>NC_044582.1:9943637-10246667 GCF_901933205.1 Camarhynchus parvulus
TTAGGATAATTGATTTTGGAACATTAATAAGGATATTGATTAGCTTTAAGGAATTGAAACTCAGGGAGCTGGGGAGGAGGGAGCTGCTGCTCTTGGCCACAGACTGTTGTGGCTCAGGAGCCCTGGTATGAAGAGCTGATCAGTTGTGCCAAAGGATTAACTTTTCTCTTTGACATCAATTAGAGCAGAGATCCTGCAAGTGTGCCACCCACAGCACGAGGACCTGAGAAATTACGGAGCAAGAGTGCTTCCAGCACCACGAGGCTTGTCCTGTTAGTGGGACCCTCACAGGCAATTTCCATCTGGTGATTCAGCACTTCAGCAGAGCCACGGCTCAGCCACAACGGGGCTGGGGGAAGGAGAGTCAAGCAGGAGGTCTGTGGGGAGGAGGCTTCCATGCAGAAGGAACTGATTAGATCAGGAGTGTAATCAGCTCCCTGAACTTGCAAAGTGAGGTTTCACTGATCAGTGAATTTCCAGGCTGAAAGAGAGCTCTCATAAATATGGAATTTCACTTTCTTTCTTTTCAAGATCAAGTGGTTCGCGTGATTATTTTTTTCCTTGCAGAGTTAAAGCCCTGACTCTCTGATACATTATAGAAGAAGGAGATTGTTTCCAGCCATTGAGTGAACAAAGTCATGGGCATCATGTTCACTCTCCCAGTAAAATAATAGCCTTGAGAAATGCTACAGCATGTGGCAAAATCAGAGCGAGCCTGCATTTTACATACTGTTGTGATTTAACAGATGTGTCAGGTGGCTTCTCAGGCTCTTGTTTGGATTGATTTAAAGATGAACCTGGACCTGAACATGGCTGCTGGCCAGGTTGCCTGTATCGTATCTTGAACTTGCAAATTGTTACATTAAATACCCTACAAAAACATGCAAATGTTTAAAGCAGTTTCATATCACTGGAGACAATGTGGAATTAAATAAATTCAGAGGTAGAAGCTGCCAGGACCAGCTTTGTGGCTCAAAATTTTCTAAACCTGTGTGTACACCAGAATTTGAACATCGACTTTAATGGATCTCCTGAGACTGCTAGATACTAATTTTTGAGCGTGAATCTTTCAGTAGTTTCTTATTGATGCACAGGTAATTTACATGGTCCCCCTGGAGCAACCAATGACCCTAACAGAATCCTACCAGAGGAAAAAAGATCTCCTATTAATCTCAGGTATATCTGGACCCAAGAATGGGTCCATTAGGAAATGGTTAACAAATGAGGTTAGGAAATGCCCAACAAATTATGAAATGCAAAGACAGCAAAGAACTGCAGCCAAAGGTGCCTGATTCTGAATTAAAATATTGCATTTTCACCTTTTAGCCAATCTGCTCACCACCTGGGATGAACAGACCAAAGTCAATGGGAGTTATACTCCAACGTCAGCCTTTTGAGGAGTTATTGAAGGACTTTCAGCATTTCCTCCCAGAGCTCCACCTTCAATACCCAGCACAGCTGTGAGTGACCCCTGTGCTCTCTTACCATTCACAAAGAGTGAGATCTGAGGCTTTTCCTTGCTCCACCGTTCCCTTTATGCCCCAGGGATGAGGGAGATGCTTTTGTCCTGCTGCTGCACGTGGGCACAGAGAGCAGCACTGGGGCAGGAGAGGCTCATGGCTCGTGGCTGGGCTGCTTTGTCTCTGCTTCTGAGCAGCACTCACGTCCAGGCAGCACGCACAAGGAGCGACTCATGTCCACATTACATTTTTCTCCCCTCCCTCAGCTTGTCTTGTATCTTGGTCCCCAAAAGTAGATAGAGAGCAGAATATTTGGAAGAATGAGGCCATGGATAAAGATTATAATAGACAGGTAATTATAATAAAGAAAGAATTATTAGATAACTGGATAGATAACCGGATGGATAGATGTGGAGAGAGATCTGATAGGGTTTTTTCTCTTTTGCAAAGCCCTAAAATAAAGGAACTCTTGCACATACATAAATCATCTAGCTCTGGGATAGGAGCAAAGACAAGTTCCCATAGCAACAAGATCTATGCTGTAAAGCTGTGCTGCCCTTTGTTATGTATCATTGTGATATTTCTCTCAGACATGTCATTGGCAATTACCCACAGAAGGAGAGCTCAAATTGTGCAGGGGCCCAGCAGATCCACCTTACATTATTTTTCTGTAATTAATGAGATTATTGAATTTCCACACTAATAAAGCATGGCAAGGACTCTGAAAACAACTCCTCTCCGAGCCAATTCCGGGTGATTCCTCAGTGCAGCACCCCCACCCTGCACACACACACCTCTGCACAGTCCTCGCTGAGGAAGAAAAAGGAGAGCAGGAGCCTTCTGTAGAGCTCTCCTGCTCTGCTATGAGTCAGCCCGAGCAGCATTGACGTTTCTGTGTTGCCAGGAGGTGAAACCCTGTGTAAATGTTCCTAAAAGCAGTTTTCAAGCTATTCATCTTTGATAACATTGTTTCTTTATGAATGCTTGAGCTTCACTTAGCTGCCTATGCATCACTTTCTGACAGGTCTCCATCTATTCTGCTGCTGCCTGCATGCAGAACGCTCCCTTTCAGACAAAGAAGAGGCACGTGGATCCCCTGGGAAGCTTGTTTTCCTGAAGTTTCCTTTCCAGAGGGCCCTATCCTGCCCTGGATGCCAGCAGGCTGTCCCCCCATGCAGTGGGGCAGGGAAGGAGCAGGATGTGCTGCTCTGGGAGAGCCAGCTCAGGTCCTGCACCCATCAGGATGTCACCTGTGCACTGAGCTGCAATGATTCTGTGCTTCTGCTCAGCTCTTGAGGGACGGGGCTTCCCCATCACCTCTCCTCCTCCCCCAACCTCTCTCTGCTCCTTTCTTTTGCCTCTAATTATTTTTTAATATCCGAGGAGAAAGAAATATGTGGCGGGAGACAATTTTAGAGTAAGTACCCAGGAGGGGACTCTCAGGGAAAAAACCCACAGTGGGGTCTGGTTCCTTTGTAATTGAGTGCACAGAGAAGGATGACCTTTGCCTTGTCATGCTTCCTTTGGAAAGAGGGGTCAGCATCCCCACGGGGCCAGCAGACCAACCCTGCATCCACTTGTAAACACTTTAAGATCTTCTAATGCTACATTGATAGATAGCGAGATGAAACACACAGGACTTGTGCCAGCATATTGGAGAGTATTGAAGAGTCATTACCTCATTTTGCAGCTGGTTTTTCTGCAGTAATGCCTTTGTGGGTCTTTTAGAGATGCTTCCTGCTATTCATCTCCTTCAAAGGTTTCCAACGTGCATCTGCCTTCTCGGCTCCTGGAAGCATTTTGAAATTCTCCCACGACATGTGCTTTTTGGAGGCACAATGTTGCTAGGATCACTGAAAAGTCTTTCCCCTGCCTGTTCCCTTCCTTGCAATAACAATAATTTATTGGGAAGGTGCTTGCCAGGCCCTCAATCTCATGTGGGAGATGCAGGGACACGAGGCCCCAAGGACTTGACATTCTCCACAGACAGCAGCAGTTCAGGCAGAAAGTGCAATGGACAGCTGGGGGATGATCTGTCTTGGAGCACAACAACTTATCTTCCCACACTGAGCCTGCCATGGCAGTTCCCCACTGCTCTCTCTCCACATGAGTTACTTTACTGTGCTGGGCTCTCAGAGAACAGTTTCACAAAGAAATATTTTGCCTGTTTGCCTGTGGAGCGCTCCCTTCCCCAAAATGTCCTCGACTTTGTCCTCACAGAGCACTGTGGGGCTGAGCAACACAGCCAGCATGCCCTGATCCTACTCCTCAATCCAGCACTGCCTTTTTGGGCAAACATTTTTCTCCTCCTGCATTTGTAGCTCTTCTTGAAGAGAAAACCCTGATTTTTTTTTTAAGTGCTCTGAGCTCTAACAGAGAAAAGCCCTGAATGGCATTTACACCCACCTTTTATTTCACTAGCCTAATTTCTCTCCTTCTTCTGTTCAGGTTTCTTTCTATTCCTTTCTGTCTACCTAGTCACCTACCCACCCATTGAGACTGTCTAATCTCTCCATGGCAATTCTCTCCATCTTTCCCAGACCAAAGTGGTGATGTTCTCACGTTCAAATGTGCTCTCTGTTCGAACACAATTGCAAACCTGCCGTTATTTCTCACAAGTTTTCCAGCTCCCTGTACTCCTGATAATGATCAGATAAATATCTATGCTCAACATCTCACCATTCCTCTTGATGCAGCTTGCCAACTAATTGAAGAGCATCCTGTTTCCATGTGAGTATATATTGAACATCTCAGTGAGTAACATAGCCAGGAGCAGGCTGCTGTAGCTACAGTTTGGTTAAACCTCCTCGTCCTGATTTATTGGCAAGTGTCAGGATTAGAAGAACCAATGCTACTTTCTTTAAAGCTGAAAAGAAATGTCAAATTGTGCTGCTTAAGAGCTGCATAATGTTGAATGTCTGCTGAGATGACACAATATCCTGGAAAATTGCATAAAACATCTTAGAAACACAGAGTACAGCTTCCATTCACAGGGAACACCATCATGATGAATTGGCAAGTCAGGCCCTTAAGTTCACTGAAAGCAGATCTTCTTAAGGTTCCTCTCTAATTTCTAAGATTAATTGTTAACTTGCCCCATGCACATGCCTTTGTCAAACATGAGCACAAACAGCCCTGCATGCAGACCCTCAGGAAATGCTGCCTGACCAAGGAAAACATTTTCCTGAGCATCTCACTGCAATTCTAGGCTTAAGATATTTGTGTGAGGAGGAAACTGTACAGCAAGAACAGTTTAGAGCTTGACTATTGATTTAAGGCAGGTTAAATATCAAACACATCCCAAAGAGAAAAATGGGAGCACTAATTTCCCCGACCTACAATGAAATCTACTTCATAAAATCTGAGAGAGAGATGTAGTTCAGCACTAAGGATCACTGAGGAATTCTGGTGCTTCAGAAATAGTTTTTGTGTTCATTATGTTCCTTGCATTTGGGGCCTGGGAAGGGAGCATGATCTGCTGGGCTTGGAGAGGGCAGCAAACCTGTGGGCTGTGACAGAGCCTCTCTGCCCTGCCCTGGGAAGGAAAGAGATGCTCTGCAGCTTGCTTTGCTCCTGCCTTCATGTTCAGCCCAAGGGATATGCTGTCAGCCTTGGGAATGCTCGGCACACCCAGCAGCAGCATGCTCAGGCTGCCCAAACTGCTCCCCCTCAGCACAGAAACCCTCAGAGCCCAGCAGGACATCTGCATTAGCTGATGGTTTCCATTACATCCCAATATTTAAATAATGTGCAACACAATGAAACAAGAATCAGAGAACCATAAAATGGTTTAGATACCTTAAAAGCCATCTCACTCCAATCCCCCACCATGGGCAAGGACACCTTGCACCAGAGCAGGTTTCTTGGAGCTCTGTCCAACCTGGCCTTGGAATTCCTAAAGGGCTGATTGCCAGCCTGAGCTGACATGATAGGAAAAAATCATTCTATACAGAAATTGGGTTTTCTCTCCCCACCCCGAAAAAATCCATTCTGTTAGCCACTGCTGGGACTGAATGTTGTGCCACAAGCACCTCTGGTCTGATCAGTACAACAAACTTTATGTTAAACAAAACATAAATCAAAATTAAAATAAGCCCTTTGACATAAGAGTCATTTGCTCTTGAGACTGGCCTGGGGGGGAGCTCAGACCCTGCAGCTGCCTCCTCCTGTCTTGCTGCACACAGAGACCATCACTGGACAAATGATGGAAATTGAGCTTTGCCCAGCATCATCTTTTTTTTAGCTGTGTTTCCAGTCTAGCTTAAAACCAAGCACGGAAAACTACATCATTCTTTGCAAAAGAAAACATTCCACGGGATTAAATTAAACTTTCTAGACCAGCATTGTTTGTTCTGAAATTCATTGGTGTCTTATGGAAAACCTATTAGGTAATCTCAATTAGAAACACTGATCTATTTGAAAATTCATTTGGAGAAGAAAAATAAAAATCTGGTATTCCCAATGTAAGCCCTCATCCCTTCCTATCTTCTTTGTTCCACAACTAAAATTGGGCGAAAATTTGCATGATTCAGGAATGCATTTCAGTCTTGACAAATCTGCATTCTCAGTTTTACTTGGTTTTGCCAAAGTTCTTCCAAACTGTTCTACCTTCAATTTACCTCTGGCCTTTACTGGTTTACCTCCTCCCTTGGCTCCTGCAAACTATTACTTCAAAAAGAAAACACAAACAGATGACAATTTTCTATGAACCTTTCTGCTCAGACCTTCGATTAACCTTTCCCTTTGTACATAAAAACACCAATAAAATATAATCTCCCCCTGGGATCCTGCAGAGATTTGTTCTTTTTTGACCTAATACACAGGTTTTAGCCCAAATGTGTTTCACTTACTGTTTACTTTTGTTTTCTTTCTTCTCTTCTCACAAGGCTTGTCAGAGAAACCCTGAAAATTCCTCCAAATGATAAACATTTTTTGGCATATTTTTCCAATTGCCTAGTTAGTGTGTTTAGCTGTTGTGTGAGGAGAAGGGATCAAGAGCCTGTGAAAGGAAGAGTGCAGTGAAATATCAGGCTGATAAGCGCTAATGTTCCCTCCAGGTACTGCAAGTGCAGAGATATTCTGACACTCGTTGCTTCCTGCTCCTTGTTAATAAAGTTGGCTTCCCGCTGAGCCTGGCGAGTGTCTGTGAGCCAGCCTCCCCTCAGCCAGGAGTTTAATGGGGCTGTTTTCCTGGCTAATCAGGCAGGCTGAGGCTGTGGGCTCCAAGGCAGGTGGGCTCCCAGCTGGCCAAGCAGGATTTTAGGGGGGAAGGGGACAGAAGCTGTGCTAAGGCAGTAGCAGGGATGAGAAGGGGTCCCACAGGCTGGTGGGTGTTTGCTTCAGCACAGTGGAAAACAGGGATGGGATGGGATGGGATGGGATGGGATGGGAAAATGACTCTGTGATCAGAAATCAGCATTGGGTAGAAAGTGAGACACCAAAGGGTCAAAGCCCAGCCCTCCCTCCTGTGCTGCTCCTCCTGCCCAAAGCTCCATCCAGCCCTCCTGGGCCAGAGGTAGGCATGCACCAAAGGGACCTTATTCTAAAACCTGCCATGTGGTGGGGTTTAAACAGTTTACAAGTATTGCAGGAAAAATCTTTCTGGACGTGACGTCCAGAACCAGCTCTGTCCCTGAAAGCCAAGAAGAAGCACTAATATTTGTTTATTTTTACTGCTTGACACAACACTGAGCTATGAAGTGACAAAGTTCTGCAGCTGAGTCTAAAGCCTCTCTAATCTCTGGGCTTGAAAATTTTGCCATGTAGTGAAGATGCAGTTAAAACATTGTTACAGCAATCTGCCCTGATTTTGTATTAATGAAGAAATTCAGGGTGTGCCACCAAGTGTGGCATTGTTCAACATCACTGTCCTTATCACACCAGTCTTCTCTTCATGATCACATGGAAACAACACAAAACTTCTCAAACTTGTGTTGCTTTGTAACCCAGAGTACAGGAGGGTAAGTCTGTTCTTGGATGTGCATTGGAAAATATTCACTGAATTGCAGATGTTTTTCAACAAAGAACCCACAAATTGCAAGTTTCTTCATTTATTCTACTTGTAAATTATCTCTTGCAGCTGACTATCCATGGCCTGTTGTTTCTGCTCCCTGGTGGCCTGGATAAATAAAGGTGTATTGGGAGAGCAGCCAACTCAGTGCTGCTCTGTATCCCACCTAAACCTGATTGTGAAATGAATATATGCATTGAGCTAAAATACATGAAGCTTTGGGGAGGATTTGCAAGTAACATCCAGATATTTGCAAATAGCAAATAATCTGATCCTGAGAATTCAAATAAGCCATCTCAGACCTTTCTTTTTCAAACAGAATCATGTTCCATAGTAGAGGAGCAGGAGACTATTAATTTGATGATAGATGTGTTTTTCTAACCCAACTGGCTATAATCTTTTGCACCCCACAGGCTTTTTTCCCCCTTCTTCTCCTCCTCTTTCCTGATCCAGCATGGGTCAGAGCAGCTTTCTAAAATGTAAAATGCTTTTTAGCTGTAATTCTTTCCATACAATTTCATATTTCAGAGATTAAGCCAGCATGTCCAATATGATTTCATCCCCAAGTCTGATTGCCACATTTCTATTCCCAGCATGTTGAGAGAGGCCTCATGGTAACTGTGAGCTTTTTATTCTGGACACCTCATCTTTGATCTTCACAGCACAAAGCATGAAGAGCTGCTCAGAGAAGTTCATGGGAAAACTGCTGAGCAGGACAGGGAGTGTGGGGAAACGTGAGCCATGGTGGTGCCAGCTCTGCTGTGGGACCGCCAGCTGCCTCCTGCTGGGACTGGGAGAAGGAAATGGACAATTACAAGGGCAGGAGAGCCCCCACAGTGTCCCTGTCACCCAGAGAATCCTTGATTTTCCATAGTTTGGAGTCTTGGAGGTGGAAAGAGCAGAGATTTTAAAGCCACTGCTTCCAGCAGAAAAGCGCATGGTGAGAATCAGCTTTTGGCTCTTCCATGGTCGCTGCTCCCACCCTTCCCCTCCTGGCTGGGCAAGGTCTCTGTAGGATACAACCTTTTAAAAATAGCTCTGAAAGAAGATAATACTCAAGTATTTTGAATACCAGCCCTCAGACAGAAGTCAGCTTTCTGCCTGAGCCTGGGAATGGGGTAAATCTGTGCAAATGTGCCCAATCCATGCAATGGCTTGGTATTGCCTCATCTCCCTGCAGGGCTAGTGTAGTGACAGGGTCTATTAGTGACCACTGAGTTCCCAGATTCCATGGAAAAGGAAAGCTTGGCCACTACAAGGCAGAGATGAGGCAGCAGAGTGAATCCTGACAGTTTTATTTCAGCTCAAACACACCGTGTTAAACACAAGGATGGCTGGAGGCACATGGGCAACACAGTCAGGAATATGTTTGAAGCTGGTTGTTTACATGGGTGAGGTGAGACCCCGATGAAATTACACATTTGGTATTGTCCTTCCACAGTAACAGCACAGGGTTAGGGAGGCAGTGGCCTCTTAGATGAGAAACCATTGGGGGTTGTGCACTCCCTTCATGCCCTGAAGTGACAACATCTTTTTATAGGAATTTTCCAGAGGACCACCAAAACAAATGGCTGAAGTCCTTCAGGGCATCTGCAGTTTCCCTTCATGAAAGTCTTCATTCACAGCTTCTGTAAGGATAAATTTGACCTTGAGAGAGAGAGTTTTTCTAGGCAAAGCTTGGGAGGTGACAGAGAGGTCTATTGCATTTACGTGAGCTTGATTCTGAGTTAAAAAACCACATGGATTTACATCCCTTGTTCTGCTTAACCACAGCTGACTGCCTTTCAGTGGTGATGTTGGATCACCTCAAGTGTTTGTTATCATCTTTGTCTCTCCTGCCTCCCCTTGCACTGTCTTTGTTGGTGTTCAGTCCTAAGAGCAGACAGCACAACTATAAACACTTTTATTGCACCCTTGAATCCCACATTTTCCCTCCTCATATCTCCTTTTACTGCATGGCACCTGTGTTTTGTTTTCATTTCCTCAGAATAAGCAATAAAGCCTTAACTTCATTCAGGGGAGGGGAGCTCATAACACTGAACTCCAAGTTTTCTGGCAGAAGCCACAGAGGGAGCAGGGGCAGCCTGGGTGGGTGCAGCACCTTCAGCCCAGGCAGGAGGGGGAAGAATCCATATGAAGTTTTATCTGCTGATGTACACAGTGTGTTTTCCACCCTCAGAAGGTTGTCATCAGTTCTGGGTGGCTGTTATGGAGTGATCCTTTGTTCTGAGGTGTTGAGATGCAGTTTTTGTATCTTGAGGTTGGGAGGAAGTGTCCAAAGAACTCTGCTTGAGAAGCAGTCAGGATCCCCAAAGTAGGAACGGCTGAAAAATCATTGTCTAATTAAATCAAAAATTATGGTCTTGGCACTGGAAAGAAATCCTTTGGTCATGCCAGTCCCTATCATAAAGCATGTGAATCTCAAATATTGTTATTGGTTAACAATCTGAAGCACTGTAACTGAAAAAAGTGGTGATCCTCCATGTGGAAACTGTGGGCTTTTATTTTCAGTTGTACTTCTCTCTTGGTTAGCAAAGAAAGGAGTAGCCTTTCAGAGCCACCTGGCAGCTCCTGTGAAGAGAAAGTCCTGGAGAGTACGAGGTACCAAAGAAAGGCAAGCAAAAAATAGCCATAACCTAAATTCTGGGCAAGGAAGGTTTCCAGAGATGTGGAAAAATTGCAATGAAAAGTTCCTTTGCTCACTTTGCAGGGAAGCAGCCTGGCACAGAGGACAAAAAGGGCTCTTGCACACAACCCCAGCTGACACCTGATGGTTCAGACAGTGTTGAGGGCTTTGCCTCCTCTGCTGCTGCCCCAAGGGCAGCGCTGGGCTCAGGGATGGGATCCATGGTGAGCACATCCTCCAGGCTGTGCTGAGCACTCATGGCTGGGCATGCTGCTTGATGTGCTGCCAGTTTCCCCCAGTGCCCTCCCAAGGCACACTGAAGTTTTCATCCCCATGTTCTCTGGTACTCCCAGTGCCACACCAGAATGTGTCTCTTGACAATTGGAATTACTTTGGGGATTTATTTGGCTTAGGAAGACGTACAGTAAGAAGATTAAGGTAAATATGCATCCTATAGAGGAGGACCTGGAGATGTATAAATGGGGAATGCTGTGACCCCAGGTGAGGAGAGCTGCCAAAATAACTTCCCAGCTAGGAGCCAAATCCAAACAGGATGTGACACTGAGGGGCTGTTGCCAGCATTGCAAAAGTGCATGAGAGATTTCTACCACCCTGCTGCAAACTCACACCTTGATCAGCCTTGGCTTTTAATGAGCCAGGCCAGCAACACATATAACCCACTTTGTCTTAAACATTCCTCCAGTGCCTTTTAAATGATGGTATTTGCTGGGCTCCTGAGCTCCAAACATGCAAACATGGGCCACTTAATTAACTGCATGTCCCCCCAGCATCTTGCATGAATGTGATGGCATTGGACAATGTTTCAGCATTTTTAAAGGCTGCAGGCTATCACCCAGGGCAAGTGACACTGATTGCCAGCAATACACTCCATCACATTCAAGCAGCTTTCCAGTAGCTTTTCCAGTTTCCTAGCAACAAGGCCAGACCTAAAAGCCTTTCTTAACAAGCTGTTTGTCCAGAATACGCACTTATCACTGCATTGCAAACAGCCAGTGATCTCCCAGGCCAGCTGATTATTAATAGAGGGAAACGTGATGGAAAAGCATATTTCAGCATGGACTATCCCTGCAAATTAGTTAGGTAATCAAATATTTGTCAGTGCAGAGAGGGGCATGTGGATTAGAGCGGGACATAGATGCCCTCATTTGGAAGCTTGTTGTTTCTCTACTCTGCTGGGCTTTTCTAACAAGGTTCAGGGTTGTTCTGTGCAGTTTTCCAGGGCCACAGCACAGTCTCAGGTGAGATGCTGTGTCCTCTGACTCCCCCAGAGTTTGGAGTGAAGCACAAGAACACAGGCAGTGAGGAGCTTGTGCATTATTAAACACATACATGTAAGAGCAAGGGAGCAGCCTTGGGATTAGGAAAGTGCATCCAAGCATTAACTGCTTTATTTCTTTATTTACTTTTTTCAGAGCTGACTTACACAGCTAATTAGCTTCTTTTCCTCCTCCTTTTTTTTCAGAAGCCAAGCTGCCATATTTTTTTTTCCTGGCAAATGGATGTGTTGAAAGACAGCCCTCCTCCACACAGATACAATTTTTTTTCACTACATCCACCTAACCATGATACACTCTGGATGATATATGTAGCTCTGCCCCTCAAGCAATCATTTCCTTTTATGGCTCTGAAGGGACAAAACCAGGTGACAGGCTGAGAAAGTTAAATGCTGAAAAGTTTCCAGAACATATTCTGGAGAAGTTGTGCCAACAATCAGAAACATACAGAAGTAGAAAAGAGAGGGCTGGAGAGTGACATTTGACCATCTGCTGGTATTGGGAAAGAATAAACACTGAGTAGATAATAATAGGAACCTTTTCAGATGCTCTGAGAGGGCACAAGTGGCAGCAGCATGCCAGAGAAAGCAGAGGTGCACGCTGGCTGAGGAGTGGGACATGCTTCTGGCTGGCAGCCCACATCCTGAATTCCCCCTAACCCATTCCCCCTCTGCTGAAGTGTGCAGTGCTGGCAGTCAGAAAGGATTAAAGCCATTGGGATTCAACCTCATAAGAAGATATAATGCCTGGACAGCAGGCAGAGATGTATTGGGATGAGTTGGCTTGCACTGCTTTTGCACTGCTTAGCACTGGAATAACTCTTTTCACTTTAATGTACTTATTGCCATTGATTTATTCAGGCTTGAGAGGTGCTGAGCCAACCAAGCTGAAGTAGATCTTTAGACTGCATGGTTCTGCCAGAAAAAGTGGTAGAATCTCTCATATCTACAGATCTAAAGGAATATCTTTATCTGTATCTATATCAATGTGTGTACCTGTCAATGTGCATTCACTTTTTTTGTTTAAGGATATCCACATTGTCCTTCTCAGGTACCCTCTTAGAGAGGAGTAACACTTTGAGGTGTTTCTATAGACTGAAGGGGTGCAATTGTGTCAAGATCAGGTACAGAGGATAACTTTCAGCTGAATCCTGCAGAACAAGGCAAAGTCCTCCTGTGGCTGTATGCTTTTTTTGTTTCCTGAAAAACCCAGCTGCCTAGCAGTGGGAAAACAGCCAACAGATAAGAACAGGACTATTCTAAGTGAAGGTGATACAATGCAGAGCCCTTTGTTACTGACTAAAGCAAGCAGGAGAGAATTCCCCACTTTCTGGCTTTTCCACTAGTTTTCTGTAATTCTAGGTGTTGACTCTACTCTGCAGATGCTCATTTCTCTCCCCTGACAGTAAAGGCAGCCAGGCTGAGGAGGCATTTCTAGGCTGCTTGCATACAGTTTGGGGGATTATGACTTTTAAAATTAAAACAAGAGGCAGAAAAGCACTTAATGAGATTTAATCAGAACAAGCAGGGAGGAGAAAGACACGATCTTTCTTACCTCAGATGTGAATTTCTTTTTCCTTGAAATAAAAGAGCAGGATGTTCTGAGGAAGTTTACATCCCAGAACTGAAGTCTGGACAGTCCTTGAACAGCAAGTGATGGCAGAGTCAAGCTCCAAAGGCAGCTGTGTTTTGAGCTTGTCTCAGTACTTTGGAAACATCTGCATTCTTTATCAACACCCATAACCAGTAAAAAGATGAAGCAGAATTTCTGCAGCTGCAGTAGAGTGGTGTAACTAGCACACACTGAGTTTTATTTCAAGTTTTGACTACCTCTCCTGCAAGGGCAGTGGGGGATATTGTGGATGGCTAACACACAAAAGATCCTCAGGGTTTATGGAGTGGTGACTACTGAGTTTTTCATATTACAGGTGTCAGAGACAGTAAAGAGACTGAGAAAAAGAAAGCGCCTCATGTAGTTACCCATCTGCAGTGGGAACCCAGCCCTGAGGTTCAGTGGCAAACAGTAAAGAGCGAGGCTGTTGGTGTAAGTGTGGAACACAGGAACTCTTGAGCATCTAGTGCAGATAAAATTAGAACAAACCCAAATACTGTGTCTAAACTTGATCTATGACTGATTGCTGTGATCAGAAAATACATGATTGAGCATTAAGAGTCTGCTTGATTTTCAAACAGCCAGGTGTGGGTTGTCTATGATTAAATACTAAGAGGAGGGTTTGATCCCATGCTATTTCCTGCCTTGAGGCCAGGGAGATAGCCATACCACATGCTATGCTCTTCTAAGCCATTAACCTTTTTGAAGTTTGCCCATGCTGATTTATCTCTCCATCACAAACAAAAAAGCTAGAAACACCCTAGTACCTGGCACTCCAGTGATCCCCTTGATAAAGACAATTTCTCATTTTATGAAGGCATTTATTTAGGTGTCTGCTAATACAAAATGGGACAATCATCTCTATATTGTGGATTGCTTTGATGAGACTTTAAAGGACTTCTCCAAGCTCTCCAAAGACCAATTGTAATGAATATTACAGTCCAATTCACTATGAGATTTCACCACAAGCCAGAAAATATATACTTTGCCCAGTTCATCAGACAGACAGAAAGCTCATTTGATTAGTAATTAGTCAGCACTGTTCCTCTGCTTTTCAGGACAGGATGGCTTAAACTATTATGGGCACGTCCTTGAAGAGGCACAGGATGAAACAAAGTGTGGCTCCTGTGCCTGAGTGTGCAGGTCAGATCAATGGCTCTGCACACTGCTAACGAGGCACCCCATCAGCTGCAGGCAGGAATATTGGCCCCCAGGCAGGAGCTCTCGTGGTGCTCATGGTGTGCCAAAGCCCAGCAGCTGCTGCTGAGCTCTGCTCCATCCTGACACCAACGTGTCCCCTTAGTGCCAGAGCAGTTTCCATGTCTGAGCAGCCACCAGGGAGGGACAGTAACCTGCAGTGCTGCCTCCTGCACTGCCAATCTCTCACACTTCTCTGCAGGTGGGTGCAACATTCACATTCTCTGAGAAAATCCCTTCGCCCAGGATTTTTCTCCCGGGAAGCTGAGAGGCCTCAGAGAAAAGGAAAACAATTCTTATCTCATTTGCTTCTCCTGTGTTGTGCTCATGTGTGGAATGTGTTTGGAGATTGTTTGCCCACAGGTGATTGTTTCATTGGATTCTGCTGTGAGTTGTTTTCACTCTTTGGCCAACCAGGGCCAAGCTATATTGGGATTCTGGAGAGAGTCACGAGTTTCCATTATTATGTTTTTAGTATTAAGTATCCTTTCTGCATTCTTTATCATAGTATAGCATTCTTTAATATTATATAGTATCATAAAGGAATAAATTAGCATTCTGAGAACCTGGAGTCAGATTCACCATTCCTGCCTTCGTTGGGACACTCCTGGCAAATACAAGAGGTGGGAGCACAGCCCAAGGGGCTGCTCTGCCTCTCCTCCCCAGACCCTGCTCAGTGCCAGGGCTTTCTGTCCTGGGAACACAGTTGTGTGGGGAGAGAGAGGGCTCCTCAGCCTGCCCCTGATGTCCTGGGAAGGTGTGTGTGTGCTTGTTTTCAGAAGTTCACTGCTCGAATGGCAAATCAGCTCTGCTCCAGACTCGGGTGCGCTGCAGCTCCTGACAGGACTTGGCCAAGTAATTCAGAATAGCCCATGCTGCCCATTGATTGAATTGCAGTCTGACCTCTCCTGCCTCTTTCCCAGAAAGACTTTTGTTCATCTTTTTGTGTTCAGTATCAGCCTCCTCTGATAGCCCCTGCTCCAGTCTGCCAGCAGTATTTATTACCTTTTCCACAGTATGGTTGTTTTCAGTTTTCTTACATTTCCAATTATACTGCACAGTTTCCATTGATCTGTTTTCTGTTAGCATGAAAATCAGAGCTGTGATCTATATAATTTAAGACTCTGCCTTCATTAACCTTCCTTTTGTTTTTAAGGCAGACTATTTAAATTGATCTTTATTAAATAAAATTACAGGAGCTATCAATCCTCATGCTTCATGGTGTAAGTTGATCAGTGGCTAACTCAGGAAGTAATTGCCAGAGCACCTCTTTGTTAGGACACTGGACAATTAGATGTGTTTCAGCAGTTTTATTCTTTCCAAGGAGTATATAGCCTCCATCAGGGACAGTATTCTGCACTCACTGAATTGCTGGTAAATTTTGATGTTGAATAAGAGAACTGGATGGGATGGACTCCAGCCACAGCAGCTCATCTCTCAGCTGCCACAGTGGTTAACACCTCTCTGCTGATGCATTTCCGGGGCCAGATCCTCTGCTGATATGCAACAGCACAGATCCACTGACCTAAGGTGATACAAAGATCCTCAGCTTGTGCAATTCAGCACAATTTGAGCAGTGACTAGCTGGTATTTTGCCCTCTCCTGTGCCAAAGAGAGATGGGGATGGGTGTGAATGATGAGCTTATTTATGAAAAGCACAATTCTCATCCTTTTTCTCCAGTTGCAAACTGCAACTCCTGACTGTTGTGGTGATTCTTCTGTTTTGCACCAAATCAGAATCCTATACCATCCAGGGAAATTCAAAAGCTTAAGGATGGGATCTCTGCCCTCTCTCAGATATCTCCTCCCTTGCTGTGGTTCTATGTACCCTAACTTCTTAAATTGACTTTTCACATTGTCTAAACATATTTAGACACAAGATTTTACAATTACAGGAAAGTTGCTTTCAACATCCTCCTACTCTCACTCAGATCCTTTCTCTTTTGCTCTCATGTTCTTAACATATTTAAGAATTCTGCACAAATGAGCATTAATGAACCAATTTAAAATTATTTTTCCATGAGCAATTTCAGCTGCAAGACGCTTGATTATGTGAATCCAAATGATGTGGGAGGGGGGAGGAGGGAGAGCACAGAATGTGTCTTGGTTGCAGCAGCCCGTGACCAGCTCCAGAGCAGGAGCAGGTATGTGCAGCAGGGCTGAGCTGCCATCCTGTCTGCACAGCACTGCCTGGAGAGGAGATGGTGCAGGGCTGTCAGGGAAACACAGAGTCAAATAAAAAAACACATACAGGCAGGGCAAACAAAACCCCTTCCTCCCTGTGTCTCTCTGTGAAGAGAGTGTCTCTCACTGCCTGGTGTGTGCAAGCCCATCTCCCTCCCTTGGCAGGAAAACCAGCACCAGGGGTTTGTGGGGTGGGGTCTCTCTGGGGGAAAAGGTGGAGGCCCAGGAAGGGTGGGTGGATTTGTGTCACCACACACAAGGTGCATCCATCCAGGGTGGGAAGAGATTTAACAGCTGTGTCTGTAAGGCACAGTGGCATGTAGGGACTGATGATACCTTAAAAGCTTGTGTGCCGCAGCTGTGCACACTAATATATTGGTTTTCAATTCCAGGTACATTCTTATACTTTAGCTCTATAAATTTTAAAGTTAATTCAGAAAGGAGTTATTCAATTTGCAATAAAATGTGACAGCTTTGTTCTTTTCTTTCTTCCTGAAGCATGAGCAGGGAAGAGAAGCTGGTCTGGTGCAGAAACCAATAACCATGAGTTAAACCACCAGAGTTCCAAAGGCTCCGTCCACCTCCTGTGGAAGCTGGGCACCAAATGGGATCCAGCCCACAGCAGCTGGATCATGGCTCCAAACACCTCTGAGAAGGAAGGTTCTTGCCTAGGTTGGGTGGTTTCCACTTCACCTTCCAGCTCAAGGGTAGAGGTTTTAGTAGGGCAGGCATTACTGGCTTTGGGCTTTGGTCACTCTGCAAGGGAGGGCTGTCTGGTGGGTGCAGAAAAAGCTCTGGTTTCAAAACTTCAGGTTTTTTTCCTCCAGCTCTACTATTGACTTTCTCTCTGACCTTGAGCACATCAATTCTTCCACTGAAGTAAGTGGGAACTCAATTGCATTTTACATTTCTTTATGAGTCAGATTCTCTTTCTGCAAAATGAGGATCATAACACTTAACTACCTCTCAGAAGTGCTCTGAGGCCTAACAACAAATTAATGTTTAAGATCCTTGGATCTTTTTAAAGAAAATTCCAGTGAAAATTGTCAATTTGTTGAAACTGAAAAGTTCTGCAGATGAGGATTGTTTTCAATGCATTTCTTAGCTTGGGAAAAAAAAAGATTTAAAGTATAGTTTTGAAATGGATGAAACGCCCCGTTTCAGCATTTTGAAAGTGAAACATTTTTGGTTTTCCTTTTGAAATTACTTTCCATTTATTTTTTTCATTATATTATGTGCTATAAATATGACACAAAATCAAGGAAAAGTGAGGCATGACGTCTCTGTTTGTTAAAAGGGAACTGCTTTGAACTACCTGAAAGGGTATTACTTTTTTAATTTCCACTGCAGAGAATTCTGACATCTCCTGGATTTGCTCTGTCTGGCACAATTTCAAAATCCACCAGGAAATGGGATTTTTGTCCTCCTCAGAACACATGAGGGCATGAAGTCTGTGACACTGCTCCCAATGTCATATGGGGCTGCTGTCCTGAGGAACTCTTCTGCTAAAGTGAAAATACCAAATTAGAGAGGTGCAAGGCCTGGGCAAGAAGGTAAAAGACATGGTCCAAAGATGTCCAGGCATTTGTAGTTGTGCCCACTGGACACCATTTCCATAAACCTGCAGGTGTTTAAGCATTGGAGCAGGTGACCCACAATTCCTGCTGAGTGTCTGTTGTGGGAAAATTAAAACTTCTGTCAGATGTTTGTAGGAAAAGCACAAGTAAAGCTGACCCTGCATTTACAGGGTCGGCAGAGATGAACAACACGAGTTCTCCTTCAGCCCTGCAGGCTGACGCCACCACTTGCTTGGGCAATGTGGTGCTGACACCAGAATCCCTGGGAAGGCAGAGGGACCATGGTAAGGAGAAAGGCAGGAGGAGAGAGGGGAAACATTGTGACCGTGTTCCCAGGGGTCTGAGGAAGAGAGAAGAGACAAGGATCTGACTCCATGTTTCAGAAGGCTTGATTTATTACTTTATGATATATATTATATTAAAACTATACTAAAAGAATAGAAGAAAGGATTTCATCAGAAGGCTAGCTAAGAATAGAAAAGCAAGAATGAATAACAAAGGCTTGTGTCTGGGACAGAGAGTCCGAGGCAGCTGGGCTGTGATTGGCCATTAATTAGAAACAACCACATGAGACCAATCAGAGATGCACCTGTTGCATTCCACAGCAGCAGATAACCATTGTTTACATTTTGTTCCTGAGGCCTCTCAGCTTCTCAGGAGAAAAAATCCTAAGGAAAGGATTTTTCAGAAAATATTGTGGCTACAGAATCTGGTTCAAAATGACACATACGAAAATGAAAGAAAAGCAGAAGGGAGCTGGCTGAACTCACAAGGCACATCAGCCAAGGAAGAAAGGACATGACTCCTGAGGGGTCAAAACACAACAGATACTAAAAGCAAAACTAAATTCTGCTGCAACATTTGTCCATAATGGCCCTTGCACATTGCACATGTATTAAATGCTAAAAGAAATAAACCACTAAGAGTTATGCTTCTCACAATGAAAGTTTGTTCTCAAGTCCTTTGCTTTCTACCCAAGCTAAAATGCCCCAATTCTTACTCATTCATATCCCAAGCATAGCTTTAATTTGGCCCCCATTCTGTGTTCATTTGCTTGCCCTGCTGTTGCAGCAGCAGAGCTGCCCTGAGCGTGCACAGGCAGGACCAAAGCAGGGCTGTGCTGGGTCCCTGGGGTGGGAGCTCCCCCAGGCAGGACTCAGGGACCTTCACCCCTGGTCCAGCAGAGCTCAGGGCACGTGGGCAAGGGCCAAGCTGCAAATTTGGCTTCATCCTTTATGATTCCAGCTGCCACATGTCTTAATAGCAAGTATTCCACTTTATCCTCAATTGCAAGGGACCCAAAACGTTTCCTGAGAGATGTGGCATGAGGTGGAAAAGGTGCAGCTCCAGCTCTCCTGGCCCAGCCTTCCTCTGTGTGCTCAGGCACCTCAGTAATGTTGCATCAAACATTGCACACAAGTGCTGCGGCCACAGGTGTGTAACAAGGGGCTCCTTGTATAAAGGCCACTGGTGTGCAAGCTGATTTCAGGCAGGTGAAATGTGTCCTGTGTTTGCACTGTGCTCTCTCCAGTGCCCCACAGAGCCAGCACTGTCGTCAGCAGGACAGAATGCCTGTGTCACCTCTCACCCCAGGGACAGCAGCTTCCCATGCCCTGTGACCTTCCTTCCTGTGACCCTCCCGGTGATCAGAGTAAAGGGAACAAGGTGATCTGAGTCCTATCTCTGCTGACACTCTGAATTCCCACTGTTTATCAGCTTCTCTTTAAAAGGATTTCAGATTGCATTTCCCTATCTAGCATATGGAGACTTTCATTTCTCTGACAGGTTGATTCTTTTATCAGGCATTTATAAGGATTTACAATACCAGTGCACTCCTCATGCAGCACAGGATTTCTCACAGAACAAACACTGGCAGAGGATAGGATGTCCTCAGAGCAATTTTTCCTTCTCTTTCCTGTCCCACCTTTCCTAGGCTTTGCAGAGGCAGGTCACCACAACAAAGGCTGTTAAAACACTAATGCCCTTCCCAAGAATTTTCTGCAGGGATGAGTGATGATGGATGCAGGCCCATTAAAAGAACTGAGTACATGGGGCTCTTCTGTTCTTGTGAGATGGGGATACAGCAGCCAGAAATCCCCTGCCAGCAGGTGAACAGCGATAGGCACAGAAAGGCACTGAACCCTGCAGGAGATCTGCAGAGAGGAGACAGATACTGGATTTGCAAAATAAAATCCTCCAGGACAGAGCCTGCAGGGCAGGGATTTCTCCTTTTTGACAGCCTACAGTGAATGGAGCACAAAATAGCCTGCTGTCTCTGCAGACAGCGAGGATATTTGGAGATGTCAAACTGTAGTACAGAGGATGCACAAGAGGAATGGAGACACAGCTAACTACCTCCCAGGCTTCTTATTTCTTGTTCCAAGTGGGAGAGCCTGAAATCATGCAAGCTTTTCTTGCATTCCTGCTCAATCAAAAATATAGCTTTCTTTCTGCTTTGGGATAGCAGAGGGAAATAAAGCTTATTTGGTCTTCGTTATCTGTCCTTGGTTCAGATTCAAAATTGCCTGGATTTAAAGCCCACATATTTTCAGTCCTCGCAAGGAACAGGGGAATATCAATGGACACAGCCAGGCATAAAGTCCAGTTTCCCATTTCTAAACTGCACATAGAAGGAGTTTCTCAGATTCTTTCAGGGGTTTATAAGGACAGGTTATTTCTGCTGCATAGTTGATAATTTGCCTAATATAGCTCCAGTCTCATACTGAGACTCGCTTTCTGATTTGACTTTGATTTGACAGCTGCATTTGGTAGTCTACAATGATCAATAGCACGTTAGCTTTGGTAATACAGTTTCTTGATTTTTAGTTCGAGTTGGTTAAGTGCCTTGATAGAATCTGTAAAGTACCCAGAGGCCCATTAGGCTCTGATGGGACCCTGGGAACAGCTCTGCAGGTAGAGGCTGATGTAAAACTGCCCTGCTGATGTAAAAAACCCTGCCTGACCATCTGACCATCTGGGGACAACAGGAGCTGCTTTTACCCTGTCCCAGTCCTGCCCTTTCCGAGTTCAGGAGCCTGTCCCGGTGCAGACACTCAGTGAACTGGTTGAGAAAAGCAAGTCACCAGAAACAAAACTCAAAATAAATGCTTTTGTGCCAGTTTAGGTCACCAAACTGGCTGAGAGCATCAGGCATGCTGGTTCCAGGGGCAGAGCAGCATCAAAGCTGGGAGGATGCAGAGAACCAGCTACAGTGCTTGACCAGCAGAGAAAGTTCCTCCAGGAATTACAGTGCTGTACTAACTATCTCTTTGGCTTTTCTCATTAAACATTAAAAGTGTCTTCAGCTTTTTCACCATCACCTGATATTGCCACTTGAATTGTGAATGGCCACATCTACTTGGGGCTTAATGAGGTTTAATTAATTTATAGCCACACCTTACTTCCCTGGTATTAATTTCCCTGCAGATGCATGTGTTTTCCTTAGTCTCTCCTTCAGCTTGAAGGGGCAAAAGGTACTTTGGAGTGAAAAATAAGAGTCTCAGGACAGCTGGGGCTGGGATGAGGGGGAGAGGTTACACAGTGAGGGCCTGGTCACAGCAGCCACTAGAACTAGCATTAAGTTGACAGAGCAAGCAGTAAATAAGTCGCAAAGGAGGGTCTCATCCTGGGTCTGCACAGGGCAGAGAAGTGCAGAGAGGGGAGCTGAGGCTGCCTGCACAAAGCCCCTTCTGGAACTGCACACTGAGGAGATCTGTGCTCTTGAAAGAGACTGGTCTGAGCCTCCTGCTCTGTCCATGTGCTGCCAAGCAGACAGCAAAAGAAAGGGGGAACAGGGCAGTGTTTGGGAAGGAGCAGCACAGAAAAGGCTGTGAAGAGCATGCTTTAAACCCTCTGAAAACACTTGCAGCCAAGTGCCAGCCGTCCAATATGCAGGCACAGTTGGATAATGTTAAGGGTGATGGCTAGCTGCAAACAGATTCTGGGTGCCTGCTATTTTGCTAAGAATTTCCACGCTTTTTGGAGAGTTTAAATCAGAACTTTAATGGGCTTTTGATGTTGTTTTAGTTTGGTGAATAGTTTCCCGTTGTATCTGCTTATTCAGTGAAACAGTGAGGAAGAGCAGTTACAGAGGGAGATGACAAGAGACTATAGAAGCCTATCTCAGCTGCATTTGCACAGCAGAAGCCTTTAAAAATCGCTGTGCTATGAACAAGACATTTCCATATTTCACGGCTATTTTTGCTGGATGCCTGAAGTTGATGATACAGCAAAAAAAAATTTGAATGAAGGGAAAAGGGAACGAAGTCCTTCTGCTGTTCCTTTCTTTCCCACAATTTGCATCTCAGCCATGCTGCTTGGCAAAGCCAACAAAGCAAAGTATGTTGTGGCTGTAAAATGATAAGCACATGGGCTAGGCTGAGGATGATTTCTCCCCAGCATTTGGTTAGGAAAATGGGGATTCATTTTGAAGTTGAACATTTGACTCCTTTCTTTTCACTTTGCTGCTCTTTTTTTTTTTTTTTTCCCAAAAACTTATAAGGGCAGCTGTGTCTTTTGGGAAAACAAGGTCAGAGGGATGCAGGAACATTGATTTTCAATGTGTGCTCCCACTTAAACTTATGGCAACAGAGATATGAACCCTCTGTGTGCCTGGATAACCATCACCCCCAATACTCTGCTCACTTATCCAAGCCTGCAGAGATCTACCAGGCTCTACAGTTTTCATGGTGTAACAAAGCATGCAAAGAAAAAGTCAATAACAGGCAGGGGCAATCCTGCTAAATGCTGCTCGGCAAGTCTGTAGGACATGGCACTAGACTGAGGAAGCTGAAAATAAGAAAAAGAATACAGAAATGGAACTTCAAGGAAAGTTTTCTGCTGTATTAGTCAGTTATGTTTGCAGAGAGGCTGCTCAGGACTCTGGGATGTTATGCCCATGTGTGATGCTGTGCCCAAAATTATTGGTTGCTTTTCAAAGCTTTCAGAGTCTGGGATTTTTTTTTGGTTCTGTATCATTTATGCTAATTATCATCTGTGACCATTTCTTGGGCACCTTCCATGTGTTTGACAGTCTCTGTCCCACTGTGAAAGACACAGTGTACATTGAAATGCTCTAATAAAATTGCCTGTTCCTCTGCAATTAGCTCAGTTTCTTATGGCATCACTAAACAAGAGGCTTGGGGTATTTTTTTTTTCCAAAGAAGGATTTGAAAAGACCTTGTGGACTGCAAATAGGAGACCAGCTTGTGAATGATGGAAAAAGATCCCATCCAGGTCCAGGACCAACGGAGGCTCCCACTGTGTTGGGTGTTTTGAGTTTGCCCTGTGACCACCTGGCCATTTGGCACACAGCCTAATACCCCAAAGGCCTTCCTTGTGCACCACTAAGTGCAAATGCCCCTTAAAAGGCCTTACTTTGTAAGCCAGATGTGGTGAAGCATCTTGTCCTTGACCTACCTTCAGCAGCCATGACAGGGATGAGGTTTTTCCTTTAGATCAGCAGAGACCTGCAGTTTTCTTTCACTGAAGGGTTGAAGTTTCTCTGATATTAGTCTGACATTAGTCTGACATTATTACAATGACCACAGGCAGCCCTGGGCTGGATAAGGGGCTGCCAGTGGGGACATGGGTTTAAACAGCAGGCTGAGATGTCAGGATAAGGAAAGGGCTCCCATCCAAACCTTTGGACTCTGGGGCTCAGGCATGTCCCACACACCCCATGGAGGAGCTGAGGTGGAGAGCACAGCTCAGGGCTGGCAGTCAGAAAGTCAGCCAGGCTGTCCCAAGCCACTGAACATCTCTATTGCTCACTCTCTCCATCCATAAAACAGGACTGTAACACTTGTCTCAGATGGGTGTGTGAGGATCTGTGGCTGCAGTAAACCTTGTGGCTCTTGGCTGGAATACACCATACCAACACTCACTGCTGTTACTAGGGAATAATTCTTTGCATATGACCCGAACAAACTGAAAGGGATTTTAGAAGATGGCTCTGTGCCATAGGAATTACAGTGATGCTGGCTCCAGATAAGCAAATAGTTTGAACAAGTCTATCCTCCTCTGAAGGCTGAAACACAGAAAAAGCCCATTTGATTGGTTTTTAATAGTGGGAAGAGCCACATTTTTTTTCTTCATATGCTTTTGGCTCTGGGAGCAGTGAAAAAGCATTAGAAGTACTCAAAACACTGGAAAAGCAAAGAGAACAACTAACATTAATCTGACCCTCAGTAGAACAGTGCAAAGGAAGGCTGCTTTCATCAGACTTGTACTATGTTCATAGGAGAACTGGGAGCAATTCTAGAAATAAAATCCAAAATATGGGATCTGTTGCAGATTGTATTTGCTGAAATACCTGCAGGAGTCAGCAACTCTTCCTGCAGACTGGAGTTTGTGGAAACAACTCAAACTTTCCAACAAGTAAAACTTTCCTGGCTTTGACTCTGTTTAGGTCAAAATTTGGGGAATTACTGGAGTTCCCCCAGGCTAATAGCAAAAATCAAGGGATGTAAAACTCATATGAAACACAACTGCAAATAGGGTCATACTCTAACACAGATGTGTCTGACACTGGAAGAGAATCCAAACCCAGCAAAACCACCGAATCTTTCCATTCCCTTCACAATTCCTGTTTTTTTGTGGTTTTTTTTTTTTAATTCAAATCTCTCATGAGGCTAAAAGAGGAGAAATTCAAAATTAGGTGAGAGCTCTGAACTGCCATTAGAGGCACTGAGGTTGCTGTGGTTGTTACCAGAGTAAAGTCCTGAGCTGCCATCAATGCTTACTCTGAGAAGAGCTGGGCCCCTGTGCTCCAGCAGGGATTCAGTGCCCCAGGATGGCCGTGGTATAAGGTTTAATCAGGTTAGCTGGGTTTTCTCTCTTGATTTCACAGCCTCCATTCAGCCCACCAGATTATAAACTTTCAACATGTAATTGAAGCTGACTCAAGGAGCCAATTGTGTTACAGTGAGCTCTGAAAGGGGGAATGGCAAGGGCTAAAGTTTTCATTCAACGAATGCAATTTCTATGCACAGAAATCAATTCAATTGACATCAGTTGAGCTTTAATGCTGAATTAAAGAGCTGCCAGGTTTCCCCCATGGGGCTTTTACAGTCCGGGTTTTATGAATTCATTAAAATGCACACACAAACTTTTAGGGAAATAGCATTACACTGTAATAAGAGCTACAAATCGACCATATTCCTCTGAGAGAGAAGTCTAATTTGAGTTGCCTAGTTGGCAAAATTGTTTTCCTTCGCTTTGCATTTATTAACAGAGGGTGTCATATTTTCCCTTGTTTGCATTTTGGTTTCTAGCTGTTTGCTTAGCAGGGCAAAGCATCATATTTAGAAATATGAAGGAGAGATGAAGTCTTTCAAAAGCAGGTGCCCACTTGGGAAGCTGTAGTGCAGCTGAGGCAAACCACACTTCAGGACAAGCCAGGATGGTTGGACTGGAAGTCTGAATGATTCAGTGGACACTTCTAGATTGATGGTGTCTGCCAATGGGAAGTTGGAGCTCCTTAGTCTAGGATGGAGATCAGCAGGATGTCCACAAAGTCACCTGTGCTGAAGCAGAAACCAGCTACAATGAGAGCTGAAAATCAATCTCAGGAGAAGTGAGAGACTCAGACATTTTAGAAGAATGTCTGGAGTTTCAGTGACCAGGTGAAGTTCACTGAAATGAATCTCACAGAAAAGAAATAGCCTTGCAGCAGCCCACAGCTCCCATTTTCTCTGCATTAACTGCAGGCACAATTAAACTCACAAATTTCACCTTCCTCTGATTTACTGACAATGGCTGGGAAGCTGCAGGGGCAGCCACAGAAATCATGCCCATGGAAAAGTCCTTTGAACAGGTCAGCATCTCTGGGCTGCCTCTGTGTCTGTGTTGTTGCCCTTCTCCTGTGGCACACACTGCAGCACTGGCTGATAATGAGCATTCACAGGGTTTCGTTAAGTAGGCTCTCTAATTGGATTGATGACCCTGGTGATTGGAGGTCTTGACCTATCCATAAAACAAGTGGGACTTAGAAAGCACAATTTCCTCATCCTGCTGTTTTCCTAGCATGACTTGGCTCCAGTTTTTGATGGATGAGTGAGTCTCTAGGGCTAATTCAGCTCCTGCAGGGAAGGCACAGTTGATGTCATTTGGGATGCAGAAGTTTGCAATAGGGACACACATGCCTGTGGAAGAAGGCTCCAGAGACAAATCTGACAGGAAGCCAACCCTCTGTCGAGTGGTAATGGATAACAGTCACTGCCAACTCTCATTTCCAGGCTAACTTAGTGATGTGGAATGACTCCACATGCTCCAAACAGATCTGATCTCCCACTCTGATGGGTCAGGAGTACCCAGAGACACAAGGGAAAGGGGCACAGAGTCACCAAGGACAGGACTCTGCTCCTGAGGTTGAAGATATCTCAGGGCTGGATGCACACATGGGACTCTCTCCAAGGGAAAAAACTGAAAGGCACCTCTATCCCTAGTGACAAATCATCCAGAGGAGCTGGGGCTTCCTCTGCCCCATTCCCGAGATGCCAAAGTAGCCAACAGATCTCAGTGTTACAGCTGTGGAGTGTGCAGTGTACAAAGGAATTGTTTGTGTCACTTCTTCAGTGTTTTGCACAGTGTAACCTTGTTTGTGCATTCATGAAGGGTTGCGAAGAGGAACCTACAAAAAGATTAATTCAAAGGTTGTAAGTTTGAATATCTTTGAATTGCTGGAAAACTATTAAAGAGCAGATACTTTCTTTTTCTTCAAATCTGTGGGGTTTTTTTTCCTCAACAGGGACTTGCATAAGACCAGGAAAAAAATTCATTGCAAATTTGCTGATGAGCCAGCTAAGATATTAGAGCGGGAGGGAGAGGAGCTCTGTCCACCTCCTTCTCTTTCTTTTCACTGTATTATGCTGAGTCTTTCCAGATGAAAAGAAGGCTCTTTACACTTAGAGAACTCACAGGAGAAAAGGGGGAACAAGAGGTAACTAGGCCAAGCATTCTTACAATGAACCCTGGTGATCTGCATACCAAGAAGAAAATGTCCTTCACCCATATCCCCAAACACTGTGAATATCCAGTGGAAAGTTCCACCCAAGCTGTCTGGAGACCCATCAGCAGCAGGACTGGGACCCTTCTTTTTAACCTGTAAATTGACACAAATGGGCAAATTACAGACCCAGCAGGAGGGATTATGCCTGAGGCAGACAAGATGCGATTCATGCAGCAAAAGCATCAAGAGGGGGAAAGCTCAGTGCATCCATCCCTTGCCCAATCCCTTTTCCCAGGTCAAGAAGCAAAGCTCGTTGGACATGGTTGTTGTCCCAGCAGGACACAAATGCTGCTGCTGGCCAAGTCCTGCAGGCAGTGGCAGAAGCCACGTGCTGAATCAGCTTTCCTGAGGCCACCTGGCTCCCATGCCCCAAGCTGCCAACTCCAAATGGAAGGCTTCCTAGCCTGGAAAATCTTAGACACTTGTCAGTGTGATTGTATATGCAGAAAATGTCTGTGACAGATAGACTGCTAGATAGAGCTTAATAAGAATTGTTCTTAAAACCAAATGTTCCAAGAACCTTGTCCAAAAGAGAAAAATTCTGTGTGTCTAAGAAAAATAAATCCCATTAAAAGAAATTTGGAAAAAACCCCAAAGACAGTTTGAAATAGGCAAACATTAATAGTGCAGGTTATTGCAAATCTCTATTTATTTTATCCCCCTCTCCTTCATCCTCCCACACATCCCTCTCTAGACCTGCCTGTGTCTGCACTGGACCATGATAATTCATTCCCGGCGAGATTTTCTCTGGAAAGAGAAGGAACGAGCAGATTGGAAACTTCTGCCGCATCCCGGCTGTCAAAAGAGACGCGCAAATGGATGGCGATTCCCGACGAGCAGCACCGAGGTTTGCATTTTCTTGTTCCGGAGCGCGACTCGGAGCCTTTCCCACGCCCTTCCCGCCGTGTCCCGGAGGGCGCGGGCAGCGCCGGGGATGCTCCACTCGCGGGGTGCGAGTGACACCCTGTGGTCACTGTCCCCAGGGCTGGCAGGGAACACGGGCTGGGAGCCGGAGAGTTCCAGCCCACCCTACCAGGGCATTCCTGTCCCCTCGGGATCTACAAAGCGGCGATTCTTCCAGCCGGGAGGAGGAAGAGGAGCCGCGGTTTGATCAGAAAGGCCAATGGCTCTCTGAGCCTCCTGGAGCTTCAGTCAAATCTGAGGCGTGGAGGGCAATCAGAGGGGCTCTGTCCCCTGTAAAGGACAGAAGTGCTGCTGCCCTGCCCTGTGTTTGCCTGGCACTGCAGAGCCCAGCAGGGATGTGAGCCGGGGTCACCCATGGCGTTGGCTGCTGGACTCGGCAGTGCGAGGTCAGGATGATCTTAGAGCTCTTTTGCAACCTGTGATTCTAAGGATATCTTTGCCCATGAGGTTGCCAGTTGTGCTCAGAAAACTGTGGAGAGCTGAATAGTTTGGGCAAAAGCTGTAGAGTCACCTAAGCAAATGTGAAGTGCAGCAGAGAATCACTCATCTTTAATCCCAGAGCTGTTCAGGCACACACAGTGAAAGCAGCATGATGGAGATGCAGGACCATAAATACAGAGTGTTCCCAATCTCACCAACAGCCAGACCTGGATGCATTCAAGGTTTCACAAAAGGTTTGCTCAGCTCAGACCCAAGCCCCACCTCTGCAAATGTTTCTTTTCATGGATAACCGCGTATTTGGATTGTTAGAGTTTTTAATTTTTTACATGGCATGAAGAAATGAAGACATCTTATTCCCAATACAAATATGGAATCACCCAATCCACCATGGGGTAATTATGAGGGTGCAGAACATTCTGCTTTGCTGCTGAGAGAAGAGGGGGAAAGTATCTCTTACAGGAGGAAGAAAAACCCAACATTGCAATCACATAGATGTGTATTACTTGTCTGGATCAAGTACTGTTTTGTTCAAAATGTCAAATTCTGGATGTCTGTGTTTCAGCAATCCAGATAGTAGCTAGCTTGAAAATCATCCTTCTGTCACTGAATTTCCAAATTACAGGGGAAAAAAACGAGTGAAAGGAACTCTGTCTTTAGGTTTGGCAACTCCTTTCAATTCAGCAACAGACCAACAGTTTTCATGTGAATTCACTGCCTCCAGCACAATTAGGTGTTTATGATTTTAGGTTTTCCTGCAGTAGGAAGGAGAAATGATTAATCTCTTTATTAGGGGTGGATGGGAGGGGAGAGTTCAGTAAACATCCACATCTACTGAATCTCCAAATTTTGGGGGACCCGCTCCTCCTGACTCTTTCACAGCATTCCTCTCAATTGGATAATTTTAGATCTTTGCCTACCTGCTAATATCCTCTGCAAAAGAAGGTGGGGCCAAAGTAGATTGCAAATTTGTGTACATTTGCATACATTTGCATAAATTTCAGCACATTTCCTCAGAGGCACATGCCCTCCCTCTAGGAAGTGATTGTCCACCAAACTGACGTGAAAGTGCTACTACTCCCCTGTGTTCATCCATGAACAGAGGCAAGGTGGGAGATCCACAAATACTTATGGGTTAAACACTCCATTTCCACAGCTCAGTATCTCAGTGATGGAGCAGATCAGCCTAGAACACAGGTTATGAAATAATTTTATATCTTTTTGCTCCTATCTGCCCCAAAACACATACCAAAGGCAAAGCCCTGCTGCTGGCTGTCCCACACAAGCACTCACAATTCTGCTTCTACATGATGTCTGTCCACAAACCCATCTGAAATTTATATATTTGGTTATGTTCACCAAACTACCACAACTCTACTCCTCCTTCCACAGGTGTGAAAACATGAAAAAAAAAAAAAAGCTGCCAGGCTTGTAGGATCCAGGAACCACATATAAGCACCACCAACCCAGAAATCCCAGAGGCTTTAGTTCTGCCAGGGATTTTCCAATACAACCGCCCAATTCAATCATTCTCCATCTTGAGAGAGATTATGATGAACCATTTCCATAGCTCAATCTGTAGTTCAGTGGCGGTCCTGCAGGTTGGTGCACTCCCAGGAATCAGAAGACCTGGCTTTCCCTGGAAATCAAAATGCAACAAGAAAACCAGCCCACCCACACCACCACCTTCTAACCCTTCAGGTTGTGCAAATCATCTTCCCAATGTAAACAGCTTCAGTAATCAGGATTGTTGAATATACAGTACTAAGGAATCTGCAGTTCATTATTTTTTTTCAGTGAGAACATATTAAATTATGCTTTTTGATATCTCTTTTTGAAATGTGGATTATCAAATTTTTATGTGCTTGGATATGTGTGCCAACTCTGTCCATACATAGCAAATGCACTTAAAATACTAACATTTCCTCATAATAGCTTGATTGATGAGATTTTGCTTAAAAAAGAGGAGGAGAGGGAAATCAGATAAAAGAAGCTGGCTTGGGGGATTTAGATAGGAATATTTGTAAATCATTATTCATCCAACTATCAAGTGATCCAGGAAAAAAATTGTGCCCCTTCAGAGTAATCAAGGAATAAAATTGGTTGCTGTGGACCCTCACCTGCTGCCAAGTGCAGTAATTGCTGCTGCTTGAATGAAACCACTGCTTTACAGCAGGTGACCTTTCTTCCCCAAAATGCAGAAATACAGGAAAACCACTCTGCTTTGTCCCAGGTGGTGTGGTCAAGCCTCCAGCAGTTCTGTCCCTGAGAGCACCAGGTCTCAGGTTGAGCCTACACTGAGTAATGAGCAGAGGAGATGGGGCATCCACACAGGATGTTATTCTTCACAGAGAATCACTGTCCTTAGATAAAAAAACATACCACATCTGTCAGGTTTCCCTCTATTTGTAGGAAGGACCAAATGTAAGGGTTCAGCCTTAGATATGAGAGGTCTCCTGTCTTGGAGTCACCCTGGCTGCCAAACAGATGGTGCATTTTGAAGGAGCTGAAGCTCCAATAATTCCCCTCATGCTGCAGCCTCAGATCCATCATCCTTTAGCTTTTAACAGCCAGAGGGAGACAGGCATAACTGTGCTTCAGAATAGGGGCTGGAACATTAGTCAAGCCAACCCAAATATAAATCCAGCACCATCAGGTCTTTCCCTGCAGCTATGTACTGTCTCCCATGTGGTTTTTAGGCAACATTTTCCAATCTACTTGCTGATAACATCATCGTCAAGTAGCACTCAGGACATTATCCCAGTATTAACACACACACAAAACCCCTCTTCCTGCAATCAAGTATTTCCTTCCACCAAGAGAGCTACCAGGTTGTGGGCACATCTGTTGGCTTGTTTATACATTAATGTCATCCAAATAATAAGAGCATCAGGAAAAAGAAAACAAAACACAGAAAACTCTCTAGCGGGGTTGGTGCTGCTGTGTGTACCTATGGTAACTACTGTGAGCATTAAGATGAAGCACTTCAAGCATGAATAATAATAAAAAAAATCTAGAAGATAGATTAAAGCACCACAGCACTTTGTAATAGTATTTGTAATGCAGATAAAGCATTTGTACTCTAATTTCCAGCATCACCAACAAAATAAGTAAGTGTGCTTGGATTGCATTTTTCTTTCAAAAATGGTTCAAAAATTATTCATATTGAAGGAAAACAACTTAAACTGGATTTGGAAACACAATGCAAGCAGGAAAGTTGCTCACTGTTATCAGCATGACAAGAGCAACCTGTTCCTTTGATAAATGGTGCTTGAAGAAAGACACAAAGCTCATCTGCTTTGTGTTTTAAGTTTAATTAAGTAGCGAATTAATGTTTGCAAAATGCTTTGAGATCCTTCATCAGACAGAGCACATAGAAGTGCAAAGTGCTTTCAGCATGAAACACATTTCCAGGAGTTGTACTAACCTATTTGTGTCTTTGTGACAGCCTGATCTGCAGCCCGAAGTGGTCAGAGATAAGACCCCTGCTGACTTCAAGGTGTATCAGATCAAGCCTGCAGGACATGAGTCTTGATTTAGTAGGCAAGTCCCCCAGAAGAGAGCTGGAATACTTCCACACTGAGAGTCAGGCACGTATTTAAGTAGCTTGCTTTAGAGAGTATATTTTTATATGCGTGCTATTCACTGAGTCACAGAGCTCAGGGCCAGAAAAGGCCATTAGCACAGCTTGGACGACCTCCTGTTTATTTCAGGCCATTATATTTTACCCAATGTCCCTTTGTGAGTGTAACAACCTGTGTCTGCTGAAACAGATCTTCCAGAAAGTGCTTCCAGGCTCGCTTTAAGGCCAGGTGGATATAAGGAATCTACCATTTTCTTTGGATTACTGCCTAATCAACTTCACTGCTTAAAATGTGAACCTTATTTCCTTATGTGTCCTTTGAATTTATCTGGCTTTAACTCCTGGCCATTAGCTCTCAGCTCTACCTTTCTGCCCTGGACAGAAGAGCCCTTTAGCAGACAGAAGTTTGCTGCAGAAACATTTGCTAAGGTAGCATTGCAAGGGCTACCTTAATGCTTGAGAGTGGAAGATCACTGCCAGGATAAGAAAGGAACTGAAAGAATTAATGTTGGTCTATAGGGTAGATGCAGAGATGTCTGTGCTCCAAAGACACCATAGCCTAAAAGGGCAAAAACAGTAAAATTGAGGAAAAGTAAGGAATGCAACTGCCATTGGAAAAGCATCTTCTTAGCTCTGTTTTATTGCCAGTCATTTGCATTGAGAAGGCTGTAGGTGTTACCAAAAATCAGTAAAAAAAACCAACCAAACTCCTTCACAGCCTCCTTAACAGAGGTATACAATAATCTCCTTTTCTGGACACTTACAGCCTGTGCCTTGGCAACTCTTGGTTCCCAGAAGGAGCAGCAGAACAAGGACTGATTCACTGATGCAAATCTGGAACCCAGCAGGGCAGAAATCCCACCATATTTCCGTGACAGCATGTAAGTTCTGGGACATGTGGGTAACTCTGGGTCCAGCTTCACAATATTGCTCCTGCTACAGGAACACGTACTCAGAGCACACAGGAACTGCATTTGGCCCATCACTCAGGCAGGCAGATGAAGCACCGTGATGGGGACCTGCTGGAAGGTAGAAGCTGGATACCAGCTCAAACCTGGAAACCAAACACATTTGGAAAGCCATATGCTGCCAGCCCAGGCAGTGAGGAGAAACCGTCTGCTTGCTCAGAGCCCCGTGACCTCCCACGCATGGCAACGGAGATGGAGCTGGATGGGGCCCCTGGAAAGTACCTCTTCTTCCTCACTTTGTTATTACCTTTAGGCTCTCCTCATAAAACCTCCAGCATGTGCAGGCAAAGAATTTGTGAATAAACAGGGGACATTCACCCCTGCATAAACATCCAGTGTTTCCAAGCCCGGACACCTGCCTGCTCCATGATCTCCCTGGCAGCACTTTTGAACTGCAGCAAGTGAATATCAGCAGCAGCACCTCCCAGCCCCTGCACTAGAGCTTCGTTTGCTTTACTGTTGGCTTGGCAACAGCTGCTGTTGCTGTTTGAGGTGGCAGCAGGGCAAAGAAGCGCTTATTGCTTCACAGCTCTTCAGGAAAGCCTTGTAGCCTCCTTGGCAGGGTTTAACAGAGGCCAGGCACTCTCTGGAGCAATGGCCAGTGATGCTCTCAGGTAGGGCTCTTTCCTCTTTAGCAGTGTCCCTGTTTCCTCCTCACAAGGCTGGGGCAGAGCAGCGTCCAGGGCTGGGATGAGGAGCAGCAAAGGAGCAGCCCCTGGACACAGACAGTTCTGACATATTCCCTGTAAGTAACAGGGCAATGATGTGCAGCTCTGCCCCATCCTGCCCGGGGAACTCTGAGGGTGGAACAGGTCTTCAGACAGTTCCTGAAGCAGAGACTCATGGTTTTTTCATATTCAGTGGGGCAGCTGATAGGACGCCCATCCAAAATGCCACTTGCCTCCCTCTCTCAGTACATCAGCCAAGACAGACATCTGGAAGGAAAACTTTGGTCTGTGTTCAGATTTCACCAACAGATCTGTGTAATGCAGCATGTAATGCAATTACCACCCACCCTTAATATGCTTTAATTCAGCAGGCTGTGTGAAATCCAGGTCTAGGTCCCATTTTTAGTACAGTTTGGGTTTCTCTTCAGTGACAAGCACATGTGGATGCAAGAGCTGCCACTGAACATCGCCTTTCTGTCCGTGATAGCTGGGGGAGTTGAAGCTGTGGCTTCATCCTCAGCTTAAAGCCTTGAACTTGCAAAACCACATTAGGTTCAGGTGACACAAATGCTTTGGAGAGAGAGGAAGAGTTTTTTCCTGGGTGATTTTTTGTTATGCCCTTACTCTTCTGCTTCCATCTGATTACAGCCAGGATATCACCAAATTTTCCAGACCACTATTTTTAATTCTCTCTCCCCTGCAACTCTCTGACTCCTTTGACCTGCTACCATAATGGGCTTGCAGGGAAAAGCAATTGTGGGAACTCTGGGCCTTTCTGCTTTGTGAAGGACAGGACTATCTCTGGGCTGCCATTCATCCCATCAGGCAGAGCCCAGGGAAAGCACAATTTGCTGCGAGCCGATAGCAGCACGCTGACACTCAGCAGGATGGGAACGTGCTCCAGCCTGACAGGGAACAGCCACACATCACATTACAGGGAAAAAGGGGACAGGGAGGGGAGAGGGAAAGAGGTAGAGAAAGGGAGAAAAATAAAAGAAAAAAAAAAAAGGAATTGTTGGCTATTCAGAAAATGCCCTGTAATTTGGGTGTCAGTACTAAAATGTTAGGTCAGATGTTTTGATTGAATGTCAGAAGGAATTGTATGCTGGAGAGTCATGCTTCCCATTTTACTGACAGAGCAAACTAATGGGAGAATATTCCAAAGTGACTGATTTTTGTGCCAAGACTCTTTTACTGATATCTCAAAGTAGCACAGGAAATGCCATTGCATGAATAAACACATTTTTCTCAAGTTATTTAAATAAATATATATATATTTTAAAAATTGAAAGTAAACTCAAATTCAGCTGGAAGAACAGCTGAGTTGGTGCAGCCCACCAGCCAGAGCTGCCAAGTCCATAAAATAAGCAAGTGGGTTTTTTTATTATTTTTCTTTTATATTTTAAACTCTCTCACTGAGATCAGCTTGATGATCTTCCCTCTACAGCCCATGTCTCTTTGGAAGAACAGTGCTGTTAATTTGCTCTCTCACATGACTGGATGTAATACACTTCTATAACCTTTTAACATTTTGCTGCTTGCGTGGCATACCTGTGTCTTACTTATTGTTCATCAAATTATGCAGGGAACTCAGAGCCCTGCTTAGATGTCTTAAATACATCTGCATCAAAAATATGATTCTGTAATCCAGGCAGCACAAAAATCATTATCACAGCCTCATCTGCATATTAGGATTCATTCTCCCAGCCTGAGAATGCAGCACTGAAATAGCCAAGCATAAAAGAGATGGAGAATTTTCCTCAGGTGGTGCCTCATAAATCATCAGTTTTCTATTTACAGTGGTTTTTTTCCTCTGGATTTCCATCTATTTATTTATTTATCACGTTCCAGAATACAGAGTAATTAATATTATCTTCTCTGCAGACAGGAAAAAAAAAGGAGAAAAGAAGCTGTGTTGCCTGAGCACATTTACCAAGTCTCTCCATTTGAGCTTGTGGGGATAGGCAAGTTGTGGAGCAGGAAGAGAGTGGTTTAGATTTTGGCCAAGAAGTTCTGAGTTCTGGACATGGCTCCTACCTCTGCTCCATATGCCCTGGGCAACCTTGAGCAAATCCATCAAACCATCAGGACAGTCAAATGTCTCTGATTTTCAGTGGGACATGCTCCTCAGTTTGGGCACTGGCTCCTAAATGCAGATGGCTGTTTTAGAAGTCCTTACCTTTTATCTCTCTGTGCTTTCCCCTCTAACCCTGGGACTGTGTAAGTGTGCTCTGGGCTTTGTGCTGCTCAGGCCATAGACTTTTTCCCATTGAGTGCCTGTAAGGTATTTTGGGACACAGCTTCTCCAGCCAGCTTCACTGTATTCATAAAAGCATGAGACATGGCATCCTCAAGTGTTTCATGGCTGGAAACAAAAATAAGTATTTCCCCAAACTGCCGGTGGTTTCCAGTGGCTCTGCTTATGGGTGTCCAATGTGAGAAAAGTTAAGGTGACCTGATTTAGGGCCAGTAGATTTTCAGCACTTTTGGTAAAGCTGAATGCCAAAAAAATTTCAGCTGGTGATTGAAATTGTAAGCCAAAGCTTTTTACTTGCAAATCTCCTGTTCAATTCTGGCTCAGGCAAGCAGGCACTGGGAGTTGTTCCTGTCTGACAGTTGCATCAGTGGCATCTGGAAAATGAGCTGCTAAGTTTCAGCTTAATTTCTAGTGAATACATTACTAAAAACCCATTCAGTGCATACATCCTGGTACCTACCAACCACAATTGCCTATGAATCATCAGGGATGCGTTTGTACAAACGATGCTACCACAAACAAATGGTGGTGATTGCATCATTCTTGCCTCAGCACAGAAATCAGACACTAAATCATAAAACCCATTTTGTTTCTTGAGGCCAAGAGCACAGAAGGAGAGGAAACAGGCCCAGATTTTGGGATCCAGGGCTAGATAGGTTTATCAAGCCTATGAGCTTCTCCTGAAATATTGCTGAGAAATGCTTTGTGGACTGGCAGAGGGAATGGCCTCAAGGGAAGGCAAGGAGAGCAAATTAATTATAATGTTGAAGTTAAACTGGAACAAAAGCAAGTGGAGGCAGAGCCAACTGTGAGTCCAATGAACCTCTCTGAAGCAGGAATTTTCCAGCAATTAATAGGGACTGTACCCTGATAAAGGTTACTTTGTCACTGCTAACACTATGTGATTTTCCCCCTATACCCATATCTATATCATTTGTCAGGAATGAACTTTAATAAGATTATACTGTCAGAACTCATCATCAGAGTGACCACACACATGGTACAGTAGATGCAGGGCAAAGATCTGCTTTGATTTTCTCCTCTGAGGTGCCAAACTAGTTTCAAATATGCATTAGAGCCACCGACACCAAGACAAGTCACGCAACACCACGGCAGGACTCCCCTCAGGAGCCTGCACTCAGAACAGCAAGGAGAGGTGCAAAGGCAGGCTGGTAGGAGGTGAGATGCACAGAGTCTGGTCCCAGCTCTGCTAACAGCTTTTGATAACTGTCAGGCTGGCTGGGTCATGATTTTTCCAATAGTGCAGTTTCATGTGTGAAAATGCGCACACAACTGGATCCTCAGCTCGGCCAAAAATTGCAGTGCTGGAGCATAATGAGGTGGGGGAGCCCTATCAAGGCTACACCTGCTCTGGGGTGTGCAACCTAGCTAAAAAATTACACTTCTACATTTGGAGTCATAAATGATCATGTGAATGGATGAATCTTGTACCTTTGATCCTCCTGAGCCTTCACATCCTTTTCCATCTCCCTCTCCCTACACATATTTAGAAAATGGACAGGATTCTTAGCTACTCCACCAGATTACCTTTGAAAATGAATTAATGCTTGTAAAGAGCTCTGTGATTCTTGGATGGAAGGTGCCACAGGCACAGAGATTATAATTAAACTGCTAAACAGTGCAGCTGGATTCACTCAGAGTGCTGCCAACAACTGTGTGCTATGCTTTCAAGCAGAGCAAAACACACTTCCAACCAAAGGGACAGACATGACCCACATTTGTGCCCTCAAGGGCTGTTTGGAAAAAGAGGAACCAGCAGACTTCATCAAGTTTAGAAGGCTGTTTTATGAAACAGAACACTCCTTAGTAGTTCTTTGGGGCCATGAGCACACTGAAAGCCACCTCCCATGACCCATCACAACAATATTGGGTGGAGGTGAATATTGTTGTTTTATTCAGCACAGGAGACTGAACTGAATCCTCACTCTGCTCTGTGATGGAAGAGCTCAGTGAGGCCATTTTAGCTTGTATGAGACTCTGGGTAGGCTGGCTCTGTTCTACCATCCAGACATGATTTTTCATGAGGTCTCCTCCAGCAGGCTGGGTGAGAGGTGTCACTTGCAAGCCTCCAGAATTGCATCCTGAGTCTCAGCCATCCAAAGTAATTTTGGCTGCTACGGAAAAGTGCAGTCACAAATGTTTCCAGCCCTGATCTACCACCCCAAACAATAACATGAGGATGTATGAGGTCAAGTGGCCGCCAAAGGATTAAGCAAATAATCTTCCTGACATTCTTTCCACAGTCAGTTACCCATGATGTTGAGCACATTATTATGATCTGAATTAATGTTTGGATCTGTGGAGAGGTAAAGCCTGAAAATACCTTTAGTGTGACCACTTTAACTCAAGGGAAGTTCATTCCAGCCCAGCCTGCAACAGCCCGAGGTGAAGAGAGTAATGTAAACAGCCACAGTGACAGTCATGGCACTGGCATGACAAGCCTGCTCTGATGCTCACTCCTTCTCCTCTACTCTAACCATATTCCTAAGAAGTGTTCCCAGTTTTTCTTCCAGACATTCTACAGGGAGGAGAGGACCACTGTTGGGTGCTCAGCACTTACTGCCAGTGAGGCTTTGGATAAGTCAGGGATACAACAGAACAGGATAGAACAGGAGCCTCCAAAGCATTCATGCATTGCAGTGGTAATATAGGGTGGAGGAAGTGATAATATCTGTCAGACTCATGTTTATTAACCATTTTATAATCACAATACATGCAATTACAGTTTGACAAGACATTGCCAATGTGAACAACATCTGGAAGTGTACTGGGGTCTTCAGAATGAGTACAGTTTTATTTGCATTATTTGCTTCTGCTGAGAGTGGCAGTAAACCGTAGTTAATAAAGGAAAGCCAGCTTTTATGGGCTAGGAAGACTGTAAATATATGCAAAATGGTTTGTTGAATCTAGCAGTGGGGTGCCATAAGAGGCTTCATAAAGCAGGGATAGAGTTTAGCATCACTCTTTTAGGGCTGGGAGTGATGCAGAATAAATCTCTCTTGAGTCTACTTACTGACAGCCCCAGTTCAGATGGTGTATACACAGGCAGTGCTTCTTTCTCTGCAGAGCTTCTGTTAATCACTGTTAATGCCAGTCATCAGATCACTAATCATTTGAAACAAGAAGCTGCAGATATTAAGACAGAGATTCAAAACAAGATAAATAGCACAGATCTCTCCAGGGCCAGGAGGAAGGTCTGAGCCCACTGATGCTGCCTGGTACAGCACGAGGCTGCTTGCCTTCCTAATCTTTATTAGGATAGGAGCTGCTCTACTCTGGCACAGAGAAGGAAGCAGGAGGCTTGAGAAACCTTCCATGGACTCATGGATCCAGGGGCAGATGTGGCCAGACCTGACAATGTCTATATGTCTGTCTGCAGAGGATGGGAAGAGCACAATAAACCTCCCCCATGGCTGTGCCCTACCAGACCTAAAGTCCATGTGTTTTGCTGCAGTTTGGCTATCAAGGTGCAAATGCCCGTAGCCACACATGGAATCAGCAGCCTGATGGGAAACAAGGATTTCCTAAGTCCCACATCACTCTTCTGGTCCAACCTGATTCTTTCTGTTGGCTACACAAACCTGAGAGCTGAAGCAACACCATTTTCTCTTGCCGCTGGGGAGGGTTTAAGAGCAGCTGTACGGGCAGAAACTGGTTCTGCTGATGGCCACTTGTGTCTCAGTTTATCACTTGTGGTCCTGGAAACGTGTCCTGAGTTGTCTGAAACAATTCATTTTTCTGCTCAGAGCAAAGGCAGTGAAAAGGTTATGCCACTGTGGTGCAAATTTTCCTTGTAAATCAGATTCAGAAGTCAATGCCTGGCAGCCACCTCCTCTGACACTGTTGAAATCCTGAACCAAGGGCATGTGCCTGCAGATGTCAACATGTGGATTTACATGGCAGCTTGGGATGTGGGTCTCTGGGTGAATTTGCATGTACTACCAGTGTCAGCTTCACCTCATCTGACAATGGCATTTGGTGTCCTCAGCATGAGGCATCTTGTGGTACAGGATCTGCCACTTTAACACAGGCTCACCTCAGAGGGGCTGGAAGCAGGGAGACGGCAGCAAAAATGCAGGACCCAGGGCCTCTCACAGGCAGGACTTGACAAGATAACAAGCAACAAAACTGGAAGTGCAGGGGAAGAGGAGGGGAGGAGGCAGAACAGACCTGTGGCTTGATCTTGCCCACAGCTGATTTCAACAGACTCCATGGGGGTCAGGACTATTCCATACTTAACAGTGGGAGTGCAGGTAATTGAGAGATTGAACCTTACAGGGGACCATGACTTGCCGAAGGGGAAGTCAAATAACATCAAAGCAATCAAAGGAATTCTTCAGGAATTACTGAATGAAATTCTATGGCTCAAAGAGGACCTTAGGCTAGATTAATTACAATTGGTGCCTGTAGAGCTAAAATCTGCTCACAAGTAATGTCCATTTCAATTTTGTTCTTGCTCCCAAAATTTTGTCTTGAAATTCAGATCTGACTGAAGCAAAATGGGGAACAAGACAATGAGAAGGAGCAGTGCCACGTGATGTCTTTAGAAAAAAGTCTGTCTAGAGACAGGCAGTGTGAATACCTTTGGAGCAGATGGGTGAGGGCAAAGTTCTGCTTGCCTTCAGTGAATAAATGGAGACAGAGCCAAGCAGGCTGGTGAGATGGCCCCACAAAGCCTGGGTGTAAACAAGCCCAGAGAGACCTGCATGAACAGATTCAGTCTTGCTAAATTCCTTAGCACAGCCCAGAGACCCAAAACAACCACCAGTGGGGCTGGTTCCAGATCTGTCTCTGTTGTACAACAGAGTACAGACCAATATCACAGGCATTACCTCACCAACCACAGAACAACTGTGGCCCCCCAGGTCTCCCCATCAGATTACATCCTGAGCAGAAGGCAGTTGTGAAATCCTGCAGCTCTGCACTCATTTAACAAGTCATGAAGGACAAGGTGTGCACATCAGCACTCCTCAGGCAAAAGCACAGTTCAGATCTTGCCTTCAAGACCACTTTGCAGCACAGCCCTGAACCTTTCAAGTCCTATCTGAGCTGAGGAATCTCCACTGTTATTCTGAGGATCTCTTTGGGGTTGTGCTGGTAAATGCTTCATTGGATTGGCAGTGATTCAATGAATTGTTTAATCTCTCTCAATCGATTCACAGAGGAAAGGATGAGGAGAGTAATTTTTTTTTTAATCTCCTTTTTCTCTGAGCTTCTTTAAGAGTGAGTTCCTCCTCTCTCCCCAGTTCCAGCACTCAGCTGCACTCACAGGCACATACTCACCCTGGACCCCAACACCAGCTTCCCCTGGTACAGAGTGGGTGCTGTACCACTGCTGGTGAATAACATCCCTGAACAAAAATATCTGGGAGATGCTGACCCTTTCTAGAACAAACAAGTGCTTTGCTTTCATTTGGGGTCAAGCCAATGAGCAGCTATGTTAACTTCAGGAGTTCGAGTTCCTCCATATCTTCCCCAACTGCCAACAAAAAACCTTGTGAAGCATTTGCGCAATATCAAGGTTGCTTCTCCAGATGGCTAAAGCAGCCCTGCGTGCTTCTTTTTAAAAATTCCCAACTGTTGCTGTCCATTTCCTAACACCATGCTGCAGAGCAGCATGCAAACCTCAGCCCCCTCTGAAGATAAAAGTTTTGCTCTGTGTTGGGTGCAGTTTATACACACGTGCATCGCCCTGATGAAGTTAATATCCACAGCTGGGATGTCCGCAGCTTATGGAGAACATTCTCCTCAATTAAATCCTTATGCAGGCAAATAAGAAATTCTGCATTTCTCCATTTCAAAAGCAGAAGGTGATGCAAGCCCTCAAAGCCTTGCTCAGGAGCCTCATGAAGTGGTCAGACTTCCATGAGGGGCTGAGTACCTGGCAAGTCTGATGTAATAGCAAGGGCTGGGAATCACACAATTCTGCTGAGGCATGGTTTGTATTAGACCTACAGAGAGGTCTCTTCAGCCTGTCAGCACAATGGGGAAGCCAAGTTTGTACTCCAAGACAGTGTATAAATCTTCCATCTGCCAAAACTCAGTAGTATTGGATCCAGAGCTCAGGTTTAGCTTTATTCCAGAATATACGCACAAATGTAACATCAGTAGGTAAATAAACCATCCTGATGGGAAAATACTCATCATTTTAGCCTTCTAGGAGAACAAAGAATTTTTCTTCTTGCTATTAGAGCTATTAGAAAATTGGCTTAATGGAACTACTAATTAAGCTAGTGGTTTTTTTCTGAATCATCAGCTACATTGTAATTTCTACCAGACAAAAGGGCCCCATGGTTCATCTGGTGAGGCCAGAGAAGGGATATTGAAAATTATTGTTGTTATTTTACAACAACCTCTCTCCCCCATGCTGTTTGACCCCTTCCTGTGTAGCTTCCTTGATTCCCTTCTGCATTCCTAAGCTTGGAAGTTATGGCATGGGTACTATCTCAAAGCTGTTTTATAAATGGAAAAGATATATAAGTAAAATAAAACATTAAAAAATTAGGAACTACTTTTATTAGAAGCAGCAGATCCATCGTCATAGATATTATTCTGTTTTACTTACACTATATTTGTCCTCCTAATAGTCTCCCTCAGGTGACCAAACAACAATTCTTCAAGTCCCCTCCTAGAGACATTTAGGATATTTATGATGCATGAGCTTCCAAGACCTCAGATATTTAATTTGCAGCTACCATGCTTAGTGATGATTAAGATCCCTTTGTTTTTATAGTGTTTCTTAAATAAAGTGCAAACACATCCTGTCCAACTCCATTAAAGAGTGAGACACAGGGGAATGCTAGTGGAATTGCCCAGAAAGATACTGAAACTGTCCAGGCACAGAGTAAATACACATGATCACACTTATACCCACCTATGCATGTGTTTGTGCATGTGCAAACAATGCACCTTACACAGATATAGATGTATAGGCAGTTATTTGTACTCCTTCTGCCTGGCTTAGACTGCAAGTTGTCTCAATGTCTGGGGATTGCCACTAAAATACCAGCTTGATTTCCCACCAGGAAACATGGGAAAATTTAATCAATCTGTCTGGGTACTCATTGAATATAATTCCCTGTTCACAACTGATGAATCCAACAGATAGGCCTAAGCAAACAGTGCCTGCTGGGAAGTCACACGAGAGCTGGAAGAGGAACAGAATAATTGGCAAGAAGAAAGCCCAGTCCACAAATAGTCCCTTCCCAGCATAACCCCCCTGAAGGACCAGCTGGGTTTGTTCCTCCTGTGATTGCACCACACAGAAGTTCACTCAGCTATAGGGGGGTTTTAGGGAAGATTATTGCATTGCAGCTTGAAGCAAAAGATTTCACATTCATGCATGGGAATCCAGACACTCCTCATCAGACACTTCTTTTAGGTCCTTCCCCCAACTTCCATTCCTATAGGATCTTATAACAATGCCTATCAGAAATCCCAGAAGTGTATTCAAAGCTCTGCTTTTCCTCATTCCTTGGCTCGCCACTTCTGTTCTCTGTCTGCAAGCTGCAGATCACATGAAGATTCCCCAGGCTTTTCATAACACAATTTTATATTCTGTATTTCCTTGACTGTACAATATAGCTGACTTTAGCAGAAATTGCCCCAAAATGTTGCAGACCATGAAATGTGAATTTCCCTGTGAAGTGACGGTCTATTCAATCTCCTCACTTCTCACCAGATATCAAGGAAATACTTTTATCCTTCTTGTTTTCTGCTCCTCAAGTGCTCTCCAGATACAGCTGATCTTTTCTCCTAAGCTTCAGTTCACCAGGCAAATATCTATATACATTACACACACCCATACATCTATATACAGTGGTAAGAATTAGCAAATAACTAAATAAACAAACAGAAAAACCTGTTACACACTACAACTGCTTCATGAATTTATAACATATGGTGGCAAAGCACTATAAAAACTGTAAACTACAAAGAGGGTTACACAGCCCCATTCATTTATCATGTTACAATGAGTAATTTGTGCACTAGGCAGGGAAGAGAAAACCCACACCGTTGGAGTGTGAATATGTATTTCTGAGGCTCACACTAGAGAGCCTTTTATAAAACACACACATGATTTGAATTCCAAAGCAAAAGCACTGAGAGGCAGTGCATGGGCTAATATTGTTATAGTGGTGTATGCAGAGCTTAGGAAGAATGGGCACTAGCTGACCTCCTTACTGATAAGAGTATTTCCAAACACCCCACGTTTCTGCACCATTCAGAGTCTGTCCATTTAGAAGCTGAGCTCCAGCTGATAGCTATAAAACTTCTCCTTGGTGTTGTTGCAGAAATGACAAGATGGTGCTTGAAGAAGAAACCATGTCTGGGTGCTCCTTCTGCTGATTCTGATCAAGTTTCCCTCATTTTTGCCTCTCTTCACATGTCTGGCAGGGTTATGTTGAACCACATTCCCAGCTGGGCGCATGTACTCATGGTCCCAGCTGTGTTTCAGACCCAAATCCACATATTCTGTATGGACAAAACAAGACCAGCGAAGTTAAGCGCTGCATTTCCCCAGAGGGCTTCTGACCACTGCAGTGTCTCACAATAAATCCCATAGATTTTCCAGATAGCACAGAGCCTCATAGTTCACATCTACCTGCTCCTGATCTGACATTTCATATTTTTCATTTCCAGCTGGCAAAGAGCTTTTATGAAACACATAACACATGCCACATGCTCTGTCCTGGAAATGGATTCGTTTTCCCAGTGGGGCCAGCAAATGATGTAGGCTGTGTCCCAGTTGTCATGTCCCAGTGCAAATGGTTAAGATCTTCTTTTTATCTCAGCAAATGCCCCATGGAAGCTTGAGCTGGGTTTGGGCCCTTGGGTCATTGCTAAGCAGTTTCTCTTTCATCCTTTTCAGCACCAGCAGACATAGCTTGAAACATGTATACAAGATGCGGCTTTACAGCATCCCTTATTCACTGGTACCTTGGAGACTCCAGTTCATTGAAAGTAATAAAACCAGATCATCAAAAAGAATTCTTTTGAACAGGCTTTGGGCTCTGCTGTGCTACTTGGTTACGGATATTCATCTTCCTGGAAACTGTGCTGTTTGATACAGCACCAGCACGAAAGCCTCAGCTGCCTCCCCTGTGCATTAACCCCCTGAGTGTTGAAATCACAGTCCTTGAATAGCAAAATAGTTATCACTTATAATTGCTCGAGGGGAGAAGGAGATTTTATTCTCCCAGATGCACCAAGGGTGCACACTGGGGTCAAAGGGTTTCCCTATCCTCATCCTGCTCCAGTGATGCAATGGGCTGTGCACAAAAAGGGAAGAGGGAGAAAAAGCAGCAGCCTCTGTTGGTTACAGCCACAGGCAGACTAACAGGAGTCCTGCACCAAAGGGTGCCATAGCACTTAATCCAAACTGAAAACACAGATGTGCTGAAAACACAGGCATTCTGGTACTTGGGGCTTTAACTTTCTGTTAACCTTACATATCTTGTGATCCTGTGTGTTTTACAGAGCCCTGATGTCAAGGCTTTAACCCAAATCCCTTTGATTTGGCAGGGGGAGTGTTGTCACTGTTATCAGAGTTGCCAGAGTTCTGGTGGTTTTTGATTGCATCCAAACCCTGCCTTCTTTCATCTTTCTCAGCTAGAAAGAAGAGAAGGTCAACACTGGCACCATGAGTATAGATGTACAGCCCCTGAGTTTCATTTCTCTAGATGCAGAAAGAGCAAGGATGGTGCAGCTGGGCTAATTCTGTCTGAGTGGCTGGCAGACTGAACTGCAGATTATTTGCATCTGTGCTTGCAGGTCCAGGAGGACCAAAGTCTGAACTGCTGCTCTGGTCCCTCTAGGGCTGTGTATGCTTCTGCCCTGAGACCTCTTTGTTGAGCTCCACCTTCACCCTGGGGCAGCAAACCCAGCTTGTTTGCAAAATTCCTTCAGAAGAACATGTGCTGGGTTCCAAGACTATCCCTAGAACTGCAGCTTGCCAGCTGCTGGGGAGGAGCTGCAGAAGAGACCATTCTATCCATTTGGCCTCTTTCTTATTTTCCTTTTCCAGGCTTCACCACCATCCCCCATTACTGGTCAACACCAGGGATCTGGATTAGGTGGTTATTTAATACCTCTTGTGCTCTGTCTCTCATACTGCACTGGTGAAACTCCAGTGCTGAAGATGAGTGAAGAGAGCTTCACCTTCCTAACTCCCTCCTTATTTCATACCACTTCCCTTGTGAGCCCTCGTGTCAGGAAAACATATGGTTCCTTTTTTCTCATGGCTTCCAAATAGATGCAAAAAAGGAGACTGTCGAGATGCCCCCTTTGAGCTTCCCTCTCATTTCACTGCCTGAAGCTGCCCCACGTCTGCCCTGCTGCACCCTTGGCACCAGAGAGACTCACTGAGGCTTCAGATCCAGGTCACACACCAGAGACTGCATGCAGAGCATCCTCCTTTTCCCAGAACAGGCTCTGCCAGGGACAATGTTGGAATGAAAATGGCTAAAGTTTCAGATCAGCTGAGAATAAATCAATGCAGGAACCCCAGGAGGTCTTTTTAACACAATGGCTCTGCACTAGAAGAGCAAGTAGATGAGCAGGAGAGTAGTAGCTGGGATTGATCACACCTGATTACTTATTAGTTTGTAAGGAAAGATGTTGGAAGAGGAAAACAGCAGGACAGCCTTTTATGACTGGTCTAGAAGGGGTTGGGGGGAAAGGGTGAGGAATATACCTCAAAATTGACTCCTTCAGTGTTCTATTATATTATGACCCCATATTTTTTCTCTAGATTTCATCACTAGTTCATGTATTCTGTGGCAAAGGTGAAACCAATAGTTGAGAGGGATCTGAGGGGAGTCAGGAGGCAGACAATAATACATGCACAACTACTACATGAACAAATATTATAAAGAGGCCTCAGCTGAACTGCATGTATGAGTTTGTTTCTGCACATCCCTGTATAGACAGACACATGCCTGTGAGGACATACAGTTCCCTCTCTACATGTAGCAGCATGTGTTTGCACATGTACATAAATCTGACATTGGAAAATAAGACTTTCCATGTGGCAGTGGCAGTGCCTGTCATGCACATGTCTGAACACAGCCCCTCCAAAACTACTGGGGTTTATGCAGAGAGCCCAAAGCAAGTGGATCCTAAGCAGGACAGCTCCTAAGCTACTGCACTGTTAGTTAAGAAAGCAACATCTCTTCATAAAACTTAAAATAAGCCCTACATCAAAAACAGTACAAAACAACTCTAAACCCTCAGGCTACTGCAGGATTATGCTGTTGTGAAATACATTATCCAGCCTTTAAAGTCATCTTTGACTATCTGCCTGGGGTCATCCAGACAGCTCTCAGCTACCTAATACCAAAAAAAGTTGAGCCTGCAGATGCTCCCAGGAAGGCAGTACATCAGAGTCCAAGCTCTTCCTGCAGGGAAAGACCAATGGGATCAGATTTGAATTTTTTCTTTTCTATAACAATGGCTCAGCAGAGAATTAGATCCAACACAACCTGCTGTTGGAGGGTGATCTACTGTGTTTGGTGGCAGGAAGAGAAAACAAAGAGTTACTGGACTCCTGCGAATGAGTCATTGCTTCAGAGGCCTGGAAGCAGATAGGCTATTCCTTAGCAATAAAGAACCGAGACACAGCAATTTCCAAGAGATGGATTTGAAGGTAGACTTTTCTATTTTATCCACAGCAGGCACACCAACTTCAGCTTCCAGCTGCTGTTTCTGGTTAGCCAGTCAAGCTTCTAATTGGATCTCCTGTAGGACATTATCAGTGGGACACACCGGGGCGGGAGCAGGGGCCAGGCTGCTGCCTTGCCAGCACAGCCAAGCCCTGGCAGCACCCTGCAGTGAGAGCCAGGCACTGGGACCATGGGCAAAAATTCAGCCAATGCACCACAGAGTGCCCAGCCCACAAGGAGCTGCTTATCCCTCCATCCCAGGGCAGCAACAGACCCAGCCAGCCTTGCACAACCCCCCCATACAGGCCAGTCCATGCTGGTTTTACACATGGGCACTCGGGACTGGCCATCCCCAGTCCAACCTCTTCTGTGCTTCTAAACAAGCCCAGGAGAGGGCTGGGATCTCCAGGGAAGATGAATTGGTGGGAATTAGCTTGTCAGAGGCTTAACCAAAGGACGAGCCAAAGCAATGCTATCAGCACAGCTAAATCCAGCTTCACTTCAGGAGGCAGCTGGACACTGTAGGTGCAAGAAGGCAAGTGTCCTGGGCAGCTTTGCCACAGCTCTTTGCTTGACATCAGGAATTCTCAGCCAGGAATTTCATGTGTTGTGGACCTCAAACTCACAGCATGAAAGTGTTGAGCTGTCCCCAGGATCCAGACAGGATCTTCCAGGCAGCAAGAGGAAGTATGAGAGGAAGAAAGGAAGTTTTTCTGTGGACAACAGTGATAAGTGTAGAGGATTTTACTGTTCACTCCAATGACTGAGATGGAGCTTTTTTTTCCTGCTTATTGTAAAACACATTTGGCCACTCCTTTCCTTGCTTATCAGCTGCTGCAATGGTGCATTTTGAAATTCTTACTGAGGAAAATTGGCACAACTTTTATTTTCTACATAAGGACAGTAAACACGAAAAGGAGCTCAAAATCAAATTTCCATTGAAGCAAAGGCCACCTCAGGATCAGACAGGTGGCTCCACTCCTGTGTAACAGGCCAGTGCCAGAATGCCTCATCCAGTCAGTCCTGACAGGAGTTTCCCAGCAATCTCTCCTTGGCCTGGCATCACTACTAACCTGAAAACAGATTTCTGTAGTGTAGGAACTAAGGAGTGCAACTGCTTCCTCAGAAGTGATGAAGTCCCTGGCCATGTACAACGTGTCACTGCTGTTCCTGACAGGGTACAGCTGTGAAAGTGCTTGCACTCAATTTATCCTTCTGTTGCTGGAGATTTACAGGGGAAAAAAGCATGGTCTGTGCTTACCGAGGAGCCGTGGGGGTTGTCCTGTGAGCTGTGTGTTCCTAGAGCTGCAGACACTGGTGTCCCCATGCCTGTGCCTGTGTGTGCAGCTGGCCACTGCAGAGTCCCCGTGCTGTGACCCTGGGTTCAGTCTAACCAACGAGCCAGCTAATCAGTTCGTGTTAACACAAACAGTGGCAGTCAGGAAAGACATCAGAAATCAAACCCGAGGAAAGGAATTAGGGGAAAAGCATTAATTAATTACCTCTTCTCAATGGCAAATGCTTTCCACTCACTCTTTTAAAATGACACTTTACCTGCTATTAGTTTCCTGTGAGTATCTCTGGTGATGCCTTCCCTCCCCACAGCTGATTCCCTTAAGAACAAAATTAAATTTAAGCTACTAAAGTTGGACCTTTCTGAAGTAAAAGGAATCTTTAAAAATGGATTTTTTTAAAGGTCATTTTGAACTTTATCCAAGCACACATGGAAACGCAGGCCATTCAGCTAAATAATGCCACCTGACCACCTCCTGTCACCATTACTAGAATAAGAACATCATTTATGTGATGGAGAGAGTGGAAGGCTTTCTGTTCATTCCTTTTATTCCTCTTCTAATTTTTGGAGACTTTAATGCTGTTCGTTTTTATAGCTGCCTCTTCACTTTCCACTTTCTTTAATGACCCCTAGGAAAGTCATAAACTTATGATGAAGTAAGATATCCTGATTTTGACCCAAAACAAGACAGACAGCACTTCCTGCTCTCATGGGATCAAGCTGCATTCTCTAGGGTTCCATCTGCTCCTCACTCAGTGTGTCCTGCCACACTGGATAGTGTCAGAGTATCCATCCTTCTCCTTGATACGTTTTCCTCTTCCAGAAATCCAGCTTTATAGATTAAATAAATATAACCCATTACTATGTGTCTAAACACATGCTTAACTTCAAGCACCAGAACAATCATGAGCTTCTTTTGTGAGTTTATGCTTCACTGTGAATTGGTACAGTCTGTGGCACCAAAGCCCTGCTCCAGAGGGATGTACAGTATTTATCCCAGCAGTGTCCCTGTCTGCCAGAGAAACCTTCACCACTGACCTGACGATCCAGAAATAATTAGCTTAACACCATCTTCAACATTATCTTGACAGCAAGGACTGGCATGGGAGGATGGCTTTGCACTGCCAGGCTCCAGTCTGAACAAACATAGACTCTTTAAGGCATGGATTTCATTTTCAGACGTGTTAGATCCACCTCCCTACTGTCAGTGAAGGTAAGGGGGTTGCGCACAGCTTGCTGTGTGATGAGCCCTGCGGCAGTGCTCTGCAAACACTGCATGTTATTTACTGTGCCCAGCTCTCTCCAATCGTGACTCAAACGAGGCCACATTTATTGAAGAGACACTTAAAAATGTCCCATGGCATGCTTTGTGTGAATGGGGACTTCCCTGAAACGGAGTTTCAGCACTCCACCTCTTCCTGCAGAGGCATCGGTGTCCCAGTTCACAGCTGCCTGGTCTCTTTGAACAGGCTTCCCTTTAACAACGTTCAAATATTTAATTTGCCAAGTGCTGTGGGAATCCCAAAGGTTTGGAAGAACTATCTATTATAAATGACAAAACATGACATTATTATAGGTAGCCTGCCTACTCAATGTCATCTGTGTTCTATGCTGTACCTTTAATGAGGCTGTCTTTCAAATCCTGAACAGAATAGAAAAAGATCCTGATGCCAGCAGTTCCCAGGTACTCTAAAAATAAAAACAGCCAAGTCCTTACAATATAAAAAAAAACCAAAAAACTGCTTTCTAAACCCTAAAACCCTCATGTTCAGAGGAATTGCTTGTAATATTCTGTTATTTAGTTGTACAGGCATTGAGGAGGAGGTTGCTCTCAGCCACCCAGTGTAATTCAATGTGTTCCCCTGAAACCTAACCACACAGTGCCCTCTGCTGCAGTTTTCTCCAACATATTAAAATAAGAAAAAAAAAAAGAAACAAGAAAAAAAAATCAAAACAAAAAACCCCCAAACAAAACAAAAAACCCCAAAACAACCCAGCCATGCTTTGCAGCCTATCCTCTGGCTCAAACTGAGATAAGCAGATGGTTTGTTAGTACTTATCAATGACTCAGTAACATCCAAAGCACTATATAAAACACTTTAGCCAGAGAAAAGTCAAAATAACAAAATGAATTCCATATGAGGGACAATGAAAGCAATTGAAAAATCATGCAGGGAATGCAGCTCCCTGCCTTAGCCTGGCTGGCCCTACTTTCCAAGCAGAACTCCAAACCCAGTGATTTAAGCTAAATAACTAGTTCCTATACTGTCATTACTTTGTTCTTCCCACCACCCTCAACCCCATCAGCACATCCTCCAAGCTCAGAAGGGCTGTGTGAAGAAGCCAGACCAAAGCCCCCTCTGCCCTCCCAGTCCTGATGCCAGGTAACCTGCACCACATGGAGCCAGCTCAGCTCCTGCTGAGCACCCTCTCAGGAGAGAAGGATGGGCTGGGATAAGTCATTTCTGTCATCTCACTCTTCATTTTTGACAGCAGTGCCAGCAGTTGGCATTCCAGGGGACAGGGATCTTTGTGGAATACCACAGAAAAGAAGGACAAACACCAAACAGCCTTGGGAAACTCGAGGCCAACAAGGTACTTCAGCAATTCTTACTTTGAGCTACTATCACTTCAGGCTCAGTTAATTAAAATCAATAACTGCATTTGTCTTGGTTTGGAGTTTAGGCCTTCACTGAACAGTACTAAGGCTTTCGTTCACAGAGTCACCAATTATAAAGTCAATAATTTTAAATTAGCTAGACATACTGTGAATATTGTCTTGGCAATGTAAGGCACCTCTGAACACAGGGATTCAGGGAATGCACAGGCATAAGGATTTTAAAACAGCACCCTGCTAGTGCTGCAGATGAAGAACAAAAACATTTCAGATACTCCATAACACTATGTTCAGACCCAAGCATCAGTGTTTGGGAACATTTCATTCTGATTTCTGAGTTAGCCTGGTAGAAGAACAGGGTCTGCCTGAAAACTGTAGCAAGAGTCAATGAGATTACAATCTCTAAAGACCCGAGAGTTGAGTCTTGCCACCAAAGCCTACAAAAATCAATTGGCTCTAAAATTGTACTATTGAGAAATACTGAGTTTGTTACACAGTTGGCCTGATACTCAAGATTGTCAGACCCATGTTTCCCAACTACTGTTTGCACAAGGAGCTTAAAAAGATGATAAAGTTTCTCTCCACATCACTCTCTCTAGCAAAATACAAAAATTGAGAGACTTTTAAAATCATGAGATTTGACAGCAGTCTGGGTTTTCGCCTGAGATGTGCTGCTGTTCAGCAAGGTCAAGAAATCTATTTTTAAAAAAATACATGTTTGTTTGAACCTTCCCTGAAATTTGAGCTTCATCAATCTCTAAACCTTTAGAAAATACCAGTCTGTTAAGTATTCTCCTTTCCACAATACCTTCTCCTGCGCTTTCTGCATCTTCCTGGGTCCCAGCCAGGCCTGGAAGCACCAAATAACCACAAGGAAGATTGTTCCTTGAGATCACCACCCAGGAGCAGAAAAATACCACGAGCTGCTTGGGCGGGCCTGTTTTTACCAAAGGAACCACCTTACAGAGCAGATGTGAAACCTTGAACAGAGCCAGAAATCCAGCCAACAGCTTATCAGCACCAGTTACTATGAAAATCAACTAATTCCACTGAAGCAGCAAAAATCCTAAAAGGATGGCTTCTTTTGACACATGGAGTCAGCAACATTATTCTGATCAGCAGGGAGCAGAGCATGTGTGAACCAAAATGCACAAAGGGCAGAGTTCTCAACTCCAAAGATTCAAAGACATCCAGACTGCTTGTCCGCAGAATGGAACACAAAACTGAGCAGGAGACTAAAAACTGTATGCAAATCTACATAGAGAGAAAGATCTCTCTGACATAGCTATCTCCCAAGGGTGAAAAGCTGGGAGAATCTCTGTTCAGCACAGTATTTAATTACCTAAAGGAAAAACCATGTAAATAGAGTTTAAGAGACACACTTGATAATAAATCTATGACAAAAGGCAATGTAGAAATCTGTGCTTCTGAATTTATTATCAGACCTTCCTGCTGAGCATTCCCATGCAGCTGCAGGATAAAATAAATTGCACTAGCTAAAGAAACTGTAGGACACATTTGAATATTCCCTGTTCTGAAATATTAGCCTGTGGTACTTTTGACCATCTTTCTCTCAAGTGGACAATGTCACCATGGACAGAGGAAGGCACTAGGAATTTCACAGGAAGAGAGGATTGCAAAAGGGAGTAGACCCCAGCCAAGACCCCTGCACTGGAAGTGCAAGAGTTGTCTTGCTAAAATGGATTAGAATCAAAAAACCCAAACCACAAAACAACCTTCATTAAAATACTCTTCTGGGAAATGTGCAGCATATGACTACTTAAAGGAACTGGTTTTGCTTAGAAATACAGCCAAGTTCCCATATTTCTGAAAGATTAAGGACTTTTTTTATCCTTTATGTCTGCATTTCTTTTCCTTTCTCCTTTAAAAAGCCTTCATAAGAATCCCAGAAAGGAAAGGTGACTTTAGTACACGGCAGATGGACACCATGCTGTTCATTAAAGCAGATAAATAAAGGGCTTATCCTGTAAAGCAGCTGAGCACCAGCACTTTTTCTGTCAGCTGTAGAAAGCTTCTGGCTTGCAGCACTTAATACAACTGAATTGTGGAGGCCATTATCCCACAGGTTTAGATCCAGCCTGAGTCTCACTTCATTAATATTTCAACTGGGCAAAGGGAGACCCTGGTCTGCACAAATCCTTGGAGCCTCCTCACTGCTTTCCCTCACACTGCAGCCACCTGAGGAAGAAGGCCTGGAACTCTCTAAAGTATTATTTATTGTAAAATAACATCTTGTTGATGATGGAACATCATCAGGAGGACACATTCTCTGCGCCTAAGTGTTGCCAATCTAATTAAGGCACATTCAGAAAATCTCATGCTCACCTCAGACCTTTATAGTAATGATACTATATAAAAACTAAAACACTGTTCAAAGGACATTAACCATAAATTTTAGACTGATAGTATGACAGGTAAGGTTAGATGAGACACATTCAGCAGACCACCAGAGCTAAATTTTGAAACAGAGGACTACCAACATCACGTTTGCAGCAAAGCAGATACAGTCCTATCTCACTTGCAGGCACAAACTAGCAGATGGTTTGCAAAACCAGGAAAGTGAACTTGAAGCACCCACTCTGTCTCTTACAACTTCACAAGCATGAGTTTTGCATGGAAAAATTACATGTGTACCTCATTAGCAGATGCAGGTCCTAACTCTACCACTTTGATTATTTTCTTTTAACTGCCTTGTTTCTGATGCCTTTTAAAAAGGAGCACAACAGTTTCTCACTATTTATTCAAGATCTTGAAGAAAAATTATTCCTGGTGGGTCTTGAGCTCCCCCCATTGACTTCTCACTAGCTGCTGACATTCAGGCCTCATTCCAACACTTTGCCGCTGTCCAGACAAGCTTTTCTGAGTGGGATGTTGAATTTTTACAACAATGAAGATGTGATTGCCCTCTGCTGTGTGCATGCTTGCTGTATTTTAGTTGTACCACTGCTAACACAAGTTATTGCTCTGCCTGGCCCTTCCTGGAGAGTGCTGCTACTCAGCTGAAGAGTTTATTTTCTTTTTTCTTTCAATTTCTGCCTAAATTCTTCCTCCTTGCTCCCTGGCAAAAGCCTTGTGTGATCTGACACACTCTCCTCATCTCAGCTCAGGGTGATTACACACTCTAGATTATGCTCACCATCAGCACTTCAATGAGCTGACTTAATGTACTTAATGGTGCCAGAATTTCTGAATGTGCCAGAAGACTTTAGATATCATTTGCCATGAACACTAATCCATAAAGTCTGAGCTTCAGGCCATCCACATGTCACCCAAAAGGCTGGCAAACAAATCAGGCTGTCAAGAGCCTCCAGCATGGCTCAGGCTCCACTGACTCTCCATTGTTGGTGTTGACAAAGGGCGTAGCCATGCTCGTGGCTAAAGACTTTGGCTGTCTCCTGGCTTATGACCAATTCCTACAGTAATCCAATGAGAGACACTCATTTTTTTCTGAATAAATAACCAGCATCTCTTTTCTTTTTTCTACCCATGAAATCCTTACAGCTTTGGGGAGATCTGGAGCTCCTTCCCCAAAACAGGAAATGCAGTTCCAAAATGCAGCACCCTTATTCATCGCCTGATGCAGATAGGTGAAGTTCCCAGAAGACCAGTGAAGGCACTGGAATAATGTGGGAAAAAAACTGAGGCCACAGTTTAGGCCTTTTGTCACCTTCTTGGCCTTTAAGGTACATTCCCTACACTTTCTTATCTGTGTTATGCATTCTGGATATACAAAAGAGGGAGGGAGCAACCTTAGAGGATACCATTTCATAGACAGATCCTCAATAGAATATAAAGATGGAGATAGGTCATGCTCTTTCTTTTCCTGTCCTGTGACATGAGGCTGTGTCAGGGAACAAAAGGATATGGCTGGAGTGAACTCTCTGATTATTCTTTGCTGTTAAATTGACTGCCTTCAGCAGCATTAAGGCTCATGGCTATCTGAGAGCACACGAGGAATGAGAGCAAGGCCAGGTGACAAATTAATTTGATTTTAGATGAAAGAATGGCTAAAGACTTTCACAGTTATGTTTAACACACTTCCCTGGTTCTTTTCTACAAGCCATTTGCTCTTTCCTCCAAATATCTTCTTGCAAACAACTTAATTTAGAAATGCTTCCAGCCCTTGCTGTCTGCATGGACTTGTCTTTTGGAGCATTTTCTTTATGGCAAAAATTGTCTTACTCATGTTTTTCAGAATGGTGTGTAGCTTTACTCTTTCAAATACGAGATCAGACTTTTATAATGCCAAGAGCCCTCTAGTCCTGTGCAAGAGCTGAGTAAATTATGCATATTCTATTCTATTCTATTCTATTCTATTCTATTCGTAAACCTCCCCTACCAGTTTCTACTTCAATGCCTTCCCATAGCACACAATGCTACATTATTAAGAATTATTTTATGTGGTTGGTTTAATCCTCAGACTAAGCTGAATAATGCCTAGGAGAGAACTGTCATAATGAGACAGTTTATATTACAGAAAGCAGGCCAGGGCCTTTCATGTGGAAGGTGGGGAAGCTCATCATCATCCAGTAAGCACTTTGTACAGCTGCTGACTGGCCTGCAGGGAGCCACAGTTCAAGCAAGCATGTTTAAACCTTTATTAAACAAGTCTTTTGCATTCCTATCCTTAAAACAGATTCCTGATCCTTTCCACAGGTCACTTGCCCCTTCTTCAAAATCTCTTCTTGCATACCACTTCATTTATGAATGTTATATTCTGCTGTTTCAAATATTTTGACATAATCTCTTAATGAGTGGAATGGTTGTCCAAAAAGCTGTAGAACTTCTTACATCTCTCCCCAGCGCACCTGAAGAGGAAGATCCTGAGAGCTGAGTATGATCTGGTCATTCTGTGGGAAAAAAAACCTCAGAACAGAAAACAGATTCAGAGCATCATCTGTTAATGATAATCAGAGACATTACTGGGGTACAGAGACAGGACACTAAAGTGGCAGTCCATTCATGTCTAGAACTGAGCAATAATTTATTTCTTTTTCTCCAGAGTTCAATCCTCTCCTTTTCTGTCAACCACCTACAGCGACTGAAAACAAAGCTAAGCAAAAAACTGCCATCAGAGTGCTTCCAGAGTACCCCTTTGTTTTGCAAGTCAACATTGAGCCCCTCCTCCATTCTCCACAGAATCATATAATTACAAAATGGTTTAGGTTGGAAGACACCTTTAAAGACCACCTACTCCAACCCCTTGCAATGAGCAGGGACATCTTTAAGTAGGTCAGGTTGATCAGAGATCCACCCAGCCTGGACTGGAATGTCTTTAGGGATGGGGCATCTACCTCTTCTCTGGGCAACCTGGTCCAATGTTTCACCACCCTCATTGTAAATAAATTCTTTCCTTGTATCTAATCTGAATCTACCCTCCTTTCGTTTAAAACCATTACCCCATTCTTGCTCTAAGGCAACAGTGGTAATAACCAACAGCAGAGTGCACAGAGCAGAAAATAAACCCTCAAGTGACTTAGTTTGCCTTGGACATTTATTCCTCATGGGACTTGGCACACTGCCATCAGTGTTGAGCATGCCAACAGAAAAAGATCTTTTGAATATTTATTCCTTTCTCAGACCCTTCTAGAACTTGAAGGAAACAGACCAAATTTAATATGAAAACCTACCAATCTTCAGACAGTGGCACAAACCTTTGAGCTTAGGATATTAATTTCTGTAACAATAGCAAAGGCAGCACTGTTTCTCACAAGGTAAAAGGAGTCTGAGAAGGAGAGAGAACAATTAGCCAAAGCTAGGAATCAAACAAGCAGTTTTTTTGGACTAAGAACAAAGTACAGAGGGTAGTTCTGGCCCATGCACATTATGTCAAACCTCAGTAGCTGCAGATACTGTATCAACTTTCCTATACACCGATACTGAAATAAAAGGCTGCAAAACTTAGATTTGTTTTTCTCTGTGGGGAGTGTAGAAAGTCTTAGTCTAGAACTCCTTCATTGCCAATATTCAAATAAATGCAATATACATTTTTTTCAAGCTCACTGGGCAGTGAACATCATAGGTACCCATGATCCAAAAAGGAATTAAGCAAGTTAATTCAGTTGTCTCCCACCAGGCCCATTTTCATCACTGGTGGCATTACAGCTATTATGTGTGGCTATTTTTAGCATTAGTAAATAGCAGTAGGACTGGTCTGTGGCAGGTGTGGGAGGAGCAACGGACTTCATTACCTACGTTGTTAAAAACTCCTTATTGAATCTTATGAAATCACTCCGTGCTTTCCTCGCCTACAGAAAATAACTCCTGTCACTCAGAAGCTCGCAGGGTTTGATTTAGAGAAGCTCTTAGACATTAAACCAGGACAGCCCCCTAGGATGGCTCACAGAAGCTGTCGCTGCAATGGGCACACATTCAGGGACATGACCGAGCCTTGGCTCGCCACCGGCACTGCCCCAAGCCCTGGGGAGTAGGGCAGTGACCAGGCAGGGTCCTGCCCCTGCCCTCACACGGGCCCTGCCATGCCATCCTCCAGCCCTGGCAATTACCAGGCTTCGTGCGAATTGGGTAGGCCCATCTCATCGCAGATATATGCAATAGGCAGTACCAGATGCTTCAGCATGCCCTTCGTTTAGACCTGCAATGTGTAAGAAAATGAAACTTTTTCTGCTCTCTTGGCTAACAATCCATTTTATTATAGGAGATGCTCCACTTGGACCCGTCCTGCGCCCTGTGCAGGAGATCCAAGGGACAGGTGGAGGCCCACGGGGGAAGCAGCTTTCCCCCCACACTTCGCGCTAACTTAAAGGACACCGAGGCAGTTGGAACCCGGGCCTTAGGCCGACCGCTCCAGGCCGGGGCGTCCGTGAGGGGGCAAAGGACAACCCCCACGCCATCCTCCGCTCCGCTCGCCCGGTCCAGCACTACCCACCCTGCCAGCCTCGGCCGGGCGGGCGCTGAGGCACCGGCACCGCCCCGCCCCGCCCCGCCCGCGCCGCGCCGCGCCGCGCCCCGCCCGGCACCGGCACCGGCACCGGCACCGGCACCGGCACCGGCACCGGCACCGGCACCGGCCCGCGCCCCGCCCAGCACCGCCCGCCCGCCGGCCGCTCATGCGCGCTCGCGCCGGCCTCCTCTTGGCTCACTTCACGCCCCCTCGCAGAGGGGAGAGAGGCTTAAACAACGCAAGTTTATCCTTCTCTACGTAGCTTTTAGGCAGATACTGAACTTTCGCTTCTGGTATAAAAGAAGTTTTTATTATTTTACAACGATTCGTAGTGCTTGTGGCTGAAATGCAGGGTGGAGAGCCCTCCTTGGCGTTTTGTCCCCCCCTCGCTCCCTCCGAATAGGTCGGCCCGACTCGTCTGCTGCCGGCTGCGGAAGGGGCGGGCATGGCCGAGGGTCAGCGCGGCCGCCGCGGCGAAGGCGATCTTGCCGCCATGGCGCCGCCGCCGCCGGTACAGACCCGGCTCCCGGACTGGGACGGGCTGAAGCTCCGCGTGCGGAATCTCATCGCCTCGCACCGCGTCATGATCTTCAGCAAGAGCTACTGCCCCTACTGCAACAAGGTGAGGCGGCGGCGGTTGGAGCCCGCTCGGCACGGTGCCCCGCGGGCCGTCCCCTCGAGGCAGGCGCGGGCAGACCTTGCCCCGAGGGCGCCCGCTCGGCCCGGGCAGGGCGCGGGGCTGAGGCAGGGCGGTGTGGGCATGCGGCGGCACCCGCGGGCTTTGGAGCGTGTGGAAGTGGCGCTGTGTCCATCCCGCTCCGGCACCACGTGCTGGAAAACCACTTGCTACTCGAAACCAGGCGAAGATCCGTGGCGTTCGTGGTAGTTCTTTCGCTTTGCCACGGTGGGAGATGGATGTGTGGCGAGTTCTGCACAGTGTGCTTGTTCCTCAGCTCTGCAGCTGCTCGAAGCTCAGGGTGCTGGCTGTGTTCTTTTCTCGCTGGAAATTTGGGTACCACATTGGTGTTCAGCTTGGACAAAGCTGCTTTCCACGGCAGGGATGAGTTAAGTTTTCTGCCCTTTCTAAATTTAAGGTTGACTCTGTAGCAAGTGCGTAAGTTTTAAATCCTGGTCGCAGTGTGTGTTTAAAAGAAGAGAAAAGCACTATTGGTTTATTGTGATGTTCAGAGAAAAATATCTTTTAAGCTCTAATCTTTTTAGCCCTAAAGCCTGTACGTCAATGTCACAGGCTGGCTGTAACTAGTAAGCCAAACTCACTAAAAAACTCAAGGCCTTCATTAGAATTTTATCATACTAGCAGACTGGTCATAGTCCACACAGGACACAGGAGGGTTTGTAGGCCTTGGGTTTCTTGGCTAGTTACAAAAAGTATGTTATGGAATTTTATTTAAACCTCATACTACCATATTTGATATGGCCATTGTATAAGAATATAAGTGGGACTGTTGGATCAAGTCCTGGTGTTCCTCAATAGAACTGATAACCAGGAATACTCAGAAGCCTCACTCCCATTTCTGGGTTAGAGTTAGTTCTGGGAAGGGAAGAGATATTATGACCCCCTTGCAGAAAACTGAACTGAATATATCTTATCTTACTTGCAACTTCGTAGAGGTTTTGGGAAAAGAAACTTCTGTGTTTGGGAGGATCAACCAAACCAGTGCCTTCTGTCTAAGAACTTTTTGGCAGATAGTAAAGCAGAGTACATAGCTCAAATCCTCTTAACTTACTCCAAGTTTCAGTAAATGAAGAGTTGAAGTCACGCTTCTGTCTAGTCCAGCTGACAAAAGTGTTATCTTCTGCTGAGGAAAAATCATTTCTTGAGGACTTCAGAGTTGCCCATTGAGAAATATCTAGTCATGCCTGTCAGTATTGCCCTGTGTGCTTTTACTGCTTGTGATTGTGAATGCTGATGCTCATTGCACTCAATTTGATGGGTTTGAGATCACATGATGGCACTGTAACTTTTTAAACCTTGTGCCTTTTTCCTTCATCTGTTTGTGGTGTTGCAGAGGCTCCTGACTAAGACAAGAGGGGAAAAGACTTGATTGTAGTCCAGTAATTAAATTCCAGATTTTTCTTTCCTGCATTTGTTCATAGTTTCTTTATTAGGCAGGTTGCTTCCCTGAAGCAAGCAGATATGAGGAATATTAGGAATATTATCCTTATTGTCTTGCAAAGGGGAAAGAAGAATGAACACAGGGAATAGGAGGACCCTCTGTCATGGCCCTTTCTAGGAGGGGGATTTGAAAAATGCTGTGTGAATTTTTGTGAAGAAACAGGTCATAGATAGGGCTGGGGGAAGAAGAGGTGGCTGGCCTGCTAGTCAGATTTCCTTGGCTTATTTTCCTGCTTGGAACAGAACGGTAATATAACAAAGAAAATGTGGAGAAGGGGTATAGATTGCAGACAGACAATTAGAAGAAGAAAGGTTATGGAAGAAGGAAGCCTCTCATGAGACATCAAGTGATAAAACAGAGGAATATCTGTAACACTAAGGGTATTAACAATCCCTCTTACCAGAGACTTAGAAATTAGTGAAAGGAATGGGAAAACAATGCAGGATTCTTGTTAGCTGATCAAGTCTATAGAATTAATGAAGTGAATATAATTTGGAAGTGTAGTTACAGCTTGGGTACTTAGACTGTAATCACATAGCTCTGAGTTCTTAGACAGATATGAATAGTGTGCATTGTATTATCTTTTACTGTGGATGGTTGTTAGCAGTGTGCTTTTGGTAGGATTAATAGAAAAAGATGTTTAGTGCTCATGGTCTGAAAGTACCTAATTTGGGGGTGGAAAGAATTCTCTATTTCAAGTGGAGGTAGCCATGCTAGAAGAAAATTAAAATGGCACTTTTCTTTAGAAACACAACTGCAAATAAATGCCCTAAGTGAATTAGGTAGGTGATTGTATTCAGGTTAGCTAATAGCATGACTTGGCAATTGTGCTGTTGTTCTTCTGCAAATGCAATTTGTTGTTCAACTGCTTTAACAGGGCAGTGGTAGAGAGGGGGTGGTGGTAGAATTACTTCCTTGTCATAATTTAACTTGGCTGTTTCTTCAATTGCTTAGCATCCAGAAAAGATAATAAGTAAGATAGAAATGCATAAAGAAAACATAGTTTTTTAGCATGAAAAAATGGCAAGGCTGAACACTGTGATATGTTGATATTTTAGGAGCAACAGCTGTGATTGCATAAAGTTACTGGTTATTTTAGTTATATTTTATGCAATTACAGGTTACATTCTCTGTCCTCGGGGGGTTCTGGCCAATTCAGCTGTAGCTATTATGGAGTGTTAGCTGATACTTGAAAAAGCAGACCTAGGACATGCCATTATTATTTTATGATGTGAAGCTTATCTCAAACCTGCTTAGCTCCCTAGTGACAGAAAGTATCTCTGGGAAGCATTTCCTAAAGCTAGACTAATTTCTTGGTTTCAGAGGAATTATCTATTGTTTAGTAATACTTGGAAGTGTTTCTAGTCCATCACTTCTTGAGAAAACTGAAAGGGTTTAGTAGGTAACTGAGGCCATTGCTTTGGTGAAAAGGGAAGTAAATGCTTCTATCAGTGGCTGCAGCCTTGTATCCCATCCCAGACATTTGGAGAAATGATAGTTCTGTCTTTGGGCTGTAAGTAAGAAAATCTCACAGCACACTGCTGAAGTTTCCAGTGGTGTATATGTGTGTGTGACACAGGAATTTCTTGACCTGAGTTGGTATTAGTTTTATTGGGTTCAAAGTTTTCAGTAGATTTTCTTTTTCATTAGTTGGTCTAACAACTCCTTTGATCTCATTTTAATCTTGGCTTTTACAATGCCAGATAGCAGTAAGTTTTCTGGTTGTGTTCCCCAGGGAGATTTACTTCCTTTTCATTTCAAAGTTGTTTTCTGGTAAATGCAGTTATTGCTGAGTGCTCCAGTGAGTATTTCTGAGAAATCATTTCCTGTTCAGCTTATCTTGATATTAGTCATGATTAGTGTGTTATCTTTCTACTCCTCCTAATCATTTCCTTCTCCAAACCAAAGTCATCTATTATCTCTTGCCTGCATTGAAGATTTTGTAACTGCTCATGTGCCTGCTATGATCCTTCCTTCAGTTTCATCAGCACAACACAAGTATGATTTGTTCATAAGTGTGAAGTGCAACAGTTAGCTCTAATTAGGATGCTGGCATTTGTCTGATTTTTTTTCTCTCTACTGAGTACCTTCAATAGAGAATAAAGGTGGTCTAAATGCCTTAAATCTGTCCTTTCTTGAGTGTAATCTTTCTTGCTTTAATAATGTTCTGTCTTGTCCTCCTTCCTGCCAGCTGCCGTTGCAATGTTTTGGCAGAATTTTTTAAAAAAGAAAACAGAAACTAATGAACACTTGCTTTTTCCTCCGCTGCTTTGCTGCAAACTAAACCAGCAGCCAAGCAGCAAATTTTCTGATTTGCCTCTGCATTCTTAGCACTTCCTAGTAGCAATCACTTTAAGCTTTGCTTTTTGGATCTTGCATGGCATTTACTTTGGGATTTGTAACAGCAGATGCAGAACAGGAGGTCTGGAGTGCTTCCACTGCTGTTTCCCTTTCATTCTGCCTGTAGCTGCAATTATTCCAGGAGGCAAGCCTGAAGGTAATGGTGAGCTTAGGACAAAAAATTTCAAGGATCATCTAGATGGTTAGAGGACTGGAGTATCGCACACGCTGAATGTGTGAAGGAGGAGCTCAGTTTGTTGAACCTTGGTAAGGCTGACCAGGAGTTTTAGTTGCTGCTTTCAGCTGACAAGTGGGAAGACAACCAGACTGTTATTCAAGTTGCAGAGTGAAAGGAGAGGAACCAACAAACATAAGTTGCAATGGCAGACACTCCAGTGGGATAAAATGGAAGTTCTTTACTTTGAGGATGGTCAAATGTTGAGCCAGCCCAGGGAAGTTCTGGTGTCTTTGTCCTTGTGGATGTTCCAAGTGAGAGGACAGTGCTTGAGCAATGTCATCAGCCTTCACATTTGGCTCTGCTTTGAGCAGGGAGTTCATGCAGGTGGCCTGAAAAGGTCCCTTAGAACTTCCGCTATTCTAAAGCTATAGAACCAATACAATCAGTTACAGAGGCAAAGCTTTTTTTTTGAATGTTACGGTTGATATATGATGTGCTCAGAAACTTAATTTGTTGTTGGTAGAGAATACAAAATCTTGTTTGTCTACATAAAGCTGAAACTTAATCAGAAAACACTGGAATACTCAGTATTCAGTATAGTAACAGTGTGAGTCACAGCAGTATTAAAAACATTTTATTCCCTGTGTGTTAGACATCTTTAAACTTACTAGATGGGCCTCAACATACTCTTGATGAAGCTCTGTCAATAAATTTGAGGTTCCTCAGAAAGCTGATTTTAAAATGTTCAGACTCCATGCTGGCAAGTGGGTCCATCCACAGACGTTCAGTGACTCTTGCTAGAGCTGTTTTCACATGCCCGCTTCACAAAAAATGTTACTGTAGAAATCTTGTTTCTAAAAGATTGCCTGATTTGAATCAGGTAATGATACATTTTGTCCATCCAGAACTGAGCTTAAAAAAGCACCCAGCCGAGTGCTGAGTACTCAGTATTTGGAACCTGTTCCTTCTTTCTGCTGCTTTTTTTTAAAGTTTCCTTGATAGCATTTTGTTTGGCTTATTATCCTCTCCTCCCTTTTTTTTTTTCCTTAGTATTAGCAGGGAATCTTGCTGCTGCTTTATCTCTCCTCTTTGTTTTTTGATATGGCAGTCACTTCCATGGATTTTGGTATGTCACAGGTGGAGAAGTCAGCAGCTAAGCAAATTGTACTAGAAGCTTTTTCTTAAGGTAATGGGACTTGTATTGGAAGGTTAAATGCTCTGGCTTTAAGTGAGGAACACACAAAACATAGAACAAACTACCAAAGCTGTGTGGAGCCTGTGCCTCAGAGCTCAGTAACTGAGCCTTAGAGGTGTCCTGTGTGTGTCCAGCAGGGAAGTTGTACCCTGAGCTGAGAAACCTTTGCACTGCCCTGGTGTCTGTTCCTGTTGCAGGTGAAGGAACTCTTCCGCTCCCTGCATGTGGACTACTATGCTCTGGAACTGGATGTAACTGGTGAGTAGGAGAAAAAAAATGTGTCACATGCTGCTGCTTAATGTAACTAAAAATGAGTGATTCCTTAAGCTGCATGATTCCTTAAGCTGTCTTGAATTAAATGGGGAACATGTGAAACAAGTAAAATACATTTTAATATATGCAGAGATAAAGGCAATTAGGCTTCAATGTGGTTTTTATATAGGATGTGTTTTTAATACAACTGAAGGCTTTGACTGTAAAAACCATCAGGTGATAGAGAATGTGAGATCTGATTTCTGTCCAAGGAGCTGTGGCTTCTGGGCAATAAGTCTGTAATTTTTTTTCCTACTCCTGGTTCTCTTATGGCTTCAGATGAATTGTTCATGTTTGACTTGGTATATTGGTGACCTTCTTTGGGAAAAGTGCTGAGTCACTGGAAGGAAGGGTAAATTCCAGCAACTTGGCTGCTGCCAAGTTTCAAGTTGTTTTTTTCCTTAAAGCCCAAGCTGCTTTAGTTTTAGGACATGTGCAGTGCCTTACCTGTATACAAACATAATGCATGTAGCTTTTAATGTAGTTTTAGGAACAAATAGTTTCTTATATGTTTTTTACTGAGCTCTTAAATGCACTTTTGGTAAACTGTTGAGTGTCTGGTTTTTTTCTGCACAAAACTTAAATTACCAATGTTTTTTTTAAAGTCCTAATGCCTTTTTGAAGTTTTTATTTTTGCCTAACCAATGTTTGGGAGAAATGTAGCTATTTATTCATCTCTTCTTAGTTACTTTTGCTTCTTATTCAAGTTGTCATACTGTAAATTAATTATAGCCTAAGATATGTAAAATACAATGCACAGCCCTTTTTTTCCTGAAATTACTTCTAATTAATAATATATTTCCCTTGCAGATGTTCTGATTACTGATACTTAGTAGATACAATCTTGGAATAAAAAGTTTAGTCAGAGTGATTACTGTAAATTCCTATTCCCACATTTACTGCTGAGAGATCTAAATTGAGCCTGTGTGTAGGTGCTGATGATTCAGATGGCAGGTGAGGTCAAGCAATGATAATTTTAAAACTAGAAAGCTTCTGACAATGTGGTGGGTAGAAAAAGGAGGAAGGTAGCTTTAGGGTAAGTAGAAAAGCATGTTCATACTTCCCTTACCCATTGTCTCATAATAGAAAGCTGCTGGGCAAAATTATGTTCCTGTGCGCAGACCATACTCCAAAATAAGAAGTTCTCATGAAAGAAACTGTGTCTGTGTGATCTTCTGTGATAGCTGCAAAAGAATTTTTGTGTAGTGAACACTGTAATGTGTAGCAACAAATGTGACACTGTAAGAGATAAAAATCCTTGAAATAGAAGAGCTAAACTCTTACTACTTCAGCATTACTCCATTCTGTAGAATTGTGGCTTGAAATATAATTTAATTTTTGTATTTAAGCCTGCTCCTTTGAGAAGCAGTTTCTGAAGACTTGCTTATGTCCAGGAAACCTGCAAATGGAATGTTTTATTATAAAATTGTTGTCTTGGCAGGCCTCCAGTGTCTCACAGTCCAAACCTTTAATACTTCAGGTTGTTCTAAAACCTCTGTTGCTCAAATCTGTTTATAATGTACATTTCTTTTATCCTTAGAGGATGGAGCCAGTATTCAGCAAGTATTGGCAGAGCTGACCAACCAGAGGACTGTGCCTAATGTATTTGTGAATGGAACTCACATTGGTGGCTGTGATGCAACATACCAGGTAACCTGGCTTTAAAAATCAGCTGGAAGTGGACAAGACTGAGTGAATTTGCTGTTTGGTTGTAGTGAAATATTGTGTGACACAGCAGACTGGGTGATGTCAGTCAGAGGAGGCAGTGTTATCAGTTGTTTGCTCAGAAACATGTGTGCTAATTTGATTATTTATTTCTTTTTCTCTCCTAGGCTTATAAGGATGGATCACTGCAGAAGCTCCTTGGGGATAACCAAACCATTACAGAACCCTATGAATATGATCTCATTATTATTGGTGGTGGCTCAGGTGGACTTGCGTGTTCTAAGGTAGGATGTGAAAATAACATTAGAGAACAGGTGGTATGTAAAACTTATTCAAAACTTGCTCTCTATTAATTATGTTGGTATAAAACAGTCTATATTTTGATGAGTATTACTGTTCAACTTGTTAATTAATGAACCAATAGTGGTCTAGTAATGTGTATTAAAGGGACCAGTTTGTAGCCAATGTCTATTCAGCTCTTGATCCTAATAATAGGTTTTAGTTTTCTGGCTGAGGGTGGAACCAAATGTTTTTTAACTATCTCTTCTGCATGTGTAATACACAGGTACTTCCAAACAGTAATCTAGCAACCTTAAGGGCTGCTGTTGAAGCCTTTTGACAGTTTAGGATTCAGTATCACCAGTCATCTAAAATTAAGTGCTTCCAGCAGTCCCCTTCAAGGAGCTGCTTCACTCTTTAGTTCCCTTTTTAGGTGCTTTCTCAGAAAGGCAAGCTGAGACTGTGTAGCTCTTACACAATTAGCTGTTGTTCAGAGTGCCTCAGGACCTAAGGTCCAGATTTGGTTTTCTCTGCTACCCAAGGGATTTGGACACATGCTCCCATCTCTCAGCCAGATCCTAAACTGTCAGTTTATGTCTTGGGCAGGGTGAGGCTCTTCTTGACAGCCTTGACAATTGCTGAACTATACAGCCAAACGTGCAACCTTCATTAGAAAATACAGAGCAGGCAGGGGGAGCTGACAGTGGAATTCTTCAGTTGGCCAATTGTGTATTTTCAGAATGTTCAGATCTTTCCTCACAGTACCTTCTGGGACATCAGTTGTAAACTTGGTGCTAATTGCCAAATTGTTCAGAGTAGTATTCACAAAATATAAGCCAGCCAGCTAAACTTTGTTTGAGGCAGGATTGCAGTTGATGTTCTTAAAGAGATTGGAGGCACTAGAGATTTGATTTAAGTGCTTGAAAAATCAAACAATGGTAATTGCTTGGATAGAGGAATAGGCTTATTCAGGTTGGACTGGACATGAGAAGAATATCTAGTGTAAGCTCCTTGCTCCAGGCAAGGTCAACTGTGAAGTCACACAGGATTGTGCAGGGACTCATTCATTTGAAATAAGCCAGGGGTGGAGATGGCACAGCCTTTCTGGGGAACCTCTTTGGTTGTCCTCACGGTGTGAAAGTTCCTTATATCCAGTCTGAGTCTCTTGTTTCAACTTAAAGCCATTGTCTTTTGTCCCTTTGCTACTTGGCCACTGTGAAGAGCCTGGCACAGTCATCTTAGTGTACTTCTCATAGGCACTAGAAAGTTGCTCTTGTGTCTTCTCCAAATTCAGTTGTTCTCCAGGTTGAATGTGTCCAATTCCCTTGTCCTTCTCGTAGGTGGTGTGCTCTAGCCCCTTGAACATCATGGTGGTGCTCCATTGAAATGTCTCCAGTGTGTCACCTTCTTTTCCATGCATGAACATGCCAAGTCAGTTCTGTCCTTCTGAATGGAAAGCAGAGCTAACAGTTTAAGTGTTTCTTTAGGTGAGGTAGAAGAGAGCCCATCTCATACCTTTTTCAGACCGTAGCTTTTGACAGCATAGGATGATCTTGATGTAGCATTGAACATGAAAGGAGCCATTCAAAGTTTGGAAAAAAGTCAGTTCTTTAGGGATTTCGGTTTTTGTCTAGGGAAGGAGGCAGAAGAGCCGTGTATGTTAAAGACTAACTGGTGAAGGTAGTAAAGGAAACCTATTAGTGCTAAATGTATCATGACTATAAATGAGTGGACAGGCTTGCTTTGTTCAGTAGTGCTGACTTGTCTTCTCCATCTTTTATAGGAAGCTGCTGCCTTGGGAAAGAAAGTAATGGTATTAGATTATGTTGTTCCAACACCTCTTGGAACCACATGGGGTAAGCTTTTTTAATCTTGTGTTTGATGATGTTTGAGTACCAGTGATACATACTGAAATGTCACATATTATGGATTTGTGTTCTCAGGAATTGAGGGTAATTCTTACCCTCAATTCTAATTGAGAAATTGAGGGTACACAGATAACAAGAGTTATTTGCCTGGCATGCCTGCTGCTTTTCTGGATGGTTATTTCTGCTTTGGGCATTGCTATCTCTGTTCTCTGTCAAAAGTTTTTCTAGCTTTGATCACTTTCAAACCATGTGTGGGTAGTGTGTGTCCGTGCATGTTCACATTCTAATGTTTGTGGGGATATTTTGCCTTTCAGTTCATCCAGTTCTATATTGTAGACAACTGATAGGCTCCCTTTAGAACAGTGACTCCTTGGCTATGTATGTCTCACATTTTCCTAATTAAGGACAGCTGCTGGCTGACCTCATTAGTGATACTGGCAGATGAGAATGAGTAAGAAACTTTGGTGAAACTTCTGTTGAGTCAAGGAATGAATGTGCTCTTGTAGATAGTATTTCAAACACAGGCATATTCAAATACCACATAATAGATGATACTAAATTGGAGAAACTCTGGGCTTTTTGCCTTGCTTACTTGATAACCTGACTAAAATATGAAGCCTTGTGGAGTAAGCAGCCAGGCTCTATGTTTGACATGCTTTCCCTGTCTTGGGCCAGTGAGCCTAATAACATCTTAAACTAAATACAGGCTTAGTGTGTTCATTGTATTCTAAAATGTCCCTTGCAACAGAAATTTCATGTTACTGGTGTGACTATACAAACCTTCCTGAGTGATACAGTGAGTATACAAAGTATGTGCTAGGGAAAGCATAAATCCCATTCATGGAAACAATAATGTGGTTCTTTCCATCTTAGGACTTGGTGGCACGTGTGTAAATGTAGGTTGCATTCCCAAGAAGCTGATGCATCAAGCAGCACTTCTGGGTCAGGCACTCCAAGATTCAAGGAAGTATGGGTGGCAATATGAAGAACAAGGTTGGTAAGAACACAGAGGGAAGACCAAGACTGTACAGATGAGATGCTGAACTTAAGACTATTCTTGTACTTAATAAATTAGAGGCAGAGTTCAGTATTTTTTTTAGGTGAATCAGAAGGTGTCCTCCTTGAGTCATAGAAACCTTTGGGGTTGAAAGATAATTGTGTTTTGTTCCCTGTATTAACTGAAATAAATGACAACTTCTAGAATGGGCTTAGTTTAGGTAGTAACAAGTCACATAAATATTAACATAGTAGAACAAGACCTTAATATGTATCCTCATTACTGATAGTGACGTTTTCTTAGCATGATGTACAATGAATACGTTAATTTTTTCTTAAGGCACACATTGCACTTTTATTTCCTTAATTATTGAATTAGTGTCTTGTTTCAGTTAAACACAACTGGGAGACCATGGTAGAAGCAGTTCAGAACTACATTGGTTCTCTAAACTGGGGCTATCGAGTGTCTTTGAGAGAGAAGTCTGTGACATACCTCAATTCTTATGGAGAATTCGTGGAACCACACAAAATCAAGGTATACTCTGCATTTAAAATACTTAGTTGGGAGGGAAAACTCATGTTCTAGAACTGCCTGACAAAATTCAACACCAAAAAGGCTTCATCTTAACATTGCCAAGTTAGGTCAACTGAAGTTAATAACTCATTTGTGAAGTTACTGATTAAAATAAGTATTGTGCTTTAGTACCTGCCACAGTGTTTGCAAACCTAGTTCTGTAAGAGTGATGTGGATATGTATAAACCTGTGTCTTGTAGAGTAAAGGAAGGTGGTCTCAGTTTCTACCTTCATGACTGATTTCAGCAGCCTGAGTGAGGAGGGAGGGAAAAGAAAGGAAACTCCCGCTGTGTGGTTTTGCAACTTGGAAAATCCTCATACTAAAGCATAAAAATTATTGAAATTAAATTTAGATTAAGCGCTTGCATAAGAGCTCTGCTAGAACCTTGTGCTGTATCAGCATACAAATTAAAGTGTCAGTTTGGCAAGACAAAGCTTGTTCTGCCAATCTTGCTATAGGTGAGCATACTGAAGCAAGGTTAACCTAGAAGTGCATATTGAAGGCAACTGTTGCACTCAGTGGGTGTAATTGTCTCTTTGCAATATCAAGGCTGAACTACTTGTGTTTTAAACCAAGAGCTCGGCACTGAAAGATAATAGTAAATTCAATTTACCTTATGTACCACCTGTTCAAGTGTCCAAGCCACTTAAGTGTCCTTAATCAATAAATGAAGGAGAACAGAGAGACTTCCCAGCAGGAGGCTGGACTAGATGACCTCCTGAGATCCTTTCCAACCTGAATTACCTGTTGACTCGATGGGGAAAATATTTCCCTTCATCTGTGATGGAAAACTAACAAAGAGCAAGAATGAAGGTCAGGTTCTGGGAGAGGTGGATTGGCAAGGTGGAATTTCCAAAGATCAAACATCTCTAGAGTTGAAATTGGTTAGAATTCATGCAAGGTTGGGTCTTAGGTCCTCTGAACTAAAATCGTGTAACTAGTTATCTTTTTTTTTTAGTTACTTTTTTTTACTTTAGCCGAAGGACTAATTCATTTTATTCTGTCCCTCACATTACATTGGCCTTTTATTGTGGGGATAAAGAGGGTGTCTTAATTTGTTGTGGCTTTTAACAACTCGGAAGTCAAGTTGTTATGAGTAGTCCCATCTAACTTAGTAGTTAAAATGGGCAGGATTCAAAGAGTAAATGATTTTAAGTGCTCTACTGGAAGAGAAGCCTGATAGTCAGTTGTTTAAACCTGTTGTTCTTCAATGACCCGTATGGCATCTCTAAATGCGTTTGTTCTTGTTTCAAACTGCTTATTCTTGATTTTTAGACATATCTACAATAATTAAGGAAAGGATTACATAATTTTTATCTTAAAGCATATGGAAACATCAGCCTTAACTGTGTCTTGATCAACAGGCAACTAACAGAAAGGGACAAGTAACCTATCACACAGCAGAGACTTTTGTGCTGGCTACAGGAGAAAGGCCAAGATACCTGGGTATCCCTGGAGATAAAGAATTCTGCATTACAAGGTGAGATGAAAAGGCACAAAAGACTGAACTTGTCTGCTCTAGTGTTTGCCAAATCAAACAAGCTTGTGTTGCAAGGACCTTGTAACTTACTTAGACTTCTCTTTTCAGTGATGACCTTTTCTCCCTGCCTTACTGCCCTGGCAAGACTCTGGTTGTGGGTGCTTCCTACGTGGCTCTGGAGTGTGCAGGGTTTCTGGCTGGCCTGGGGCTGGATGTCACTGTGATGGTCCGTTCCATTCTTCTGCGAGGCTTCGATCAAGAAATGGCAGAAAAGGTTGGAGCCTACATGGAAACACATGGTGTGAAGTTCATCAGGAAGTTTGTACCTGTTCAGGCAAGTGCTTTCTTCTCTTAACACATCATTGCTTTAAACAGCACATGTAAAATGCGGGTGTTGTCTGGGAAGGCTTTGGCTCTGTGCAGAAATAAATGTTTTATGAGACTGAGCTTTTTTAACTACTTAATGATAGATTAGTAGGTCAAGGCTTGAATGACAATGGAAGTGAGCTCTGCTGCTTCAGGTCATTCTAAGCTTACAAAAATTTGCACAGGTTGAGCAGCTGGAGCAAGGAATGCCAGGAAGACTGAAAGTGACAGCAAAGTCTACTGAGGGATCGGAAACCCTTGAAGAAGAATATAACACCGTAAGCATGTCTGGATTTGAAATAAATGGCTATTGATGCACATGAATAGTATTGAAATACCTTTTCTTGAACAACTTGAAGGGAACTCCTCCTTAAAAAGTTGTTCATGTAATTTACTGGCAGAAAAAAAAAAAAGTGGAAATTCAGTATTTGTCTTTAGTTGAACCATGTCATCCTGGAGTTTAGTTCATATAAACAGTGTGGTTGCTTCTGTTTTTGTTTTGGCTTTTCTGTTTGTTACATCTCTAAAACAAGTTATACCTGGAAGAGAGTTGTTGGTGGCTCTTTCAAATTTTGGAAAAAATAATTTGGAAGTCATTTTATTCATATGCTTCAGTTTTTTCCCTGAAAGACCAAGGGAAGTCTTATGTTATACTTCTCTTGTGTAAAGTTATTACATTCAATTTGGGCTTTTTTTAGGTTTTGCTAGCCATTGGTCGTGATGCGTGTACCAGGAATATTGGTTTACAGACAATTGGTGTCAAAATCAATGAGAAGTGAGTATTACTGAAATCCCTAAAACCACTAAATGCAAGGATGTTTTTTTACCTCTGTAAAAATAGCTTATGATACTGATGGTCTTTTAATTCCCGCTCTTTTATATGACAATTAATGTGAACCTTTGATAACTTTTTTGTTCTGAATTTGAGTATAATTGTCCATTAACTTAATTTCTTCAGTATGTACTTTGTAAAATAACTATTCTGAGTGAATACATACTAGTTGATCATTGTGCTGAAAGCACAGAGTTGTATAATAAATAATCAGGTGAAAGATTGTGAGTCCAAAGATGTCTGAGTAGCTTGACTGCCATCAGCCAGGCACTGTTGTTCATGTCTGAACTGGCCCACTGAATACAGACTTCAGCAATGTGTCAGAGTTGCAGGTGATTGATGCTCTGAAGAGTCTGCAGTTTAAGTAAAAAAGGCATAAAGATATTTAATGAAATGAGCTCAGTAGTTAGAATAGAGTTTCTCCCCTGTTTTTTTACAGAGATCTGAGAAAAGTTGTGATGCTGAATTCTGTGGTCTTCTGTTTGTTTTAAAGGAATGGCAAAGTCCCTGTAAATGATGAAGAACAAACCAATGTGCCTTATGTTTATGCAATTGGGGATATCTTGGATGGAAAGCTTGAACTTACTCCAGTTGCCATTCAGGCAGGGAGACTGCTGGCCCAAAGGCTGTATGGGGGTAGTTCCAAAAAGGTAAAGCTATAAGCAGACAACTTCAACTTATTTCTCAATAAGATGCTTTTTACCTCAAAACTGCAGTAACATGAGTTAATTTATCCACTTATCTGTTAGTTCTGCAAGTATTTTGTAAAAAAGAAGGAAAGTTCTTATATAACTTTTTCTGTTATGTAGTGTATAGAACTTGCATAGTCTAAATATGATTTTTTATTTTTATTTTTAGTGTGACTATATCAATGTACCAACAACAGTGTTTACCCCTTTAGAGTATGGCAGCTGTGGGTATCCTGAACAAAAAGCCATAGATGAATATGGAGAGCAAAACTTGGAGGTAAGAACACCCAAGAGTCAATTAACTTGTAGCTTGAGGGTGTTTTTCTTGGACCTTGCTGCTTTAGTCTCAAGGCATAGATTTACAAGATTAGAAGTTTAGACAGGTAGAATTGTTGTGGCTGTGTTTTCATCTGGCCAACAAGGTACACAGAAACCCAGGACTGGACTTAATGCCATTAGAATTGTGCATAACCATTTGCAGGTGGCTGAGAGAAGCATTTGACCTCAGGAGGCCAGACTTGGGTTGCAGAGCTGTAGGAGTGGTTTTTGTTGTCATGAATTAAAAGCTTTTATTGCTGAAGTGTACCAAACTCCTGGGATGAACTATTTTCTGCTGGTTCACTGTACTTGAGTTGTGAATTTATTTTTTGCTGACCTAAACGTATGTCTATAGGAGTATTGGGGATATCGTCCCTATTTTATGGTAATTTCTGGCTTCTACATATCTCTAAGGAGTTTTGAGGCAGCTGCTTGCATGCCTTGTGTTTAATTCCTTATATCTTTCAAAATCACTTGACATTATTGAGCTTCTGCTCTCACTGTTTTGCATAGTAGGTTTAAACTTACAGTAACTGGATATTAATTTTGTACTTCTCTTTCTGAAAGTTTGATTTGCAACTACTATATATTGTAGCTGTTTTATTAGACATTTAAATCTGAGCTACATGTTTTGAGTCAAGTCTTCCTCTGCTGAGTTTTGGAGTATGGACTCTGTGGGCTGAGTGGAAAAAAAATTACTCATCTCATTTGTTATAGACAAGAATATAGTGGGTTAAATGTCAAACCACCTGTTTATAAAGATACTAAAAAGTGGAATTGTGCCTGACTAAATCAATGAAATTCTAATGCTCTTTTTCTTGCTTTTCTCCCAGGTTTATCACACTTTGTTCTGGCCACTTGAATGGACAGTGCCAGGCAGAGATAACAATACCTGCTATGCAAAGGTTATCTGCAATAAACAGGACAATGTAAGTAGCAGGATGGATATGCTGAGGGTATTCTTGAAGTGGAAAGAACTGCAGAACTACTTTATTTGAAGTAGTTAATTTTTTCTTAAAGACTCTGCTATTGACCTGCTTGTGTAACATTTTTATTTGTCAAACTTTGCTTGGTGCTAGCTCATATTTTTCTCTCACCTGTTCTGCAGAACCGTGTGATAGGACTGCATGTTCTTGGACCCAATGCTGGTGAAGTTACACAAGGTTTTGCTGCTGCAATTAAATGTGGTCTCACCAAAGAATTACTTGATGAAACAATTGGTATCCATCCTACTTGTGCAGAGGTGAGAAAGGGGGAAGGCACAGCCTGATTTAAAACCTTCTCTTGAAGGCAGTTTTACAAAAAGATCAGTAGCCATGTGGATGATGATGCAGGCAACAGTAAATAAGCTCTTGTTTTGGTCTCTTCCAGGTGTTCACTACAATGGATATTACCAAATCTTCTGGCCAGGACATCACTCAGAAGGGCTGCTGAGGTTAAACCTGCTGTTTTACGTGTTTCCATGCTGTGCACTCTCGGTCCTGTGGAAGCTCTAATACATCCAACTGCTTTGCAGAAGTGTAAAGGTTTGCATCAGTGCCGCTGTGGGTGCTGCAGCTGGGAGTGGTGCCTTGGAGAGGCTTCCTCAGCACGAGCTGTGTTGCACATGGAGCAGTAAAGCAGCAGAAAAATCTCAGACTGTGAATCCTGACTTTGCCTGGATTAGCACTGCGGTGCTTTCTTGACGTTGTTGCTCAAAATCTTCTTGTGAGGTGAGCTACGACTGATGACTGCCAGGCAAGGCTGGGAGCTTCGTGTCTAGTCAGATGACTGAACTCCTCCTGAAGGAAATTCTTAAATTGCACAAATTAAAGCTAATGCTTCTAGTTCCAGTGTCTTGTACAAATGCTTGAAATAGATGACAAATACATAATTGAGTGATTCTTGCCAACAGTTTACAGTTGACTGATTTATCTTTTTGATGCATTTTGTTATACTTGTATGTTCAGTTGAGACAAGATGGCATAAATAGAATGCAGTGTTGAGCAGTGCAGTTCAAGCACTAGTCTCCCACCCCAACCAGTCTAAAACTTCAGAGTAAGTAGCTGAAGACACCACTGTTGTTCACATTCAGTTTTTTGGCCTCAGGTGACATCATGTCTTCAAAATAAAAATTTGATTTGTAGGTGTCTTGTGTGTCAAGGCTAAAGAGTGTAAGTGCAAGGCCATGTCAGTTTGCTTAAATCTGGTTTCAGCTCTGTAATTTAAAACCTCACAGAACCCAGAATTATATCTGTGCTATTATGTGGAATGCTGAAGTCCTGGAGAAGCAGACTCTGTCCCACTGACACAGTAGGTGCCTGCCCAGGGAGGCAGAAGATGTTGTGCAGAGCTGCTCTGATTCATGCGGCAGCCCAGGGCAATGACCTGCTGTGCTTGGTGTAGTGTTGTGTACTGTCAGTACTTTGAAGCTCTCCTCCACCCCTAGCATTCTGTCGTGGGGGAGTTGTGCTTGAATCTGGCTCTGTTTTGTCCAAAGAGCTGTTTTGAAAGACTGTTCTGAACATTGTATGATAGTAACAAGTTTTTAACTATTTAATCTGTGATCTACCGTGGCATTTGAAGTTCAATAAACAATGCATACAACACTCTGTGGTGTGTGACCTCATAAATTCTGTTGCCTGAGATTTTATTGGGCTTGAGTTATGTTATGTATCCCATGCAGTACTAAAACCCCTGTGGATTTGTGCATCTTGTAATCTTTTAAATGGAGAAACAAGTTGTCTTGTCACCCTTGGGGGCTTGCTCAAGGTATCAAATGTGCTTCTGTTTGGGGATACAGAATTGAATTTAGGTGAGTTAAAACTGGAAAGATCAGTTTTATACCATTTCTCTATATTCTAGAAGATTTGAATACCTTGTATTGTTTAACTGTAAAACAGCTCAAAGATGCTCGGTAAAATCTAGGTAGGGTTAGCAGCAAATCTTTCTGGTGTTCAAGTTTAGTAACTCTTGGAGACTTTGGGCAAAACCCAAAGTCTCAGTAGCACTGCAAAATACCTTCACTTGACAGGGGAGATGCTTGCTGAGCTGCAGGGGCTGCTTTGCTGCAGAGGAGTTACTTCTGGTGCAGTAGAAATGATGACAAACTGACTGGGAATAGCAAAGTTTACCTGGTGTAGCCCTGCTGGAGAGGAAGTGAAGGAGGAAGCCAAGTCAATGAGTGCTAATTCCTGAATTTGCTGTTAGTAAGCACTAATTGAGTTTTATTTCAAATTAAGATTTGATTTGCAGGTTCGTGTTAATTGATCAATAATTACCACTTGCATATCTGTAACAGTGTCCTAATTGCAGATGTTCCCTTTGTCATGCTTGCCCCAGCTGTCAGCTCTAGGTGATACACAGCTGGTGGCATCAGGAACTTTTACAGAGTTACTCTTTAAAGCTTTCAACTCTCCAGTTAAAGTACACAGTAAGTAGCTTATAGCTGGAGGAAGTGAACCTGTCACTTGTGTTTCAGTAGGCTCACGTGTAAAATAAAATGTGCTGTGACAACAAGCTATGGATCAAAGCCAAAATTTTAAGGTGGACAGTAGGTGTTAGAGAAGAAGGTGAGATCTGAGAAGTGGGACTTGTGGCAACAAAATAATACCTGGAATTTGGGTAGTAAGGACACTCCAGCAGTGGCATTAACTGCAAATTGGTGTTTACATTTCTGTTGTCATAAATGTTGTTGAACAAATTCTGAAGAGCTGTTCTGTGTTCTTAAAACACTGGTATTTATTAATGCCCTAATACCAGGAAGCTTGTATAAGCTGTAGTTGAAAATGCTCAGTTGTGACTGAATTTGTGCTTAGCTGCTTGTCTAGATCACTGATAATTATGGCACTCTACCTCAACTGGAGCTCTTGAAACAGTGGATGAACAGCAAAGCTCTGTGTTTTTTTAACTTATTGGTGAAATTTATCCATTTCAGGTCCAGAAGTGGTTATTATTGTAGTTATTGTAAACATTGAAGACAATCATCAAATTAGTAGATGGCTTTCCACATAGCATAAGTTTTAATTATATCTTGAGCACTGTAATTTGTCTTGAGTAACACAAGCAGCTAAAGTTGGCCTGTGCAAAAACTCTGGGGGCAAGTAAGAGACAAAAGGGGGAGCTGAATATTCTGTAATAAGCCATGAAATGCCAAAATTAGACATAAAAGACTTTTCCTGTGTAACTGAACTGTTTAAAGCTTCTGATTCTCACAATTCCCCTTGGAGCTGCTTTTGACAAAGACTTGAAGTGTTTACCCTTTTTCAGCACATCTCATACTGGCAGAAAATTGAAAAATAGGGTGGCTTTTTTTCCTTAGCTCTAAACTGAAGTTAAAAGTACATGTTAAAATCCTGTGCTTGTCAAGCCTTCCCTGAATATTGGCAAGGGAAAAATTCCTGGATGTACCTTACAAGAGCTGGGAACAACAGAGGAAGGAAGGATCAAGCATTTTAACTAAAAATAGTCGTGGATCTATTGAATGTCATGTGCTTTGTAGTTCTTGCTCTGCGAGGGGAGAAATGTTCAAATTACCAAAATCAGCTGTAAAATTGTGGGTGGATATGAATAAAAAAGAAAAAAGTGACTTATCTAGACGTTCAAGTAGAGATAGCCAAGTTTGGAGGTGTTTTGACCTGCAGTATTTTTTACTAGCTTTTCTTGAAATAATTTGCCCTTCTTACATTGTGTACAGTTCAAATGTTATAGCGGTGAAAATCTAAAGAATTCTAGTTTCTACATAGAAAAATTTGTCTTAAAAGACTTTTAGGAAAATTTATTTGTGGACTTTGCAACCATATAGCAACTTTGTGGGTTTGACCAGTGAGAGGACAGAAGTGTTATTTCTTTAGATAACTTGGTTAAAAATTATGACTTCACTGCTCTCTTTTCTGAAATACAAGAGTTGGGGGATTCTGTGTGTAGTATGGTGCGTAAGGAATTTGGTTTGTCTCCCTTTGGCACTCCACCCTGCTGGGATGGAATTGCCCTGTTTGTGCTGCTGCATCTGAGCTGTGGCTGAGTGGGCTGAGCCCATGGAGAACCCAAGAGCCTGGACAAGAAACTCCCTCTAAGCAGTACTTGCTCTGCTGTGTGCTTCTCACAGGGGCTGCTGGCTGTGGGTAGACGCTGGCAGGGCTCACCACTACTCTGTCTTGTAAAAATGTCACTCTTGGGAGCTTGGCACTGACTCACTTGTGTAACCTTCCCTTGGACGTGCTCTGACTTGGGGCTGGCGTGCTCACTGTGTGGGCGAGGGCAGAGCAGGGATGGGGTCTGGGCTCTGGCAGCTGGCATGGAGTGGAAGTCATGGGGCTGGAGTTGGGCATCAGGAGGGCAGGGAGCCCTCACTGGCACAGGCTGGGCAGAAGAGGAAAAGGAATGGTGGGAGGGGAAGGATTGGTTTCACTCACCTCTTCTTTGCCTCCCTTGCCTCAAGCAGGATGAAAAATCGTGGTAAAGCCCATACCAGCTTGTGGTAAAAATGCTTTGCTGGGACTTTATCAGCCAGGTTTGTTGCCAGGTGATGTTTCTGCATGTTCCATCTTTTCTGGGTGTAGGTAGAGTCCAGTGAGCAGACTGAGAAACAGACTTTACTATGCAGAGTTCCATTCCTTTACAGAAAGAACTTCCCTCAGCCTGATTAATTCTGTTCCTCTACTCATCTGTCCCTGTTGACAAGATTATTGCCTCTCCTGTGGGATATGAGAACTTCCTACTCTCTTTCCCCAAAAAAAGAGGTCCCACACTTTCCCTGGAGCAAACACCCCCTGCTTTAATTCTCTTCCCCATCCTCTGCCACTTTCCAGGCTTTCAATTACAGCCCAATTGCATTTCTATTGCTCTTGAATGTTGAAATTATTGACCTTTGCCAATCCCTGCCCTCCTCCCAGCTGAGGGACAAGCTTGAAAAGGATTATTCCCCTCGAAGGTGATGAAAAGTGCTCCTTGATTGCCAGATTGGCATCTCCATAACATTCAAGGTCTCTGCTGGGCCAGGGAGGTGGAGGAAAAAAGCTTGGGAACTAAGCCAGTTGCTTCCCACATTGGATGAAGCATCATTAAACAGCCCCTTCCCTTCAGGCTCCTGTTTGTCTCTCCCTCTTATTAAAGAAGCTGAGTTTCTAAATTAGGAAGCCTAAGATTCTGCTGTTGAGATGTTCACATTTAATTTATTTTGCACTCTACAGGAGCTGAAGTTCATCTCGCTGATCCTGACCTCAATCAGCAGGGAATGCAAACTTTTTAGATGTGTTTGTGCCTTGTACTCAGGTTTGCTAATGTGGGCTGTGACAGCAGAGGTTAAAGCTTTGCTTTGTCTTGCATTTGTGGTGTGACTGGGTTGGTTACTTAACATCTCCAAGGATAAGCTTATATTGCATGAGTGAGAGGATTAGTTGGTGTTTGCACAGCACTCCAGAGGTCTGAAGTGAGATGTGTTAAAGGCAATGTCACCAACAGGATCCATTTGACATGGAGCTGTTTCTGGCTGGGGGCCTGCAGCTGTGTCAGGGGGTGCTGGGGGCCCTGAGAAGCAGAATTCCTGGATTTCCCTATGAAAATTCTGTAAGCAAGGTGAGGTGGGTTAACCTGGGATGGCATCAACTGCCCACCAAGCTGCTCTCTCATTCTGACTTCTCTGGCCAGGGAAGGAAAACACAAAGAGAAAGCTTTTGGGTGGACAGAGCTTTTAGCACAGAGACCACTCACCAGTCACTGTCATGGGAAAAACAGATTCAACTTGGGAAAAAATAATTTAACTGCAAATCAATACTGGAGTAGGACAGCGAGGAAAAAAACTAAACCAACCTTCTTGTCTGGCTCAGCTTCACTGCCAGCTCTTCCATCTCCTCCCCAGGAGCACAGGCAGATGGGGATGGAGGGTTGTGGTCAGGTCATCACCCTTCATCTCCCTGCTCCTTCCCCACACCGTGCCCCTGCTCCAATTTGGGGCCCTTCCTGGGGAGAATCATCCCCAAACCTCCCCATGTGGCTTCCCCACAAACACAGCTTCACATTACTGCCTTCAATCCCTTCAAATTATCAAGCACAGATGATGCTTTTGGGATGGGAATTTCTGGCTTGGCACTTCTCCTGTGGTCCTTCTGCTGCTCACAAAATACCATGAATAGGGCAGAGCTGTTGTGTTTAGTATCACACCATCTGTGCATTGCTCCAGTATTCCAAGAGTCTGTACTTGTAATCAAGGATTAAACTATTTTTGCAATCCATCCTCATGGCATATGATAGCAAGCATAGATTGCTCCTAAATATTGCAGATGATTGTTGAGCCTTGAGTTGCTTTCTTCCAGCATGGTAGCAAAGACAGATGTATTTGTCAGACACCAAAAAAGTAATACACCTCAAAATTCAGAAAGTTCTAAAGATAAGATGAGTTCCTGAGTACAGTTTGGGCACACTTTCCTTACAGGGTTATTTTCTTGTGTTCTAAAGAAAAAGAAAAATTGGTTTTAGCACAGGTCATCACTAGTATTTTAATTTTTAGTGCTTTTTATGCATAACAATACAAGATAATAAAAAAAAAATTTATTATCTCTAAACCTAACATAAACTAATGAGATTAGCTACTCACAATTTTGGATAGCAATATAAGTATGTGCTACACTTTTTGACTTGGGGGGAGGGGGTGTTTATTTTTGGGATTGTTCTGGGTTTTTTTTTAGATTTAATAGCTCAAGGAAACAAAAAAAGGAGGGAAAAGCATAAGAATGGATCTAAATGTATCTGTCCCCCAAAGGCTTTTGATTTATGTCAGGAAGGGGCAGCACAGTTTGCAGTAGAGATGGGATTTGCTCATCTCTGACAACTCTGTGGTCTTTTTCCATGTCCCACAGGAGACATCGGTGCTGCCTCTGGCAGAGGTGGCTTGGTGGGCTGCACCAAGGAGAGCTCACCTTGCTGCCTTTTCATTGCTTCTGTGCTCTAAGCAGATGGTTAATACGTGGAAGATCAAAAGAATTTTCCAGCTAGTCTTAAAAATGGTAGTATGCATTTAAATTTAATGATTTTCAAAGTGAAATATAAAAAAATCAGGGTAATTATTACACTAAATTTTTGGAGTCTTTTTAGTTTGTGGCTTCCTAAATCATTCTTTACTGGAATGATGGTGCTTTAAATGTATTTAATAATTATTACAATGGGAAAGATTTTAGCCTTTATTTGAGGAGTACTTACCTACTGTGAAGGAAAGTAGGTGGTAGTCTAATACTCTCTATCACTGATTTGTGTTGCGTTAAAATTAAGATCCCAGTAGCTGGAGCAAAGACAAAACATTGTATGGCCCCTTTTTCAGCCTCAGCTGCTGCTTTGCTTCTCAGGGGGTTGTTTTCTCAGGTGAGCTCGAGCAGCCAGCTTGCAAAACGCTGTGTCCAAAGGACAGCCAGGGTTCATTTTCTGGGACAGCAGCAGCCAAGGAGCTCAGGCAGTGCCTGCTCACCAAACCGAACTCTAACTCAGACCTATTTGTATTTCTCAATTATCTTTTCAACTGCTCGTAAAAGAGGTGTCAGTGTTTTTAATTGCCTGTCATCCCTCAAGAATCTCTCTCTTAAACTTGTGCCCTTAAACTTCTGAGGGTGATAAACTTGTTCTGAGGCTGGCCCTGACTTTGCAGTTGCTAATAAGCAGGAACATCTGGTTGCAGCTGTCAAAGCCAATCCTAAACACTGGAAAAATATCAAGACTGTACAAGTTTGTAGTGAAGTTGATCAGGAAAAATGGTCTTGGGCACTTCCAAAGCTTTTTTAGAGGTTTAAAAAGCCCTCTGGTTAAGAGCTAACTTCAGCTTCTTTTTTTTTTTTTTTTGTCATTACAAAAATTAATTTTTCCTTTTTTCTGTTTTCTAGTGGTATTCTCAGGAAATCAATTAGATGAAATGATTTTTTATTTTCCTGGGAATTAATCTTGTGTGATCTGATAAGATTTTGTTATTAAAAACAGCAGAATCTTGGAGTAAAAAGGGCTGTTTGCACAAGTCACAGACATACCTAGGCTGTCACAAATCTCCTTGTCCACTCAAATTTTTTATTCTTGTCTGGAGCAATGAGATTATATCAGTGGACACAAAGCAGACGTTTTGCAAGTATTGGTGAGTGACAAGACATTTGGTTGAAATTCAAGTGACAGGAGTTCATCCCTGAGGGATGAAGATTTATATAAAACTTGTGAATTTCAGCATTAAAAGCAGATTTTTGAGAGGCGCCATATGCTCCCTGCTCACTACAGGTTAAAAATTCCAACCTAAGATTCCCTGTTCACCTCCTCCAGTCAGGCTTGGCACCTCCTCTTTGGTGTCCTCAGCTCACACGTAAACATCACCCTGATATTTCTTCTGCTTTTAATTTTCAGGTGGGTTTTTATTGCACTCAGACCCCCTCAGTGCTGGGTGTTGTGCTGCCAGCAGTGTCTGCTGCCCCTCATGAAGGATTTTACTGAACTTGAGCCTTTTTCCCCAACTCTTGTGCTTTTGAAACTTTGGGGCTCGTGCTCTCAGTGCTCTGGTCTGGGAGTCTGTCAGTTCTGAAACAGAAGGAAAAAACCTTACCTTGACCAAAGAAAAATGAATTTTGCAGTGATACTGCTTCTCTTCCAAGTCTGGGTAAGAAAAATATCTTTATGTAGACAAATAGAGCTCATTTTCTTGAAGTGTCATCAGAGCAAAACAGTGTTGGCTAAACAGAGACGATGGAAAGAAATCTGAATGTTTCCTATGACATGCACAGTTAGACTCTGCAGTCTTGCAAGAGTAATTCAGTATCCTGCTATATGGCAAGGACTCAAGGCTTCTCCCACCCATGGATTCTGGCAGAAATGTTCTTTGGTGGGAAAAGGCAACAATGCCAAAACTCCTCTCCATCGTTTAATCATTACTACTGCTTTATTTACATGAAGGTTCAGCATGAAAAGGATCCTCTCACATTAAAAGACCTCTCCAGTGAAGTGTTACTGTTTGTGCTAAAGCTCAGATATGCAATGCAATTTTTAATTCACAGCAGCAACGAAAAAATAAAGTAGGAGCTTGTATCTTATTTGCAGTGTATCTTCCTGCCAGTAATAAAAAAAAAAAAATCTCCCTTTCTGAAGCATATGTAACTCATAAAATCAGAAAATTGCTTTGAAGCATTGGCCTTGTACAGAGCTACACTGTGTAATTGGCTTTTTCAAGAAACCTCTGCATCATATGCTTTAAGGTATGTACTAAGTGATTTAATGGGGTATGTCATTTTTAATTACTGTGGAAGAGCATTCATAAGTATAAAAATGCAAGTCATGTCCTCTTGGCATGACTGCCTCTAAAAGCATTTTTATGTAACCTGCAGGAACCAGCACAGTATTTTCTTTATCCTCTAAGTGCATGATAGTTTTACATTTTTGTGATCTGCAGGATGAGTTCAGTGGCTGATTTGTGGTAAATTAGCCTTAACTGAGCTCTCAGAAAAACTGCTGCCAATATCTGAGTTTAAATGGTCTAAAATTAGCTCATCCAGCTTTACAATACATCACTGTCTTAGAAGCATTCCAGTTTTCTCCACCCTCTCAATGCCATCTAATGCAGCATAATCTCTGCTAACAGGAGGGAAAAAGCCAAGTCATTGTGATTGCCCCTTCTGTGCCACAGCAGCATATGAGTCCACTGGCCATCTGTGGAAAATAATTGATTTTTTTTCCTTTTTTTCTCTTGATATTGAGTTCTCAGCAAATCATTAGAATTCCAAAATGACATAAAACCTCTTTATAGGAGAAGGTGATTTGCTTTGAGAAAGTGTCGTGTGCAATTTAACCTGCAGTGTATTGTAATTGATGTTGGCTGCCTTTGACAGTTATTTCATGATTTTCTCCTCTGTGCCTGTGCTCTGGCCCTGCCTGCTGAAAGGAGCTGATGCCTGACAAAGGAGAAGCTGCTGTGCTGTTCTCATGGCAGCCCCTGAGCATTTGAATGGCTTGATCCATTTCTGAGAGTGCAAGTAATCCAGCCCACAAAATGCAGTGGGAAATCCAGCAGAGCAGTGGTGCTGGTGGCTGACAGCAGGTTTGTGGATTTGTGGGAATGGCTGAACACTGAAACAGTGTATTCCAAAAAACTGAAGTGTGTGGGAAATGTCCCAGCCAACAAAGCAAACTCTCAGCACTTACAGGTGGAAGTACATCTTCCATCAAAGCTGGAGCTGGACATCTTCAGCTAGAGTTGGTCTTTCATCATCTGCAACACTTCCAACAAAATTTGAAAGTTTCCAATACTTTTTAGTGTTTAAAAATGTATGAAGTATATGCTGCCACCCATTTCATTGATCAGTGGGGGACAACTTTTAGCATGAAGTGAAACTGTGGAAACACTCTTGGAAACAGCAAGGCTGTTCCTCAGCAGAGGACAAGTTGATGGAAGCTCTTTAGCATTGAGATGGGTAATCCTTTTCCTTTAATGAAAATTTAGCTTTAATCTATAATTTTCCCTAATTATTTTTTTTTTTCTTTTCCTTGGCTAAGATTGAAGTGCTCCCTCTGCACCCAGACAAAGGGGATATCTCAGCCTGCTGTCCAAACACCCCCGTGGAACAATTCACCTCTGGGGGACATCAGACCCTGCACAGCAAGGTCCTGGCTTTACTTTTGCTCTTTCCCTCACTCAAAATGCTTGTCCCAAGTTCTGCCCTTGGCTGCTGAGAAATCCTGTCCCATCTCTCTCACTTTCTTGGCAGAAGAAAAATTACAAACACAGTTTTCTAGCTGAAATCAGATGAGATGATGGTGAGGGGGTGTGTATATATGAATATAGATAACAAGATACATCTATATTGGTGCATTACATATTTCAGTGGCTTCTGGTTGCAATGTCAATATTGGTTTTCTTCCTTCCACAGGAATAAATATCAGAGAAGCCACAGAAAACAAAACAGAGACTCTGAAGTTCATTCAATGCATTTGCTTAAATGTCTACTTAAAGTAGACATAAGTCTCCTGAAAATGATCTTGCTTGAGCTATGGTAAGCTTTGAAATGCCCCTGCTTCAGTTGTTGTATGTGTTTGCACAGGTTTTGTGGGAAAGAGGGTAGAAAATGTTGCTAAGGAGAAGGGATTGGGAAGTTTGAAGCCATACAAGCAGCACGTGGTGATGCTGGAGCCAGGATTGCACTGGCCTTGCTAAAGTCTGGATTAAACACACAACAACCACTTCATCTTACCTGGGCCAGGGGAGTGTAAAGAGGGTGAGTGAGTGCTTGAGCAGGTAAGAGCTGTTGGTTCTCTGCTGCTGTTTGCTTTCTCTGTAAGCCCTGGTTATCAGAACCTGTTCATGGCAAGTGATGTGCTGAGAGCCTCAAATTAACCCAATGCTTTCACATCCCTTCCTTATGAACCTCACATCACAAAAATTGTTATTCTGCAAAAGCTGTGACATGATTATAAAGAAAGCTGTGCTGATGTAACCTGATATTTCCCTTCCTAGCACTATTAAAAATACTCAGGCTTTTATGCCTTACTATAAGCTTCCACCTTGCTAATACTGCTTATTCTCCTGGACTGAATAGGAAGCTACAAATGCTGAATTGTAACCCCACTGAAGATGAGGGAAACTGAGAAAAAAATTTTTGATAGAAGAATAGGAGTCAGAAAATTCATTTCCATTTTAATGGGATTTTAGTTGTGTTCTGAATATGCTTCAAGTTAAAATCCAGCACTTACAAAGCTCATATTACAAATGGGCTGTATTTTCAGTGAAGGAATATGTGTGTTGTCTCCTGAAGCACCCACTGTGGTGCATGCAGAGAGGATTGAGTGTGTAATTGTTTATTTACATGGGTGTCTGTGGGATTTAGAAGCACCACAATATGTTCAGAGTCCATTTGTATTGTAGAGAGTTTGTTTGGGGTTATGTGAAGGTGTGTTAGATTAAGAAAACTAAAAGAACCTGTGAGGATGCTGATAATCAGGAAGCTGAATTTACATGAGCTGTAGCCAGAGCCATGCAGTGGTCTTATCTGCTGTAAACAATCAAGCAAACTTATTAGTTTTATTTCCTTTTTATCTCCAAACTCTATTTATAATTTCTCCCACAGTGAAGCCATAGGAAAGAAAAAGAGAGCTTGAGTTTTTCTAAAAAAACCAACAAAACAAAAAAAAAAAACCCCCAAAAAAAAACAGAAACAAAAAGAAAAGCAATACTTATTTCTCTTCAGCTCCCTTCAAATATTGTCTCTCCTAAGTAACAAAGAAAATACCAATTCAGATAATCACTGAATTTTAAAATAGGTAGCATCTCAAAGTAGTCTCTGTTTTACTGTCTAATAAAATAATTCCAATCTTGCTGAATTGTTTCCTGTGTAATATAATAGTGACTCTGGGGTGCTTTCATGGGCTTTGCAGTGGAGCTGATTACCAAAGGCTGTTCTAATGTGCTTCTAGGGAATCACCAAGTGACCCAGAGCAAAAATTCTATTACTTCCTGTGTATCTCAAACAGGAAAAATACAAAAAGGAACACATTTAAGATACAGACTGTAGACCAAATTGTTACAAAACTCACAATATGGGCCACTGTTTCTGCTGTCTCTTTCCATCACCAAACATTCTCACGTCCCTTTCCACCAGCAAAGCAGCTGCACTCCTGCTTTCCTTGAGGCCAGGAGAGGATTCCTGCTGCTGCTGCTGTGCTCAGTGAGATGCAGAATTTCAGTTAAAGCCTCAGCAGCAGTTAAATCACATTGGTGTCATTCATCCATAATGCCCAGGATTAATGTGGATTAGCCCCCCACAGAGTTTCCCTCTGGTGAGGATGCCCTGGGCAGCCAGGTGCAAACAGCTCAAGCAGACAGGAAAGCTGGGCATGGAGAAGTCACCTGCTCTGGTGTTTGTCCCTGCACCCATGCTGGCGTCTCCCCTTTTTTACAGTATCAGACTTATAGATCAAGAGCTGGAGCACTGAGGATGAAGCTCACAGACCAATTTTTATTTCACTGAGCTGTTGTTATTCTGGTCCTTTGGTGAGGCTTATTCAGGAGAGTTGTGGAGCAGGTGGAAAAGAAGCTAATGTGTTATGGATTATCTGACACCTTCAGCTGCATCTTTCATTCCCAAGGAACAAAAATCATTCCACAAGTACAGAAACTTCTTTTAATTAACCACCAGAGGTAAAGAAGTCTCCACCTCGTCCCCAGGAACTAAGTTGTCAAATCAAACCAGGCCTGGTTGATCTGCTCTCTCTGGCGCTGATAGTTCTGTTCTCTTGGTTCTGGTACAGACCTGTGGGGGTGGAATCAGAGTCAAAGCCATTTTCCATTGATTCAAAGCAGAGATTGGAACCAGGAACATGAAAAAAAACCTTCATCACAGCATTTCACAGTAATGGGGGGTGTGGATTGCTCTATCTCTAGGTAGAATTACCTCTCTTTTCTACTTTTCTGTTACTTCAATTTTCTACTTTATTTCAGAATACTCACATAGCTATCACACCAGAATTAATAAAATGGCTTTTAAGATAGACATTAGGAATCAGGAAGCCTGACTCCATTCTTGGCTAGATTTATGTTAGTCTTTCCGCTTGTATTTAAAGACAAATCTAAAAAAAAAACCTCTAACAAAATGCAAGTGTGCTGTCTCAGGGCAAATGTCACATTGAAGCGTATTTAGGTGGTTATCCCAAATCCTTGCTGCATGTGGGGCCTGTGACTAAGGGACACAAAGGATTTAAACTGAAAGAGAGTAGGTTTAAGTTAGATGTTATAAATAATTTCTTCCTTGTGAGGGCCATGAGGCTCTGGAAGACATTTCTCAGAGAAGCTGTGGGTGCCCCTTCCCTGGAAGTGTTCAAGGCCATGCTGGACGAGGCTCTGGGCAACCTGGTTTAGTGGAAGATGTCTCTGCCCATGGCAGATGTGCTGGAACTAAATGGTCTTTAATTCCTATCCAACCAACACCACTCTGTGATTCTGTGATGATTTCAATGAAATGTAGGCAGGAGAGGATGAGTCCCATGGAGTTCTGGTGGCCTGTGTGTCCTTCACAAATATTAGTAAGCTACTATTCTTCTGTGGTGAAGATATTAAAATCTAATGTGGCTCTAGGGAAAGCTGAGGAAGAAAAAACAATGCAGCTTCTCAAATAGAATAAATCCAAAGTGAAAGCTCATGGCTTTGCCTAGAAACGTAGTAAGGAAAATCTGGTTTAGAATAGCATTTTAGACGTTGTTAAATCTGAACAGCACAGCTTAGGGTGCATTGGGCACTAAGGGAAATCTGCTAGACAAATTCCAGGGCAATTCTCACTGCAATTTGTACTCTGCCTTCAGTAAGAATTTGGCAACACCTGAAGTCTCAGAGGGTGTGTGCAGGTGTATCAGAGGGCAGTGGAGATCAGCTCTGCATCTGAAAGCTGCTTGAGGGTTGTATTGACAGGATGTGAGAAATTACAAAACACAAACTGGATTCTCTAGGAGCAGCAATGATATTTATAAGAGAATGTTATTAAAGTATCTGTTTTCACTAAAGTGAGCATGTAGAAGTGGATTACAAGTGCAGATCTATTTGATTGCTTGTCATTGCTCTTAAGCAGAGGTTAATTTCAAAATGCACTGCACAAGCCTCTGCCTGTGGATTTAATCTTCAGACACACCATTGATTTAAATATTTTCTCCCAGAAAATGGTGAGAGATCATCTACCTATGTAGCAACAGGAAAAAAAACAATCCTCCTACCTCCTTGTACACATACACACAGCACTCACACAGCCAGAGGTGCAATAACCCCTATTTAGCTGGCAGAGCTGCTGGGAGAGTAGTGGTGGCCCCAGGCAGAGGTTATGGGGCAAGTACAGGGAGTGACTCCTGCTGTTATCTAACACAGATTTGTGGGGACTCTGTGGAGCCCTAAGTAATTGTTTTCTGACCCTTCCCTTCGCTGGAGCCAGCTTTAAATCCCCAATCAATAAAAGGAAGTTGCACCATGGCTTTGAATGAATAATGCAGCAGTTTTGCACACAATGCAGCCATTGAAGGGCAGCAGTTCATGATTCAGGGCTGATCAGACTCTCACACTTGCTCTCACAGGCCTGCCTTTGTGCACTGCTGAAGTTCACAGGAGTTTTCTCTATCTTCATGACGAGCTGAAAGTGGGGAAGGCTGTTGTTCTGCTGACTTATCCGTGGCTATGGATGAAGGGGTGTGTCCCTGCTGGGAAGTTAAAGGTACTGGGAGTCACCTTGTGTTGTGCAACCTGTGAGGTGGCTGCATCTGGAAAAGCCTTTTACAGTGCTCAGTCCAAGAACACAGAGTGAGCAGAGCTGATCTCTCCAGGAAGCTTTCTCGTCCTGAGAACTCCTGAGCTTTATTGCAGCTCCAGTCTGAGATGTGGAGATAAGAAAGGAGCGACAGTCACAGTTACAGAACTCCATTTCCTGGAAAAGTTTATGGAGAGGGAAAATCACAGCATCATGCAACACTATGGGTATGCAAGACATGAAGTGACTGCCCCAAAGGTGTAGTGGTGGTAGAGCAAAAAATTAAAACACTGAGGTAGAGCTGAGGAGATTTTCACTAGAGCAAGATCTACATTTTGCACTAAGTTAGCAGTCTAGTTAGCAGTAAAACATGTGGACTTGTCAAAACTTCAGTGTTTCCTAGAAGCACTTCAGCTATGTTAAAATTAGTGTTAGAAACGATCCTAAAGACCAGGATGAATATTTTATTATTTTGTCCTGAGCAAGAAACTGTCCCAGTGGCCAAGATTTAATCTAGGAACTACCGAGTGCAAGTTCACCTTTTTGCTTTTTCCCATTTGGTCTGGGTGGTTGAATGTGTGTTTGTCTCATCCCAAACAACTGGGAATTTTGACCTTTCTCTGTTTCCAGGCACTGGCTTCGTTAGCATTCCTCATTGAATGGACATGGAAGCATCATTGGAGTCACTAGAGTTTAAAAGGGTGAAAATCCCTACTTTAAAGTTTTAAATCCTATAAGTACATAAATGGACGAGTTGAATTGAGTGTACTGCTTTTACTATGAGAAAAATACTTAAGTTTTGAAGGCTATAAGCCATCTGTATTAAGAATAAATAAATCATGGCCAATTTATTAGACTTGCTCTTTTATATGAGACAATTGTCTTTTAGATTTTCTTTGCTCTCTCTGGTGTGCTGATGCTGTCATTGCTGTTATATAGTGCTATTAATGGCAATAATATATAACAGCACTTCACACATAGCATGAGAAGACAGCAGTGTGAAACCAGAAAAACACATCAAGCCAAGAAGTGTCTCAGGCATTTTCCCAGCCCTTTGTTGTTGTTCTATGTATTCCTGTGTGCTGTTGTGTTTTGGTTTTGGTTTTTCAGCACTGAGTGTGCCAGGGCTTGCAGTTTGTCTGCTGAGCCCATTCCTGATACAGCAGCCAACAGACTGGGTGGTGATTTATGTTGGGAAAAATACCTAACATAATGATAGATCACTGAATCCTCCATTTGGGACTTATCTTGTATCTCTGGAAAGGTACAGATTGTGGCCTTCCCTAATGAGTAAAGCACGAGAATCTCTTTTCCTGAGATGACATTCAACTATTTCACTCAAAAACAATCACACAAAATGCACTTAGATTACATACAAAATGGAAGACTTTAAGTTTTAGGCAACCTCATCTGCTGGAACTGACCTAAAGAATTCTCTGTAAGGTTTTGCTGCACAGGTTCAGCTCACCAGTTGATGAGCAGCCATGTATAAAGGGGCAGGAATTGTGCCACCAGCTTTCTAAGGTTTTCTCAGTCTGAAAAAATAAAGAAATACTTTTGTTGCAGCAGAAGTAAATGACAATCCAGGATTTACTATTTTAGTAATGTTCCCAGACTCACATGGGCTTGAGAAGCCCAAGTTTCCTGGGCAGCTGCCAAGTGCAGGTAATGAAAGGTTGTTTAGCACTTGGGAAGTGTACAAAGCAAATGCTAAACACCGGTTACATTCTGCTGTCCAAGTCACAAGACTGTCTAGAGAACTGCTGGTGATAAATGTTCACAATTATGGCATAGAAATACCATCAGGAATTTAGGGTGGAACAAGGCAGGGCCACCCTGGGCTAATTACATGGACTCAAGGAGAGGAGAAACTTCCCTGAGAGAGAAGTTTGGAAACAGACACATTTGACCAGAGAAATGCTGACAGTCTGGTGAGAAATACTTTCATATTTCAGGAGGATGAACTTAGCAATTCCAGCTTGGGAAGTGTGCTGGGTCACTCACACAGCCACTGCACCTGAGGGCCAAATGTGCTGCTTCTGACTGGGAACCAAAGCCGCTTCTCACTGATGTTTTTGCTCTCTGCAGTACTTTGCTTAAGTCACTTAAGCATCTGCAAGAAGTTTAGTGGTGCATGAGATGAGGAAAGGTTCAATATTTATGAATAGGTCCAACTGTGCTTCCAAGACAGATTTTTTCCATGCGCAGCAGCACCAGAAGTTGGGCAACAGCCAGAATGTTACACTAAGTTCTTTTATTTGTCCTCCTTATTGCTTTATTAGCAATTCCAGGGTAATCTGTTGTTTCAGACTAATTTTACTCCCATTTTGCAAGATTAGTGAAAGAACCATTGTAACAATCAGCTAAGGACACTGAAACACTTGAGGTCTGATCTCCATTTGCACCTGGGGAGTGGATGTATCGTGTCTGTGCAGAAACTGCACAGGCTGTAGATAAAACACAGCAACATCTGAACAGAAGGCATCCCTTATCTTCATGAGCTGCCTTAATTAGCTTGGTGTAGAGTTAAATTGCCTTCCCTACAGAAGGAAAGTTTCTGCTCATTTATTCTTTGTTTTCTGAATACTGCTGAAGTCTTGCCATTTATATAAATGTGGAGTTTCTTTCCCCAAAGAGTCTTGAAGTGTTTAAGCTTAATGCAGGATGAGAGACAGGTCAATGAGTTAGGAGATTATTCCTGGGGAGAGGGAAGAACTTTTCTAGGCTGTGACAGCACAAATTCTGTAGAGTGTTTTGTAAGAAAGCAGAAAAGCTAAAGAAGGAGGTGAAGGATGATTAAAAAGAGGTATGAATGAAGGAATCACAATTAGAAGAGAAGGGGGAGCAAGGTGATACAAAAAGCCACAGAAACAAGGTGCAGGAGCTAGAACTGAACTGGTAAAAAGGAAGTCTGATATACAAATTTATCTCCCTGCCAGGATAGTAAATTGGGCACTGTGATGTTGGTACAACAGAGCTCTAAATTCTCACAGGCAGGAAAAGGATTACACTGGAAAAGTGACCAAAGCAGGGGCTGCTGCTGAGGGTGGAAACCACAGGAGCTGCAGAGAAAAAGACAGAACTTGTGTTCAAATGGTTATATTCATTCAGCAATTCAGTTACTTATCTCTTATGAAGTCACTTTAGAGCCACCTGTAAGTCCTTTGCATATGATTGACAATTACTGTGACTATTTGCTTTTCCTGCTTGGGGATGGTGAAATTTTAATGAAAATTACCTCAATATATTAAGTTTGCAAAAGCTGAATTGCTAATGGTTTTTTTCTCCAATGCTTTTACAATCTGATCAATCTTTAATAATGAGACTGAGCTGAAAAAAAAAAAACAACCCAATTTTCTACTCAGACAATGCAATTTCATCAGAAATGAATCATCTTAAGTGAATACATTGATTTAGATTAAATTTGATAGGAAAATATCAAAATGAATAATTTTACCTTATTTCTTTTTGGCAATGTTGAAATATTTTATATTGGCATTTTATTCATTTAATTTCAACTTCTATGATATTTACATTATTTTGATATTCCCATACTATTGCATATAAGAGTTTCAGTGATTGAAACCCTGTATGTTAGTTATTTGCACTGAAAATAAATGTCAAAATGTTGGAATTTCCCATGGGATCAGAATTCCACTTTCTATTTACAATAAAATGTGTAAAGAAATACAGTACTCTAGAGTAAGTCTGACCTTAGTACTTCTCAGCTCTGGAAGGCCAGGCAATCTAAAATATGGATCGGGATTGTGTAGGAAGATTTCTGAATGATTTATGCCAATCACATTTTCATTATTTCCTCACCAATACTGGCAGTGGTAATTCCTTGTACACTAATGCATCTTTTCCATCCAGTTAGGTACAACTTATGTGAAATAAACTGCCAGGAGTCTCCTTGGACCATGGCTTCCTGCTTTAAGGATTGTTCAGGTATTTCATCTTTTTTTGCTGAATTAGGTCCAATGCTGGTCAATTTATGATTTCAATTCCCAGTATTATCATTGATACTTATTTTACAAAATGTTCTGCAGTGTTGATGAGTTTCAATCCATGCAGAGATAATGGCAACTATTCTCCTGTGCTTGCTCATAAAATTGATCTGAAAACGATCAATGAAACGGTGAAACTTTCTCTAAAACACCAGAACGACACTTAAAAATATTAGAAGGGATTTTTTTAATTAAGCACGTAACCAATATTCATGTAAAGTAAGACAGCTTCAGCTTGTGCTGAGGAAGTAATTAACACATCAGGTGAAAGTTCACCTCTGCAAATGCTGTTCCTGAAGGTAAGGGAAACTGAATACATTCTAAGATTGCTCATCTGAAAAATACCTGTATAAAAATTGATTTGATACTTTCCTGAAACAATTACAGCTGCCATTTCCATGTATTGCAAAAACTATTTCATCAACTTGTCTTCTGGAAAAAAAACTTACACAAACCCTTTGGAGAAGCCCCTCTAAAATTTAATATAGGTAAACTTCTTGATTGAAAAGTTTGAATTTGGCTTCTTCATTCAGGTCAGATTACCCTGTCCTAAAGCTGTAGGTTTTGATCTCTTGATAAGCTATCTCCTCTCAAAACATTGATAAAGAGCTCAGATAATAGTACTGAGTTTAATTCTGTGTCATTAGCCCCACTGGAGTTTCTTACCCACCTGTTCTCCTCCTTATAGGAAACACTGAGAAACTCAGTGCAATGGATGGAAGGAGAGTTACACAAAGGAGAGATGGGAACCAGAGTTCCATAACAGGCTCTACTGAACTCTCTAAGCCACACACACAGAGTAAATTATCTTCTTATCAACCAAATCTGCTGGTGATCTGAAAAACAGGCTTTTTGTATTTAGTTTCTCAAGTGCAAACCTAAGACGCATTTGCTGATGCCTGCTGAAAATTCCCAGAGCCCTTGTGCATGCTACTCCACCAGAAATACTGCATGGAACCTGTTTGGGGAAACCCTGAGGGGCAAATCCTGATCTAAACCTCTGAAATTCTGTCAGAAACTATGCAAAATATCAGCATAAATGATATCAACATATATTGTTTTGCTGTTTCTGTTATCTAGTAAGTCCAGTCTAAAAATCTTAAATGTATCTGGTTTTCTCTAACCAGAATATTCTTACCATGTTTTGGTCTGCTGATCTTTCTTTCCAAGACAGAAATATTACTCTGGAAAAAAGTTTTTCTGGCCTCTTCTATACTCAGGCTTTGGGCTCTACTTCCTATTTATTTCAGTTATTCCACTGACCAGGGACATCACAGAAATTCCTTTACACTGAACAACTCCAACTACTCCTTGAACAGCCCTCTCTCCTCCTTGGTTCTTTCCTGCTGGGTATCTGCTGGGCTGAGCTGGGTAAGAGGGAGTCCATTCTGTCTTGGAGAATGGCTGTTTTGTGGAAACCTGCTCCTGAAAAATGTATTTACTGGATTATAAACACATTACATTAGATTTTGTGCAATCTGACAGACTGATCTCATAGCAACAACAGTGCAGGAATGTGGGTTAGTAAAGATTTTGTGTTGTCAGCTTTTTATATCATACTTAGAATTTTTTATTTATTTTTTGGAGCAAAATAGGGTAATATATGTCACTATGTTTCAGATGTAATATTTAAGAACATTTTCAAGAATTTTTTTTAGGTACCATCTCTCTAAAAACACCCTGCCTCTAAATTCAGGCCGTGCACTTTGTTCCACATGGAGAACAATTTACAGCCTACACCAGCTCATTTCCTTGTCACTGCTTGTTGTCCAAACTAAACCATCCATCCCACATCTACAGACAATCCCTGTTTCACCTGGGGTTCCCAGATACCCCTTAGGGTTCTGTAAACAGGGAGCCAGCCAATTGTTTCAATTGTTTTAATGCTGTTTTCTTTGTCAAGAAGAGTTTAAACCCCATCCTCTGCTGGCAAGTTTCCCTCCTAATGCAGCACAGTGGTGCTGCCAATGTCATTGGGAAGTGGCTGATAGTGGCAGGGTTCTAAATTACAAGGCACAGAAGAAAAGCCCCTGCTCTCTGGAACCTGCTGTAGGAACAGATAAATGTATGTTAAGTATATAATTAGTGAGGCAGATCTTGCAGAGGAATCGTTTGTGCCCTTTATGAAAAGCATCTGTCTTGTGGGGTTGACTGAATAAAAGGCAAGGGGATGGGGGATGCACTTAATAAAGGCAAAACCAGAGCTAAGGCTGGACTGACAACTGCAAAGGGGGAACAGATGAATTCTGAGAAATTCTGGGGCAGAGTGTGAGGATAAATGAAATAAAAGATACACAGGGAGGGCAGGGTACAAAGGCCTGGGGTTTGTGAGGAGGGGAGAGCGATGTGGGTGTGATTGCTGCTGGGGATGGACTGAACGGGAGCATTGCAGCTGTGGGATGAGGTTGCTGGAAAAGTTGTCAAACTCAAAACAGCCAAAGGACAGACAAATATTTTAGCCACAAATTTTTGAAGGAAAATCACATACTTTTATAAAAAGCTGTAATTGTAGTGGAGAAAAAAGCAAAGGAAGTCTTGCTAAGGGCAGTGTGGACATGCCACAAGGATGATTCCAAAGTCCTGAGAGTGCACGGAGACAGGGAATCTCAATGACAGGATAAATGCTTTATTTTTCTCATGCAAGCTGTCAGAAATAATTACACTTAATTTATAGTTTTCATTTGAAGATATATTCAGTAGTTCTCAAAAGACACTCCTATGTCCAAAAGCACATTCCAAAAGCTCTTACCCCTCCGGTAGAAGTAATTGTTCTCTTTTGTAACTTATGAAAACATGTTTGGCCTCCTCTCACATCTGCCTGTGGTACACAAGCTTAGCAGATGCAGACATTCCCGTGCTGTTTGTTCCAGCAAGGTGAATTATGATTATAACACAGGGATGAGCAGCTGACGTTGACAAGCTTTTTCTGCAAGTCACCGTGAGGTAACGAGAAGTGTCTGCTTTAATGATTCTCGCTCTTTAAATTTTTATTGTATTCAGCTGGATTTTTTTTTAATAGCCTTTGATTAAAGTTCAGAGGGAAGATGAATTTAAAAGTCTTCAAGTTTGTTAGATGTGCTACAGCTTGCCAGTCACCCTGCCAAAAATTTCCACTGTGTACTTCTTATAGTTCTGCGTGGTCTAAATTTAATTGACTGCAGATGAGAAGCATTATTACAGATCTGTCATTGCAGCCACTCTTCATATGTTTCACTAGCTGGAATGAGCAGTCACTGGGTTTGTTTCTGACCTAATTCATAATGATGTAAAGCAGCAGTGATTTCACAGAAGAGGAAACAGATTTAGCTGGTGTAAAGGGCAGAACTGGGCTCAGTGCTGCTCCAGTAGTGCTCATTTACAGGTGAGTGGAAGAGTAAAGCCCATTGTTAAAACACTAAATTTCAATTTCGTGGGAACAGAGGTACATTATATAAGCTGTTCAGTTGATATAACAACATAATTCGTCATTTTATTTCGCTGATTCTGTTAAGACAATATGAAGAAAAGACAATAATCTGGGCTTTCCAGCCTAGCCCCTCCTTAGGATACTGACTATTGTCACTAGAAGCAAAGCTCTAAAGATCAAAGAATGGACAGAGATGTATTTAACATGCCAGCTTACACAAACTGGTAATGTTATTTTGGTGTACTGAAACATTATCATTCCAGCAGCCTCATTTTAGTAAGTTAAACTAATTTATATGTGAATGTCTGGATTTGTCTGCACATTGATTTATCAAATATATTTGTTTATTAAATCCCCCTTACTGATAACAAACAATTACTACTTCAGGTAATTTATTTAAAACGTGGGGGAGACCATTGCCAGCTGATCCTGTGCCAAGAGTTATAGTACAAATTAATACAGACCAGAAGCCTACGTGCCTTGTACTTGCTCCACCAGATCAATATGTGAAGTAAGACTGGCATCCACCAGGTTTGTTAACAGTCTTTAACAGGATCTTGTTGAGAATACAAATGTCCAGAACATTGCTGGTGGGATCCTTTTTTTCCTGCATATAATTTGTATTAACAGCTGACTTTGGGAGAACAGAAGGCACTATGATCTTAGTGGCAACACAGAGGGAGAAGTTGAGACTGTGATCTTGCCTCTGTTAAAATTGATTGCCATGTGATGGATTTGGTCTCTCTCTAATCTGGGACAATCTCAAAAATTCCTGAGAGTCTTCCTGCAAAATGCAAATGTGCTGTTGAAATGGGAAGCCTTTTGTGCACAGCCATTAGCAGTATTTTAGGTATGTAAGATAGGAAGAAACAGAAGGTAAGATGGACTGAGCAGCCTTAAAACAAAGCCCTCATCAGAGCAGAAATGTCCAGCTTCCTGTCAACACCAGCAGTTAAATAACTCAGAAGCTTTTCAAACAATTGCTGGGGCTGGAGACAGGAGCTGTGACATCTGTGCTGTCAATTAAAGCTCTGTGAAGTCACTGGAGAAGGACAAGAACAAACACTTGTTAACAGGGTATTGAATATGAATAATCGTCCTCTGCCCTCACTGATAGTGGTGGGTAGTGATTTACTGCTGAGGAAGAGAGGCAGTCTGGGCATGACATGGAATATTGCTTCTCCAAACCAGATTTTAAATATTATTTATAAGTGTTATTAAAGGAATCACTGAAAGTAAAGGGTCAAATTAAGGTTTGGAGTTTTCTTCCTTAATGACTTAGTTTCCTTCCTAGTTATATAAATGGCTTTTACATTACCAAGGACAGTAAAAAGTTTAATTGTATTCATAGGGTTGTTTCATCCAAAATTATGAAATGTCTCAACTTTATTTAAGAATTTGGGCTTATTTCAATAGCCTGTACATCATATCTTCCTGCTGGGTTGTTTCTCCTACTTGGAATATTTCCATTTGACAGAAAAAATCTATATTATATTTGCAAATTGAGATTTTCAAAATTTAGTCCAAATTCAGAAGACAAGATTCAGATTTGTCTTTTGATAGAATTTGTACCTTGGGACTTAGACTTTCAGAAGGACAGGCCAATTCTCAAACATTTCCAGCAATAAAAATGTTCAGTTTACTTTAGATTTTTTGGCTTTTAAAAATGTGTTTTCTACCATTTCTTGTACTAATGGTTTGTTGTTTTTTCACAAGAGTGCTCGCAGACGGCAAAGTTTAACTAATAAACATGCAAATGTGTTCACAGGAATGCTTGTGCCAGAAATTTTTATGGGTCGCTGTTCTGCTCCTGATTGAATAAATCATGGTGGCTGCTCTGACTTTCTTCCTCTTTTCAGATCTGGTAACCAATGACAAAGCAAGGAAGGAAGAATGGGTGAGAGAAAGGTTGGAAACATTAAGACAAAAGCCCCTCTGACTTTTCCACAACCAGAACTGTACATAACATGAATTTTGTTGACAATTTTAAATAGCCAGTTGAAAGAAATTTGACTCATGAGTTATTAATAAGCAAGTAATTTGGGGTTTTTTTAGAAAAATGTTGCAATTGCAAAATAGTATTTGGGAGGGATTTTGTGCAAGAAAGTTTTTTTCTGTTCTTTTAATTGAAAGAAATTAGGGAGCAAAATGTGTAATAGTGAAGCATTATGGAAATGTGCTTCTCCATTTCAGGTTCAGGGATCTTAGATGCTTCTCACTTCTCACAATGGTGTCTTTCAGTTTCTTTCCTTGCCTCTTGCTCTCCTCCCTCTCGGTCTTTGAAAGACATAATACCTCTAAACCAGAACATTTTACATGTAAAATAGTTCCACTCACTTGTAGACTCTGAGTAATAAGAGAAGAAATTTCAAAGATGCATTCAAAGAATAAGAATAAGAATTTGAATGGTGTTACTTTCCTCTGTTCACCTTCCCCTGGCAATGTTCAGCACTGGTTTGAAAGGCTCAGGGTGTGGGTTGTGTAAGCCAGTGCCAGTCCCAGTGTCACCTCCCCTGTCCTCAGTCACCAGCTCCCACTTCCCTTTGTGTTCTGTGTCAATGTCACCTGTGTGGGTGTTGCTTTTGGGGCCTAAATCTGGCTCATGGACAGGGGCAAAACCCTCCCTTGTTTGTCCTGCTAAAAAACTCAGAACTTCAGTTTAGTTCTCAGGTTTCTGTTATACCAGAGACAGAAATAAAGCATATTTCAGAGTTAGCTGGGAGAATATTAAGACTGGGTAGTTCAGCCCAATGAAATATCCTCTACTACAAACACAGACTTTCCCTCCCTCAAAACAAAATGAGTCTTAACATCTGTATTGCCAAACATTAAAATATCCTGCGAAGAACTTGAATGTCAGGTCTGTGTCCGTAAAGTATTGAAGAAATTTGGGTCAAATCCAACATGATAAATCTAAATGCCATTGGGAAGATCTGTTTAGAATTTATACTTTCGTAAATCATCTTTTAATTCTGAAAAAGCACATTGCTATTATTACTTCTCTCAACAGTTGTGTTTACAGCAAAAAAAAATCTTCAATTTGTGTGTGATATGGAAACAATGAAGAAATCAAAATATTTAAGATCTATTTAGACTGCAAAGCAGGCCAAATGGAAAGATATCACTGCTGTGACTGACCTACAGAGGACTTGTTGATAAAGAAAAATTGGTGTGCTGATACTTGTGCTGTCAAATGATAAAGAACAAACAGAAAACAAGGCTGAAACCCCTTTTGGTAAATACAGAGCTAAATGTCTCTCAGACCCGCCTCAAGCATCCACTTTTGCTGCCTTGTGATTTGGTAGAGCTGTCTATAGATCCAGCTTGCTCAAAGATCTTTCATTTAAGTGTCAGTTGCTGTGGTAACAGCATGAAGAGCAGATCAGATGGATGCCAGGACCAGATGGGTTTCTCTAAGAGCTCCACACACACGGACAGTTGGTGGTGACCCAATTCCAAAAGGTTACCCTCACAGATTTCTACTGCAGCTGACTTCTCCAGGGGTCTTGACCTTGTCTCTGAACCCCAGGGGTTCTCTTTTTTGCAGCTCTGGGCTTTCATCAGAAGCTCATGGACTTCCCACAGAGGAAATGCTGGCAGATTAGCAGAAATGATGGAGTTTCATACCCTGATGTTTATGCTGCCTCCTCATTGTCAAGGGCTGGGCTGAGCCCAGTCTTGAGCTCTGTCAAAACGTTGAGTAATTATTACATGATAATCACATGCTGCAGTTTCTCCCAGGCTTAATCTGATTTGCTTACATCCCACCTAAAATCCACCCACATGTAGTTTAACCAATATCTCTGATTAGATTCAATTTTCCATGGTCAGAGCTGTGTTATGTACAAGGTGTATCAGCAAATATTTGACCTTTGCTGAGGTCTTCTTGGTTGGTTGTCTTGCATTTAAAAGTGAACGAATATTCTGATGAACAATTCCGTTGAAATCATAGTAATGGTCTGGTGTTTAGTGTTAGGTAAAACCCCAAGTTTCCCTTTCTGTTTTGGAAGGTTGGGTTTTCTGTTTGTTTTTTGTTTTCCTGAGAAATGTGTGAAGGGAGTGTGCATGTCGTGGTTTAGACACAATTACATGGGCTGGGCCAGTCAGCGTTCCAGCTTTATCTGAAAAGGGGATGGAAGGCAACTCCTTAAACAATGCTCATTTCCCTTCCTCTCCTACCTCCAAAATATGTTCTAACATGTTGGTTTGTTCAATCTTGATCCAATCTCAAGCATATTGTGGGTTTTTAGAGCAGTAATGCTACGTCACAGATTTGGGGGAATTAGGGAATACTCCCAAAACAAGGCTCTGCCTGTTCTGTATAGATGATGTGTGTCCCTTGCCTCCCTGGCCTGGCTGTGCTGGCAGATTCACAGCAGTGCAGCTGGGTAGATAAGAAGATGTGGATCTTGACTTTAGGAGTGTTAAAATCTACTTTTTAAAAAAAAAAAATTGATATCTGATAAAAATTCATGAGAAGGCATTCACAGAATTGAGAAAAGTTTTGTTTTCTGCTTTTCATTGCTGAAGATTCAGTACTCTAGGGTACTGTTACTGGGGTTAGACTGTGCCATGTAGATGCCAGTTTGTCCTCTGATCTTCAAGTCTCTTGCTTCATGACCTCACCAGAAGATGTTCAGCCCATGCAAACGCCAGGTGATTTTGGACTCATGACATTTTTTTGTCCCTAATCAGCAAGCACAGTTCGAAAAATGTCTGTGAGGAGGCTGGGAATAGGGCTCCACATCAGCTGGATTCTGTCAGCTCTGCCAGGCAGTCAAAGCAGTGAGATCTGTGAATGTGCTGGTTAAATTTATGTGGTTGAATTTATGTGGAGATTATATCTTTTCTTCCTTCCCCTTGGTCACATGTTTGGGACTGTGCTGCAGCTGGAGATACACCATTGGCACCAGGGAACACTCTGTGCCTCTGGCAGGTGCTCCAGGCACTTTGTGGAGGGCAGGCTCCCAGTTTCCCTGGTCACAGCTCAGCAGATTAGCCTGCCCATGGTGCTGAAATGAACCACAGGCTGCTTGTCCTCACAGGCTGTGCTCATCCACACAGAGAAGCCTCAAAGTGATTAATTTCTGGATTTGCAGCTCTGGGCTTTGAACACAGAGATGAAGAGAAAATACTTGGCAATAGAAACCCAGAGAGGAGCAGATCAAAAGAAACAGAAGAATTCAGAAATATCTGCAGTAGCAAATGGGGAGACTGGAGCCTTTCTGGGACAAGGCCACTGAGTAAGGATGTAAAAAGTCCATTTGGACACTTCTGGCTTTGGACCAGAAAGCAGCAGTCTGGGAGGTGTTGATACACAGGACCCTAAGTGTTAAAATAGACACACCTTCTGCTGGAAATGGTAAGAGCTCAGCTCAAGTTTAGTGTTTCCAGAGAGTCAGAGCCCAGCCTGGGGTGTTTCAGACAGGCTTGTGCTGGCTCAGGATGCCCCACACTGGTGTTTGTCAGTAGGCTTAGCTGGCTGTGCACGTGTTGCCCCATCTCAACTGAGATGGGCTTTGCTTTCCTAAGGTTAATTTGGTTTTTGCCGGCTGAAGTTGCTCAGTGCCTGACAAATGGAACAAAATTACCAGGCGATGGATTCATCCTGTGGCAACGTGGCAAAAAATTATTCCCCAGAGAGGAATCCCCAGGCAGTGTCTGCATCATTTAAAGCTCTGTTCATGACCTGTTTTGGGGAGCTGATGGGTCTCAGGTCTCCTGAGCCTCATCTAGCCTGGGCTGAGTTGTATTCACAGGCAATTACTAAATCAGTTTTAAGATTGTTTCATAGATGGTCTTGATTCCTTTATCTTCCAGTGCAAGCTGTTCAATAAAGCTCTAGGATATTTAGCAGAATTTGCTGTCTGAGAGCCTTCTTGATAACACTCCAGCGCTGTTTCCTCACTGCTTTTGAAGGTATCTTAGAAGCTTTTTAAAATGATCTTTATATCTTGCTGTGCAGTTAATGCTCTAAGTTTCTCACTGGTATGTACAGATGTTTCTTGGATATTGGTAACTGCTGGAAAGTGGGAATGTGTAAAAAAAAATCCTTAACATCATGGATCTTCCCTTTTCTTCAGCTATTTTTTTCTCTGTTTCCATCACCTGCAAAATAAGCTGCACTGTTCCATCAGAAAGCAGGACTGGAACAAAATGTATTGCTCGAAGGAAATTTGGACAACCTGAATTTCAATAAGATCCAAGCCTGGATTTTTGAATCCCTTAATTTTGGCCATTTCACAGTGTCCTGTTAATTAGAATAAGTGCCTCAAAAATATAAATATGCAAGGTTAATTCTGTGTAAAAAGGCAAAAAAGCAGGGCTCATAATTTAGATCCAAACAGCAGCTGGAATAAAACCCTTCTAATTCTTATATATATTTAAATGTTTTATTGGGTTACTTCTATTTAGACAAAAAAAAAAAGTTTTTACTTCTCTGAAGGGCTTGCTGTCCATACACAATAGCACTGGGCTATTAAGTGTGGAGAACCCAGAATAAATCACACTCCTTTGACTTCTGCGTTGAATGAGCTGCTGAAAAAAGAAAATAACAGCATCATTTGGAGAAAAAAATCAAGCAGGAATGGGATGGGGTTCCTAGTGGGGAACCTTGATTTGGAACTCTGCAAGCATATTCATATGTAGATAAATGAGGTTTTAAACTTAATGATGTCCAGTTTTATTATGTTCATAAAATATTGTTCTTTTTATACCCTTACCACATTCATCCATCTTTGAAAATCCATCTTTAAACACCAAAAGGGAGAAAAAGCTGCTCTTCCTGGGGTCACTGCCATTGATTCCCACCTGGAAGGTTTCTTGATGAGAATGTAAAGTATGAGCAGCCATAATGAGCCAGACCAGAGGTCTACAGAGCCCAATACAGAGCCCAGTATAAAGGAAATTAAAAGAACAGGAAAACATCCCATGACAGCCCTCCAGTACATCTTCACAGCATCCAGTGCACTGTAGTATTGCTGCTACTTGAGCTTTAACTGGGACATCTCATGGATTTTTCTGTCTTGGGTTTGCCTGATTGATTTTTGAACCTGTAAAAAATTTAGTTGAACTTGCACTGCTGTGAAAAACGAGGAATTGAATTCTGAATGAGCTGCTGCATTCAGGAATGTAAGAATCAGCTCAGAGTGAAGAAGATCTGATCCCAGCAGCCAAGCCTGCCACCATGTGCTAAATATATTTTAGAACAATCCTTTGTGGCAGATCTCTGGAGGTGCATTGTTGGGAATGAAAGGAAGGAAGAAAGGAACCTTTTGTGAAATCCAGAGCCAGGGCACAAGTCCTGCAAGAACTGCTATTTTTCTGGACAAAACCTGGAAGATTTCCCATCCTGCTTTAGTCAGGAGTTGCTTCCAAAGCAGAGATTGCTGCCCATTGAAAAAAAGCAAACCTTTCATAATAAAAATGCACACAAAATGCTTCTACCAAATTAGACTGTGCAAACAAACTGGCTTTTGAATAGGGGCTTTCTTTATGTGATGCAGGCTGGGTTTCTGAAAAGAATTTTTTACAAAGACTAGACACAGTAGCCCTTACCTATTTCTCCCCCATTCTCCTTCCAGCTATTTCCCTGGTACTCTGCTCCTTCTACATTCACTCACTAAACACACAAACCCAAATTTGTTGGTGTTTTTGTGAAAGTTCACTGCTTGTTTCTGTATTTGTCATAGGTCTTTCATTTTTAAAAAGGAATCCATATTTGAAGTTGTTCATTGAAGCTTAAATTTTGATGAAGATATTAAAGAGACATTTTTGTGGAAGCAAATATCTTTTGATCAATTATATCTTTGAGGTTTCACTTACCTGTCACTGCCTCTGATTTTTTTCCCCAAGAATTACAGGAGGAAAACCTTACATAGTACCAGCTACAAATAACCATGATCTACAAAAATAAAAGATTCAGAATACTTTTTCAGAAGGATGCTTTGGGTGAAAGCAGTAGTCAAGATGAAATATGCATTTCTTCTTGTAGGTAGGGAGCTTGAAAGCCTGGAGATTTACCTTTGCATTTTTAGTCTGATTTTTTTTCCTCTTTCTGATGTAAAGAGGCATAACACAACATATTCATTAGACTATTTGGTAGAGCTGATGGTCTTTCTTGCGTAGCATTTATTTCTCACCTAAACTTCTTATTTGAATTTTACTCACTGGTGGAGAAAATATTTTTTCCAGTGAGATTTCTGCTGCCATTAACTGGTTTTTGGTACGTACACCACAGAGGTGAAGGTGTGTGGGCTGGATTCTCATGTTTCTGGGTCAGGTGGGGGTGAGTTTTAGAGGCATTTAGAGTTGTTTTATAGCCACCATTCTTGTAGGAATTTTTAATCATCCTGAAATTCCATATTGTCACCGCACAGCCTTATCAGTGCTTTGTCAGAAACACCACCATGGTGATCCTGGGCTCAGCTCACAGCAGCAAGGAGTGAAATCAGCTCGGGGATTACCTTTCCTTATCCAAAGGAGTGATTGTGACAGACAAATTTGAATAATCACCGGGGCCAAGGGCTGCAGGTGCCAGGGATCTGGGAACTCCTACCTTTGGAATCTCCATGTGCTCTTCCTTCAGCAGGCTCTGCTTGGAGCCGCAGCCTGAGGAACAGGTTTGCATGAAACCATTGTGATGGCTGTACAGAGTGCACCGTGTGTCACTGTCACCGTGTGTCACTGTGTGTCACTATGTGTCACCCTGTGTCACCGTGTCCCCCCAGCCCTGTGCCACTGGGGCAGAAGGCAGAGATGCTGATGAACCGTCCGTGCTTTGGCCACCTCCTCCTGAGGTTCCTTCCCAAACCTGGCTGGGCGCCTTTTGACACACATGCGGGAATAGCCGGGATTCTCCCGGGCTGCCACAGACATTTCCCTGCTCCGGGTGACATCTACTGGTAGAAGGATCTCTGTGTTTGCAGGAGGGAGCTTGGAAATATACACCAAATTTAACACAGGCACCTAAATCCAACGCAGAATTTATTAGTGTAAACGTTTCTGTATTTGTTTGGGTTATTCTGTGGGCAAAGGGAGGCAGATTTGTGGCAGGAAGGCAGGGTTCTTGGCAATATTGAAATGAGCGCAAAATAAATCGCTGCAGAGGGTTTTACAGGCAGCACTTCAGCTGAGCTATGAATAAGTGGGATTATGCTGTCGCTGCCTCCAAGGCTTTTCTGTGGTTTTGTGCAGTTTGCTTGCTCTGCTCTCCCTATACAAAGGAGCTGTGGGTAGGAAGTGTCACACTGTCAGACGATTCTGAAAGCCAGGTTCACTGTGGGAATCTGAGATGGCACCTTTTTGTTTATAATCAATGCTTTCTGGTCCTGGCATGTCACAGGCTGTTGGTTTAGGAAACAAGTGTAAAGCAGGCTTTTCTTTCTGCTAGTGGCTTGTCTTATATGGGTTTTTTTTAGGTTACTGACACTGAAAATTAATCCCCTGTTAGAGACACCTTCAGAATACATCATGCAAAGAACAAGAAATTAGAAGTGAAGAAAGAGCCAAAACAGATTTTTTTGGTTTTTTAAAGCCCTTTTGGCAGACAGAAAATGCTATTTGGAAAAGGCACAGAGTTCATAAAAAATAGAAACAAGGCTTTGAAGATGATACCCCTGTCCACATAATTAGTGTAAATATATTTACTTTGGTCTATGAATTCAGAAGCAAAATTAACTGTAACTACAATGGTTTCTCTTTGGGGGGTTGAATTCCCTTCACTTTCCTGCAACTGATTTGGCTTTACCAGGATGAAGTGCTCTGCTTGTCCATTTCTCATCTTTCCCATGTAAACTTCCTCAAGTTACTGTATGGCTCAGTCAGTGGTTTAGAGATCCTTGAGGAAGGGAAAGCATTTTACTGCTGACATCAAGGTACTTGACTGAAGACGTTACAATGAGCAGACATAAAAATCAGCACAGATTTGGATTTTTGAGACCCCACAGGATGTAAAGACCTCTTAGATTCTGTTTGGTCTCTTTTATAACAGTGAGTAAGTTAGATAGGATTCTATAAATGTGTACTCTAGAGTTGTATTCCTATTGTTAAGCCGGCTGTTGCTGTGCTCACAATGTCATTTCATTATACAATAAATGCTTAAACTTGTCTTTTAATTATGGCTTAGAAAATTATTTCAGGGAAGTTTACTAAACAAGGTCCTAGAAAGACACAAATGGCAGACACCAGACACTCACTGCTGTAACTGAAGGTGTTTTCCACAGCAGTGTTCTCTGTTTGCTTTTGTGTAGGATGTGAAAAAGCCCCTGATGCCCTCAGACCACAGCAGGACAATGAAAGACTGTTATTGCTGAAGAAAGCTCCTGAATTATGATGCAACAGAGAAACTCACCTTGAGCTGCTCCTTTCCTGGGATGTGTCTCTTGGAATGAAGTTACACTGCAAAGGACTTTGAGAGCTTTGATTTTATAGCTCTTGAAAAAAATGGTGTTTGCGTATGTTTTGGGAGTTTTTTGTGTATTGTAGGTTTGGTGTTTTAAAGTTAAAAGCAAGTCCTACAGACTTCCTGAAATTGTCTATAATGAAAGAGTACAGAAAATAGGAAACTCTTGAGAAATGCTTGGATAAGAAGAAAGTTCCTGTGATCCAGATGGACTATTCTATCCTAGAATAGGTACTTTCCACAATTGTTACTCACTCAGTATAATTTACAGGGAATGACACATTAGTCACTGTGCTGGGACTCTAATGACCCATAGCAGGATAAATTATGCTGTGTGCTCACACAATTGTTTCCTTGAAATATGTTTATTTTTCTGTAAGTACAGTCTGGGATCACAGGATGGTTCAGGCACCAAGACTGTCTTGTGAGCATATTCAGCTATTCCTGCAGGCAAGGTCAGCTGTCTTTGTCAAATTTACACACAAATTAGTAGAGTTAAGGATTCATTTTCTCATTGCAATTTGTGAGAAAATTAATGAATCATCTCTTGGTAGGTATTTTAAATGTGAACAAGAAACATTTTGTAATTAACTCACTATGAACCTGTCTACACTAAAGGTCCTAAAACCCAGGAAAGCTGTAGACCTGAGAAGATGGGCACTGGCTGGTACTGTGTGATGGGCAAGCCTGAATATTTGCTTGTGTATTACATCACTTGTGTTCCTTGTTCTCTTCCCCTGCCATGAATATTTACCTTACTCTTCCTTCCTTCATTTCCATGGGTAATTCTTTGCCATCTCCTTCCACTGCCAGTTTCTTTACAGAGCTCTTTCCCAATGTCACCTCATGCTGAGAGGAGCAGGTTCCCCACATCAGGAGAATTCGAACTTCCTCTCCACTTGTGACACTTTCTGATGACAGCATCATACTGGGGTATCTTGAAAACCAGCTTATAAATAAAATGAAGAAATAAATAGTGCTGCAGATTTGTTAAATTTTGGAACAATAAACAATTTCCTGTAATACTGATCTTTGCAGAGGATGCTGCTCTGTGTGTGTGTGTATATATATATAGAGATATAGATATAGATAGATATAGAGATAGAGATATAGATATAGATGTAGATATGTGTTTGCATATATATATTTTTTCAATATCTTATATTAATATTATTTATACTAATTATTATTAATTATATTTATTATATAATTAGAATAAACATAATTCTATATAGAATTAATATAATATATAATACAATAATTATATTCATATATTTTTATTATTTATCATGATTACAATTATTATTTCTATTAATTTTATATCTTTTATATACATAGTATTATATTTCTATGTTATAAATTTATATAAATAAATATATAACGTATTGTTTATATTTATATGCATAAATATATATTCTCTTTAGCCACTTTGTACTTCCCCACGCAAGAAAGGTCAGTATTTTGTGAAGTCAGAGCAGCTGAGAGCCTGTAGCTGAGGTGCCGATTTTTGCAGGGGCTCTGGCAGCTGGATCCCCGCAGTGCTGCCCAGCAGCCGGGAGATGGGGCACGGGCTTTGCTGCTTCCTGCTGGTGATGGTGGCAGGACTGAGGCTGAACACAGATCCTGAGACTTGTAAGGTTCAGAAGAGATAAAGGAGCAACAGATTGCTGATTAAAATTGCATTAGTGAAACAGTAGAAAGTGAGAATTTTTCATACCACTCTCAAAACTGAAGCTGGTTGGCCATGAGGTCTCTTAGCACTGCTGAAAATGCTGTCAAATCCAGGTGGCAGAGCTAGGGAACAGGGAAAAATAGAAGAGTGGGGAATTAAACTAAGGGGAATATGATGTAGCTCTATTTGGCACTGTTTCTGAAACTCTTTGGGGCAGTAACTAACTGAGAACAATGACTGTACAGATTCCAGTTTAAAATATATATATTTTCCATGTTCACAGCAAGGACCAGGCAAAATCCAGTATAAAAGCTGAGTTTGAATATAAGGCAAAACTTGTTCATTTACATTGAGGTAAATTTAGATCAAACCCACAGAAGTCCTCTAGCAGGGTTGTTAGGAGTTTATTCTGCTGTAATTGTGAGCAGAGACATCTCCAGTCTCTGGACAAGCTGTGAGAAGCTCAGCCTGAGCTCCATCACATCCAGGAGTCACAGCAGTACTTGGCAGCTTGCAGGAGCCTTTAGTTCTAGGTTGATAAGCACATAATTGTGATTCAACTAAACTCAGAACAACACTGCATTGATACCCACAAAGAGTTTTTTCCTTCTCTAAGCTGCTTCCAGCTTTGGAGCAGTCAGTGCACATCCCTGTTTAGGAGCACATTGTAAAAGGTGCATTCAGATGTTTGGAAAATTCCATAGCTGCCCAGAAACAGCTGCTCTGAGACAGCATGGCTATTAATGTATCAAGCATATTTAACCACTCTGAATGGACTGAAAGTGCTTATCTTGTAGTTTATAGAGTTGCATCCTCTGGATGAGCACCTCAAACCACTCTGCAGGTAAAGGTGTGTGTTAACACATGTTAGTACCAAGTCCTAAATAAGAGTGGACCTGGGCTCTTCCCCAGAGGAAGAACTTGACTCTCACCTGGCTACAGCCTCCTCCCAGGAACTTCTAGGAGCCCTAACATCCCCTTTGAGCCTCTTTTCTCTGGCTAAACACCCCCAGCCAGTCCCAAGGAGGTTTGTGCTCCATCCCCTTCCCCAGCTCCCTTGCCCTTCTCTGGACACACTCCAGCCCCTCAATGTCTTTGTGTAGTGAGGGGCCCAAAACTGAACCCAGGATTTGAGCTGTGGCCTCAGCAGTGCCCAGTACAGGGGGACAGTCACTGCCCTGGTCCTGCTGGCCACACTATCACTGATACAGCCAGGCTGCCACTGGCCTTCTTGGCCACCTGGGCTCACCTGGGCTTGTATTCAGCTGCTGTCAACAAACATTCCCAGGTCCTTTGCCACCAGACAGCTTTCCAGCCACTCTTTCCCAAGCCTGTAGTGCTGCATGGGGTTAATATATAAATATAATGCACAACTCATAACCTGCTGATAATTTACACAACACTTTTGCTTGCCATAATTAGGTCCTATTAAAAATTACTCGTGCCATAGAAACTGTATCTTCCTTCACTCCTCCTATTTTTCTGGTGAAGAAGACAATGATCATCCCATGTGCAGTTATCTGTTCCATGGCACTAGTCCTGACTTTGTTGCTGGTGCTATCAAAGCAGGTCAGTCTCCCTCAGCTTTGAGAGCCTAATCTTTGGGAAGACAGAGTAAAAGCACTCCTCTAAGTCAGGTAAGGTCCTTCCTTCTCAGTGCACTGATAATCATAATTGCTACCATCTTCCTTCTTTGTGAGGACTGTGAATCCAGTTGGGATCTGGAGAGCCATCTCTGACAATATCAGATGTTCTCAGAACTCTTAATCGAAGGCAGCCCATGAAAGCACCCTGGGGAGTGCTTTATTCTCTGTGTTTAAAAGGACATGAAAGTACAATAGTTCTCTTTATATGGGTACAAAGCAGCCAATTGATCTTGTCAGTTTAATAAATAATACAATTGCTTCCATCAGACACTGTTAATAGACTCCTGTCTGGACTAATGTTGTACAGAATTGTACAAGTACAGAAATGTTATCTTCCTCAGTCTGCCTTGGATTAACCATCTCCCCCTTTGTCACCTAGAGGCAAAGCTTCCAGCAGTAGCTCCTGGAGGGCATCAGATCCCCTGATCTTCATCTCTTTCTTCATTTTAATGTGTGTTCTTGGAAGAGATGAGCTAATTTCCTGATGTATCTGTTGTCTGACTGGTTCCTAACATTCAGATTCAAAGAAGATTGAGAATGTAAAATATGCAGCAGGTTTAGGAGGCTTCTTTTTTGTTTATTTTTAAACCATTCACTGACTAGGGGGTCCCAAGATGCAAAATTTGGATCCTGCTCTTCAAACACTGTAAAGGTGAAGGGAAGCTCAGATGCAGCTTCGCACCTGGGGCATTATGAACACAAGGACAGGCATCAGCAGAATTGACACAAGGCTTTGGTTCAAGAAGCTCACAGCTCAGGGCTTTGGGATGCTTCTTGTTCAGTGTCAGCATAACCAGCTCATGCCCTTCTGTAGATGTCCCACTCAGCATTTTAAGCAGGCCCTGAGTTTTGCATTGTCAGCACTGCTTTTTAGGTGAGCTTTAGGTGGAACACACACACCAGTGTTCACCAAGTGCTGGTAGCATTAGCAAAGGTAGCTTTAAAACTTCTCATTGACTTTAAATCTTTTACTGACTTTTTTTTTTTCTCTGCCATGACAGAAAGTGGTTCTGGGTTTGGCAGCTTAGGGATGTGCTAAACAGGGAAAAAAGAGAAAGTATTTGTCAGAGAGAATAGGTTTTCAGGGGTTTCAGGATGTTTTGCTTTGAAGATAGTTAATTTTACAGCAGTTATGGATGTTACATTTTTACATCTTTCTGCCAATTACATACCTAAATATATGCTTATATAAACATAGAAGGTTTGTAAATATAATACTATAAAAATAAAGGTATGGATTATATAAATATGTACATGTGTATATGTATGAATTTAGTGTTTGTCTGTCAGAGCCCCCACAGGCGTTTTCCCCAGATGATGATCACAGTGTTTTCTCCTCATGCCTCCCTTAGAGTATCAAAAGAGATATTGTCATGAGTAAAACAATGGCTGATCCCCTTCTGTGTGTTTGCAAAGAAAATAATTCTAGTTTTAATGCTGGAATCAGTTGTTCAGTTGTTAATAACATTTTGTTTCTCTATAATAACCTAAGTGAATAATGCAGTGACCAACAAGTAAAAACCCCTGCTGGTGACCAGGTATTTAGATTCTCTCTGCCTTGGTTTTCCCTGCTGTAAAATGTAAGTAGCAGCAGTGCCAGAACTCAAAGGGGCATTAGGAGGATAAATATATTATTTACATTGAGTTGTGCAGGTATTTCAGGTGCTGGGACAATATATGAAGGCAAGGTATTCGTAGCTAAGCAGAAAGATATTCAGGCTGAGCAATGAGGTCCTATAGCATGTGGAGAAGTCAACAGACCTGGAATTCTTATGGATCAGTGGGAAAAGTAATTTCTGGGAATTGAATGCTTCATCCCAAAAGTCTTTTTCTCTGGATCCCTGTGGGATCAAGTCTGTGCTTCCACCCGTATTGCTTTTGAATTGTTGCACTGTTTGCAGAGAAAACACATTGCTGCCCTCCAATGTAAAGATGGATTCAAATGCTTTTACTTTAAATTCAAAACCTATTCAAAATTTAGATTCCTTGGCTAATTTTAGATATAAATTCAGAAAAAAAAAAAAAAAGCAAACCAGTTCTTCAAATAATAAACTGTTCATGTTGAAAATCAGTTTTTTTATTCCCACATCCATTTTGAACTGAGGTTACTGTGTTTGAAGGGTGAGACCAAATTATGCTTCTAAAGTCACAATTGGTATTTGAAAGGCAGCTCTGTGCCCTCCTTTGACTGCTATTGATGCTTTCAGCTGAGGCATGAAAGACCTAGAACTCTGATCTCTGGTTTTGGCAAGTCAAGTAATTCCATTCAATTTCAGAGCTGTGCAGCTGTGAAGCTTTACAGTTTTTGATGTTTAAAAAGGTAGGGATTATTTCTGTTCTCTCTGATTTCTGAGAACTGCTGCTTCCGTTAGCAAAGCCAGGAAGAAACCTGTCTGTCTGATGTGCATGGACTGTAAACTGATACCTGGCAAACACCTGAGCAGGTATTACACATCTGGCTGGCATCTCTGAGATCAAAGCACTCCCTGGTGCTCTGCTGCCCTTTGAACAGCATTTAATTGGCCATGAGACCACATTTTAGGACCTGAGACTGAGCTTTGCCTCTGAAGGTCACTGGATGAATCCAGTTTAGGTCTGCAGGAGAGTGATTCTAGCAGGGAGAGGGCCCTGTGCCATGGCTCCCTCACCGCCGAGTCTGCAGGCCCTGCTCTCCCTTGTGGGGCTCTGCGCTTTGGCTGGGACACATCAGCACGGACTGCTGGGTGGGGACACCCCTGGTGCCCTCTGCAGAGATTTCAGGCAGGTTTGGCTGGCCTCCCTGAGCTTACAAGGCTTGTCCCAAACCCCACAGAACCCCATTCCCTGGGGAGCAGAGAGGAGCAGACGCAGCAGGCCCAAGGTCGAGCCACGAGTCTGTGGCAGGGAGGCAGCACTTGGTGATGGCTCCTGCTGCTCACCCTGCTCATGCATGGTCCCATCCCCTGATGGGGACCCCCAAACCATTGTCAGAGCCCCAGAATCCTGGTGTGTGCCTGGGAGAGGCCAGCACTGCCCCCTCTGTCCACCATGAGCCCTTGGCCCAGCCCCACAGCCCCTGTTGAAGCCGGCAGCCCCCACTGAGCCAGACAGTGACATGGTGACAGTGATAACCGATGGGTGGCTGTTTCCCCAATCATAATCAACTTGTTCTGCCCTTCAGGAACCCTCAGCCAGCCCCAGCTGTGGGGCATGGCCTCTGGTCCCATCCCATGCCATTTAGGAGGCCTCAGAGACTTGTGCTTGGCTGTGTCAGCAGTTGTGGCTCTCTGTCTGGGATGCTCTAAAGAGTTAAAACCTAATTTGTGAAGAAACTTTATTTTGTGCAACCCGTCTCTATCCTCTGGTGTTTGGGGAGGCAGGGTAGGGCAGTGGGAAATGCCTTTCCTCTGGGATCAGGCAGAGCATTTGCCCTGTTGTTTCCACTTTCCTAGAGAAAAAGGATCTGGCACTGTAGAGAGGGGCACATGGGGTGTTCTGAGTGGGGAAAATAGGGTGTCTGCACTCTAGCCCCACAGGATGGACTTATCAGCTAACTGGAGTGTGGCGTGTGCACTCTGAGTGAGCAGCTCCCTGTGGCTTGTGACAGGGACACTGAGCACAGTGACTATATGGTGCAAAAAGGGTCCTTGGGACAGATCTAGGATCCAGGTCTCTCCCATGACGATTTCCCAGGCAGGACAGATCTGCATGGGTGCAGGCAGGGAGGTGGGGGCAGTCAGAGCAGCCTGAGCTGGTGGTGGGTGCCGGGATGCTGACAGCACCTCCTCACTCCAGGGGGGAAGTGTGGGACACGGGTAGATAGATGTGCACTGGGGAAAGGAGACATCAAAGTCATGCTGCAGGATGTTTCCTCTGAGCAGGGGACTCTACCAGGGCTCAATTCAGCTGTGTGCAGTGCTCCTGCTGTCTGCAGCCAAGTCCAAAGGCATTGAGGATACCAGCACCTTGCAAGATTAAGCTCTTTGATTCCAATCTCTTCAGCTACAAAGCATGTTGTTTTATCTAGTGCTTGTCCCTGTCTGTTTTAGGCTGTGGTGCCTGCTGAGGAAAGGTATGCATAATGAAATGATTAAATCATGCGTTTTCAAATAATCAAAGTCATGCTGCTTCAGCTATGCAGAAATCCTGTTCCTCTTATGAGACATCTAGCCAGATTCAAAACTTGTTTTGGATTTTACATTTCTTAGAAGGACTCAGAATGAAAAAGAGCATCTGTTTAAGGCCAGTTCTGCATTCCTGTATGCCCAGGGCCAGAGATGATGACATTCATATTCTTCTTGTGTCGCTGCAGAGAGAAAATAACTTTGCAGTCTGATTTTATGCTCTAAAGAAAATCATTCACACTGTGACAGCACTTCAAAATATTTCAATCCTTATTCTGTATATGCTGCTGGCTATGACTGCAGTGCTGAATAAAAACGCTTCACTGAATCAGTACTTATGGGAAGGGGTAAAGTTTCCAAATCACTCCCTTCCATCTTAATTTTGTAACTAATCCCTCATCCCTGCTGCATCTCCAGTTTGAGATGTCTCCCCTGTAACTCTGCACAGCTCCCAGCTCTGGCATCCCTGACACAGTTGGTTGCTCAATACTGCTTGAATGTTGTTCAGGGTAAGGTCAGAAGGTGCAGTGTGGGCTGCTGCACATGGAATCACCTCCTGCCTGTGGGGAATCTCCCAGGGAAATGTGCCCTGGGGTGGGTGGTGAAGGAAGTGACTCAGAAAGACACTTATGGTGCATGTACAGTGCGTCCTACCCATCCCCCAAGGTAAGGTTTCTTCTAAAAAGGATGCTGTTCAGGGTTTTTTACCCAAAATGAAACTTTGTGTGCTTGTTTGAGTGATGATCATATGTGTTCCCATGTTGTACTGTTTGGGGTCACTTAGAGGAGTACATGAGAAAGCAGCTGAAAACAAACAGGAAAGTTGTTACCAAGGAGGACATTGACTTGCCAAGGCCATGAAAGTGACTGAACCGATGGACATTAATATAATTGTTTAAATGAAAAAAAATATTTACAGATGAGGTGGCATAGCACATCTAAAGCAGCTACACTATAAGACTCACTGATAGGTTAATTTTTGCAGGTCCTAAATAGAGCCTCAGGGAAAAGAGAAGTAAACAAGTCCCTCCCTATCTCCATGTGCTACATCTATGAAATTGAGTAACAACACTAGTCTCTCTAAGAAAGCAGAGATATTTAATCAAAAAGCAAAATATCAAATGTACACTTCAAACAGACAAAGGGTACTTTTTTAGGCCAAGGGGAAGAGCTTAATTTTGACAAAAGAATTTTTAAGAACTCATCTGCTTTCCTATAATGAAAAGTGCCACCACCTGTCCTGTTTTTATTACAGAAGCGTTGTTCCCAAAGACCCCAGATCCACATGTGCAATTCTCCATCTGAAAATTGAACCACCACAGATCAAATTACTCCTGCAGTTTCAGAGAGCCCCAGTGAAGGAGCCAGTATGGCTGCACTACTGGGATGCCACCCTTGCTCTGCAGCTCAGATGATGGGGACAGCATGGTGATAAGACAGAAGGCATTAGTCCAGCAGAAAGTGTTAATTTGGGACAATGGAAATGCCAGAATAGCTATATGCAGACAGCAGATGGAGATGGAAGAAAAGGAAATAATAAAATTGTGCATTAAGACAGAGCTTGCTTAGATATGTGTTTACATTTGCACTCATCTTGTGAGATGAATTTGCTATTTTCCTCTAGATATAGATTTCATCAGATGACAAAATTTAAAAAAAGGCAGAACTCCCAGCTTAGCAGCAATGCAGAACAAACCCAGAATTTGAAAAGAGCAATTTCTTATCCCTGAAAGAACAAAGCTGGATGGTTTTGCTGGTTCCCTTCAGCTTGAAAATGCTGCCGCAGAGCAGAGCCTGGCACTATTCTCTTTTGCTCTGTGGTGCTCTCTGGGACATGATGCTGCCATGGAAAAACCCACCTGGACAGAAGAGTCTGGCAGATATTCACAGACCTTCATGTGGAACTTAAAGCTTTCCCCAACTAGGAGCTAATGTCAACAGTGTCCATATTCAGCCTTTCCTTTGCAGAGTTCTGCCTCATCCTCTGGGCTGGTTTTACATCCTACTTGAACCTAAAACTCCAACCAGCAGCCAAGAGAAGAGCTGTGTGTGGGTTTTAGTCTTCAGTGCCATCTATTTGAAAAATGTCTGTTACTAAATGCTGTAAAGACTTTAGCAGTCAAGAGTAGAACAACTTTTTGTCAGAAACAAATTATACCAGTCCATATTGATTTTCCTTGTCTGAGGAATTCCCAGATCAAATGTGCTCTTTCTACAAGTCAAAGGGTGATATTTCTAACTGCAGTCACTCCAAACTGTGAAGAGCTAAACCTCAAGTTTTTCTTTCTGTGCTCCATCATTGCTATAAATAAAAAACTTTACAGTGAAGACTCACCTTACCATTTTGTTGCTGATCCATAACGCTTACTTTTAAAACAAGGAAAAAGCTTCCCAGCTCCATAAACTGGACATGGCTGTGAAGAGCAATTGCACATAAAAGACCCAGTTGTGTGCAGCTTTTATGCTCCTGAGCACCCCAAGTGCTCTGATGTATCCTGCCCCCCACTCCCACTGTCTGACCTGCATGCTCAGCTTCCAGAGGACAGGAGTCTGTGCTCTTCTCACCAAGCTCCCTCTGCCTGAGTCTGACACAACAGGGACAAGAAAGAGCAGAGTGGAGCAAGAGATGAAAATGCCCAAGCTCTTGGCATCAGATAAGATTGGTACCTCCATTCCTTGTGGTGTTTAGATTTAACTCCCCTCCTCCTACTCCTCCTCCTCCTTGAGGTTTGCCAAGGAGATTCTACTTCTGCCAAGTGATCGGTGATGCTGATGTTTGAGATCTGCTGGCAGAGCTGACAGCAGCAATATCTTCAGTTCTCCACAGAGGTACTGGTTGAGAGCAGGGACCCCCACACAATCCTGCAGTTGTGTTGCCCCAAGTAAGATTACACAGCCAAGATGATGGATTTTAGGATATTAATAAATCAACATTTATTCATGAGTGGACTCTGGGAGGATCCTTAAAATCTATTTCACTAACAACAATAAAATTGGAATTTCAAAAAACAAAATATGTCAAATACCAAAGGACATCTATTGAAGGAGAGGAAATCAAGTTGATTTGACTCCAGAGACAAAACCTGAATACTTTGAATATTTCTTTCTACAACTGATACAATTACTCTTGTTTTTCCAAACAAAAACTACACTTCCATCTTTTTTTTTTTCTTTTTTTAAAGTGAGTACTAGTCCAATATATTTGTCATGAATGTGGAGTGAATGGTGCTGGCTTTCATTCTTGGACTCTCCTGAGGAAAAAAACTTATCAACAAAGAGGTGATGGTGACCAGATCCAGACGAACACAGCTCTCATAACTTATAACAAACATTGTTTGAATCTGTGTCAGAGTCCAGCCCACTTTTCTGTCTGACCTTCTGTCCAGCCCTGTCCCAAAGTGGTAGCACAGAGCTCTGAGGTCCCCAGGCTGCCATCAACAGCAGAGTTGTTGATCAACCTCAAGTGTCCAGGCCTCAGAATAGAATCATCCTGAAGCTCTTCATTGTCAATGAAAGCCCTTTTGAGCAATCCCTCTGTAAAAAGTACGCTTAGCTGCTCTGTGGGCTTTTTTGGTGTGTGGCACAGGCTTTTTTTGTCACCCTGCCTTCCTTCAGTCTTCTCCTGTTCCAGATCTCCCAGCCTTTCTGCACATACACTTCTCCTTTGGCCTCCTTCCTTCCCAGCCACAACTGGCAGGGCTTGCATCCTTTTCTTCCTGATTACTGTCAGCATGAGAGATGCCCTAAATACAAGGTTAAAGCTGAATACCAGATGACATTTTACATCTGCAGAAGAAAGGGCACTGCACAGTTATTTCCCATCTCCCTTAAGTCTGTGGTGCCCTTCCCATTCAAACAGAGCACTCAATCTTTCTTAGACAATTTATCCCTCTCATTCTTTTCTCCTATAGTCTCCCACAGCAAGGTCCCCAAAGTTATCTAATAAACATAGATGTTATGACATCCACCCACAATAATTCTAAATATCATACAGGAAACATTGCCTAATAAATGATATAATTACTGCGAAGAAGGAAACCAGCACTCCTGAAAATTCACTGTGAGTTGTTTTTTATCTCGTTGTAGAAATTGTTTCCATTTCTTTTCTTGAGTGTGCTTTCTTGTCCTGCTTTGCTTTTCAAGCTCTTTTGCCTCAATGCTTGTGATCACGTGCAAGAAATGTATATCTCCAGGCACAGAAATATAAAGTGCAGTCATTCTGAACTGGCACGGGAATGCAGGTCCACCCAGCTAATTTTTTTCCATTGTACTGGGTGGAGTGGCTCTGCAGAACCACTCATACACACACCCTTTCTTTTTTGGTATTGTTAATTATTTTAAACTGCTGTTCAGGTTGGTAGCATAGCTTATTACTGCAGAAAATGGGCAGTTTCTCTCCTTCTGTGGTGAGTTATGAAAAGCTTTTTAGCTTGATTTATTCTGAATTCTGCCATGTCTTGCTGGTTTATCTATTATGCTCTAAAATAAGGCCAATTAAGCCCAGCAGTTAAGCCAGACAAAGACATGCATTTCCCTACCCAAAAGGTACTTTTGAAACAAAAAGACAGTGCTTTTAGCCAGTAAAGGGTATCTTTTGCTTTGAACTAAGGACAGCACCATAGGATTATCACTGACTCTGTTGTCATGGGCACCTCACATTATTACTCCACTTTGCTTTGTTACCACATTCAGTCAAAGCAGCGACACACAAAGGAGAAGGCAGCGCTGTCAAGTGCTCCAAGGATGGGATTGCTGAACGCTGTATTTTAATAATCTGCCTTGTTCACAGAGCCGAGCCAGCCCCAGCCAATGCAGGAGCTGTTGTTGGCCAATCAAAACACAGCTGTTGTAGCTCATTTTGAAGTCCACCAGCGTTTCTGCTGTCCCTTTTCAGAAATTAAGCTTAATCTCCTGTATGCAAGACTTATGTCACCTTATTCAGGAAGGGTTCACCGACAGCCTTGGTATTTCTTTCCTCTTCACCTCATCCTTTGTGGTTCTGGCAGGGAAGATTTAATAGAAACATACCCAGGCAAAAAACAAAACATGCTTTTTGAATGCTGTGTGGTTCTGCCTCACAGTCAGCCCATGGCTGTGCAAGGGCCCAGGGAAACACAAGGTTTTTGGGAAAAGTCTTTTGGAATGCTCTCCATACTAGGGGAAGCCAACCCTCTAGTGTGACTTAAGCCAGTGGGCACATGCCCAAAACAGAAGTGTCGCAGACATTCTCTTTGTGAAAAATCCTTTCCTTAGGATTTTTCCTTCTGAAAATCTGTGGCCTCAGAGATAGACATAAACAATAGGTTATCTGCTGCTGTGGAATGCAACAGGTCAGTCTGGATTGGCCCATCTTGGATGTTTAGAAATAATGGCCAATCCAGAACTGAGGGCTCTCGGACACAGTCCAGGAGAGTGGCGTTTGTTATCAGTCTTTACTTTTCTTTCTTAGCTTAGCAGCTTCTGGAACTCTCCTTTCTTTTTCTTTTTAGTATAGTTATAGTATATGTATATATCATAGAATAATAAATCAAGCCTTCTGATCATGGAGTCAAGGATCTCGTCTCTTCCTTCACCCAAAAACCCTTGTGACCACCGTCACACAGAAGCTGTGTTTTAAGCTGAGGTTTTGGGGGATTTTTTTAACCTTCCCTGAAACCCAAGTGAAATTAAAGTGTGGGAGTGGAGGCAGTTGTCAAATCTGTATGGATCAAAATTTCATAAAATCTTAAGTGAGTATCAGCAAAACAAAGCAGCTGAGCCTCCCCAGCCTGCCAGTGTCTCACCATGGCCTCACTGTGCTGTGCGAAAACCAAAGCAGAGCTATAAGTAATCTGCTCCACCGCCAAGGGCTCATCACATTGGTTTATCCAGAAGGGCTTCTGCACCAAAGATAGCCTCAGGCGTGTGGGTTACATTTCAGGTCTGCTTTTAGAAGAGGGAAGCTGAACGTCGGTCTCCAGGCCTATGATTGCTGTAAAAGCCTAGATTTGAGCTTTTTTTACTGCCTGGTGTCACAGTGCTCCTCTAATGACCACTGGTTGTTGCCACAGTTGAATAAGTTTCCCAGATTAACCAGCAAAAAGAGAAACCCTCCACCCTTGGTTCTTTTTTCATTTTATAATTATCTGCTCTCTCTCTACACTTGCTCTTTTATCCTTTCGCTTTGCTCCTGCCTGGATGTGCCCAGTGCCTTGCAATTAAAACGAAGCTGCTCTGTAGAGTTCACAATCTAAGATCACATGCTGCCAACCCTTGCTCATTAGAGCAATCCCACTGGAGAGAATAAGGCTGTCTCACACCAGGCCTGCTTGCTTGGTGTAGTTAAGTTCTGACCCTGAGTTACATGTTTTAAAACATCAGCAAAACGTTCTCTGACTCACTGTTAATAATATAGCTGCTAATAGGGTGAATCTCTAAAAAATACATCCAAATATTTTTATATAATAATCAGAAAACTTCCATTCCCAAAGGGAAGGAACAGTTGCACTTTCAACATCGCTTGTGTTTTGGCCTGGAGGTGTCCTACATGCTGTGCCAAAAGGTAATAATTAAAGGGACACAGTCAACATAAAACTACGTTTATTGAAATTCCTAACCTGTGCTCCTTGGCAATGCAGTAAAGTGTTCAGAGTGAAGAGTTTTTTAATATAAGTTTGTTTTGCATCACTCAGGCTCTTTGTTCTTTCTGCAGTGCTCAGTTTTAAGTATAAAATCTGTTTTTTCTGGTTTCGCTTCTAGTTTGTGTTCGATCACTCAGTGTTTCTGTGCTGTATGTGTTCTGAATTTAAAAGACATCTGCTTCACTTCAGCTGGATCCCCTACTGTCAGTCTTTGCTTCCTCCTGTTATGTGCATGTTAAAATATCACTGGCATGAATATGCAAGGAAACTAAATGCAAAGCCAGCACCACAAATAATTGCTGATCCTTTTAAAGTGTCCCAGCCTCTCATGAGGTCTTTGATGCAGAGGCTGTTAAGCAAGACAAAAATTTTGACTGCTCTCTTTGCAAGCAACAAGAGTGAGCATCTGCAATTACTTTGTGAAAGCAACCACTGGTGAGAATTACAAATCAATACAATGCAATGTGCTGGGTGTGTTTTGTTTTAATGAAACCCTGCTTCACACAGTGTTTGGAGTTTCTCAGCTGCCCTGCTCTTTCCTGGCATCCAGGCAGGGTGATAAAGGAGTGAGCCACCTCCTCCCCAGCTGGGGTCATGTGGCAGATGCTACAAGAGACCCCACAAATTTTGCTGATTTCTTTTTTTGGTGGGGTTTCCCCTGATTGGATGGTGTTGCAAGTAACTCACTGTAAATCACAATTCACTTGGTCGCCAAGGGTTTGCAAGTAAAACTGCAAGAGATTCAAATTAAAAGAAAAAAAAAAGAAGTATAAAAATGCCTAGCTCTGCGTCCGCAGGCGGGCGTGACGTTCCTGCCTGGGTCAGAAGCAGCTGTGCCAAGCAGACAAACCCCAGCCAGATGTTGGCACCCTGCCCTGCCCTGCCCTACCCAGGGAGTCTCAGATGGACAGTGGGCAGTCAATTCCCACCCCTGGGTTTGAGTGTAGAGGCCTCTGCCCCCCATGCCAGGCTCAGGGCATTGCTCATGCAGCCCCACGGCTCCTGGCCAGGAGCCACCTGCATCTGGCCAGCAAAAAACTGAGCCAGAGGAATTTCTGTCCATCTGCACCCACGGCCTGTTCCTGCTCAGGGTGCAATTGGAGGTTAAAGATAAACCAGTCTTGTTTCTAGGAACACTGCCCTGAGCAAGGCCTGTCTGGTCCAGAAGATTTGGTGTTTGCAAGATGAAAAAACAAAAAAGCCCCAAAAGAACAAGCAACTTTACATCAAAGCTGTGCCATTATTCTCCCACTTACAGGGCTCAGAACAAAAGGGTCTGCTGGACTTACAGGGACAGTGACAGCCCAAAGGCTGTGCGACAGCCTGCTCTGCCAGTGACTTCTTCTAACATGTCCAGAGAAAGGGAAAAGGCCAAAACCAAAAATTCTATCAGAAAGTGTAAGGGATAGACTTGAGAAATCCATAGGCTGCCCCCAGGATTGCTCAGGCTGGAAGGGAGGATCTGGATACCATAATAATCTCTGCCAGGGAGAGCCAGCCCTTCCTCTGCAGTGGCAGCAGCACTGAGGAGGTGACCCAAACAAGAGACTGCACATTTCCAAAGATCCAAGAGAGCACTGGGAAATAAATACTATAAATATTTAGGTTGTGTGAATGCTCAGACAGGTCAAAAAGCCAAGAGGAAGATGAGAGAAGCTCCTGGCAGAGCAGCACTGCTGGGGAGAAACCCTCTTCCTCCCAAGGATGGGGGCTGTGCTGGAGTTGTGCTGCTTCTCTTTGGAATTTCATTTCATTCAAATCTCTTTCAGTCTTGATTTGTAATTCTTCATGAAAACCGGTTGTTGTTTTTACTTCAAGGGCTCAGTAGCCACTTGGCTCCTCTCCAGCAGATGCTCCCCATGCACAGCCAGGGCTGTGTGCTCCTCTGTATTGCAGCTTTTATTTCTGTATTCCCTGCCCTGAATGCAATGAAGAGGGGTTTGTCTGCACAGCCCCGTGGAGGGGTGACAGGGGGAGCCTGCAGGGCCCCAGGGTTCAAGGGTGAATGCAGACAGAATCAGAGCCACGTGCAGGGGCTGCTCCCAGAGCAGTGGGGCCTTTGTGGATATGAGCAGCCTTGGCAGTGCCACAGGCACAGCTGCTGGGGCTCAGCCCCTCCGCAGGCACAAGGCACTCCCTGGGACAGGCTCCTGCTGCTCCTGGGGCCGGGCACTGCAGAGCACACTCTGCTCTTGGCTGCTCTTGGAAGAGCAGCAAAACCTCTCTGCAACCTCTCTCTGCAGAGAGGAATAATGCACTGGGAGTGACATTATTCCCTCTGTCCTTCTGCAGCATCCTGAGCAGGTTTGGATATAAACACCCCAGCTGAACAGCCAGGCCTTGACCTGCACCCAGCTTGGCCCCCTGCTGCAGTGGGCGTCCTGGAGAAAGAGTGCCTTTTGGGCTTTGAGCGTTCCCAGGATGGGGAGAAAGCTCAGTGCACCCCTTCAAAATGCTCCAGCTCTCCTGGTGAAGGTGTGGCCCCCAGGGAGAAATGCCTCACCTGCTGAAATCCAGCCAGTTTCTCAGTCACATTGCATTTGGGATGCCCAAATCCTATCTGCAGAGGCTGGCCCGTGTGCTGCAGTGGGGAACTAAATCCCTGTGAGAGCTTGTTTGGCCTGAATTGTGCATGTGCACAAGGGAGAAGCTGCGGAAATGATAAAAACCCAGGCTATGTCCCTGGCTGGTGTTTGGCTGCGCTGATAATATAACAATTCCTGGGGCAAGCTGGAGCAAAGTGACAGGTTTACCCTCTACTGTGGAAGTGAACTGAAAGTGAACTTATACTCTGACTGTGAAAGTAAAAGAACTTGAAAGGAACAAAGAAAACATTGGATTAGTTGTTAAAGGTGTCTTGCAGGAGATAAATTGGCAGGAGTGAAGCTGACTTAACATTAACACCCAGAACGAATAGGAGGCTGTAAGTTAACCTTGAGGGATCATTAACTTCCATCTCCTTTCAACCTATGGAAAATTATTTTCCTCCCATTCTCTTATTTTTTAGCCCCTTTGAAGGTGATCAAATGCAACTCTGCTTTTCAGTTCAACGAAACCTTTTAATCCTGCCTGTGCATGAAACACTTCATATCATAGTGTGGCACTTGACAGTAAATTAAATAAACTCTTCTTTATACTCCTGAACTGTGAGAGACCCTCAATAAATAAAACAAATCTGCAAATAAAGAGAATTTAGTAGAAGGCTCAATGTTTTCCATTCCCCTCAGAGACGTGGAGATCAGTGTTACCCTTATATGCCTGTGTAAGTTCAGTCAGACACCTGACTTCTGTATGCCTCTTTTTCTTCTTTTGCTTCAGAGCAACACCTGCTGTCTTCTGAAAACAACCAGGGACAGCAAGAGCAGCCTGCTTGGCTGCTCCAGGCAGTCTTGCAGCCTTTCCCATCCTTGCATTGTGCTGCAGGAGGACTCCTCACCCTCTCCAGGCTCTTTTGCAGGTCAGCAGAAGAGCAAGAAAACCCCTTCATGTCCATGAAATGCACAGGGGATGGGAATCAGAATGAGCCAAGAGCCACCAGTTTCTGTGCAAGGCCTGGTGAATAACAGATATACCTGAGAAACCCATGGGCTGCCCCTGAGGATTGCCCAAGCTGGAAGAGTATCTGGACACCATGGTGGTCTCTGCCAGGAGAGCCAGCCTTTCCTCTGTCGCAGCAAGGAGAGTACCCAAACAGGCACAGTGGACACTTTCAAATACCCAAGAGAGCATTGGGAAATAAATACCAAAACTGTTTATGTTGTGTGAACACTCAGCCAGGTCAAAAAGCAGGGGGAAGGGCCCTGCACGAGCCAGGCTGGGCTGCCCAACATGGCTGACAGTCAGAGGCTCTGTGACCCAGGGATTGATGAGCTCCAGGGAACATTCCCCATGGATGATTGTTACTGCTGGCTGGTTTCAGCTGCACATCCTTGGATGTGGCTCCTCTGAGCTGGCTGGGATTGAGTCCAGCCCAAGGCACAGGACACTGATGGTTGCTCATGAGGCTGGGAGAGGCTCCTGGCAGAGCAGCACTGCTGGGGAGGGGAGAGGAGAGGAGAGCTTGTTTGGGCTGAACTGTGCATGTGCACAAGGGAGAACCTGCTGAAATGATAAAAACACAGGCTATGTCTCTGTGCTGGTGTTTGGCTGCACTGATAATATAACAATTCCTGGGCCAAGCTGGAGCAAAGTGACAGGTTTACCCTTCACTGTGGAAATGAACTGAAAGCGAATTTATACGCTGAATGTGAATGTAAGCAAACAAAGAAAACATTGTATTAATACTGAAAGGTCAGAAAAACTGCCAGAAAAACCCAACAGGTCACTGATACTCACATAATGTGGATGCTCAGTACAAGCCAAGAGTCCTTTCCTTTTGATGGCAGCATTCCAGCTTGTGGCATGGGGATTTCACTACGGGTTCCATTTTGGGGGGATCCTCTGTCACAACATGGGCTGCTTTTGTACCATGTGTTTGAAACCTTTTATCCTCCTGCAGCAGCTGGCCACTGGTGCTCCAGCAGTGCAGGAAGGCAAATATCACCTGACAACACTTAACTGTCTCAAGAAGTGATGCCTGCTCTTCCTCAGACACCTTCAGCGCTGAGCACATGGCTTGCTGCACCACCAGCCTTCACAGAGGCAGGAGAGGGAGGGTGGTGTGTAACAAACCTGGATGTCCCTCACAGAAACTCCTTTAGATGTACATTAGGAAGGATTAACTCTTTTGGGGTAAACTACTACAATTTGAGTTACCTCAGTTCTGTTTTGCTCTGCTATTGACCGGTTCTCCCATCACAGACAAGTCACTTCATCTTGATACAAGGACTGTAGGGACATGTGTCCAGGGAAGGTCTGTTCCATGCTTTTCTGGTAATGGCTACGTCCACTTTCTACTTGTCCACGTTCAGTTCATCTGGAGACAGGCCTTTAAAGTTTAGAACAGGGTAGTATGGATTAGAAGTCCTTGTTAAAGAGCCAAACATGCAACAGATGGTTTAAAATTGTAGTGAAGGTGTAATTGGTTAAAGAGTGAGTTAAATGGAAAGGAACCTGTGTCTGGTAGGGCAATAGAGCTCCATGTTCTCACCCCATCAGCCCACAAAAACTATTATGGGGCTCCTACAATGATTTCAAGATTCACTGTACTCTTGGCTGCCCGCTTTTTGCCACAGAGAGCTATAAATGTGTCATGTTCCCCATGGCATTAACTTGTCTGGCAACACAGCCTCTTCTGAGCCAAGTATTTCTATAGTGGCACCACACAAACACTTGCTGTGAATCACTGAGTATCCCCTTTACAGAGCAGAAATGTGGGGAAGAAACTGCTGACACCCCTGGGCCTGTGGACTTTCCTTCTGCCTGTGCCAGCTGTGGGAAGTTCTGCAGAGCTTGTGAGCAGAGCTCTGCATTCCCCAGCTGCTTCCCATTGCTTTTACACAGGACACACGCAGGGTGGTAAACTGGGAACAGGGCTTGTCTTTGGGTGGGGCTTTTGAGGACTACTTAATGGCACACTTGTGGTCTTTTGCACATCTTTTTTATGTGCTTTAGTACAATTTTGATCCCAAAGGGTATTGCTCAGCAAACATTCATCCTAGTGAGTCTTTGGGGTTCTTTGTGTTTGAATTTACTTTGACAATTCACCTGTCTTGCTTAGGTAATAGCAAAAATATTCCCCTAGAATCTGCTTGAAGGATTTATATTCAAGACCCAGGATGCTATCATTGTACTGATCTCTTCTTATGCAACTCTTAATCCAGCTCACAGACTGGTGCACCCACTGTGTGCTCCTTCTGCACCTCTTACCATCACCTCCCTCTTCATCCTCACTCTTCTACACAGCTCAGTCCATATCTTATACAAACTATGTCCCCATTTTCTACTGCAGAGAAGACACAGCACTTGTGGCCCTGAGTCCAGCAGGTCCCCTGTTGTTCCCACTCCTGGCCTCTGTGTTGGAATGGATAATAAAATGCCTCTCATTTCATCTTTATTAGGCTTTTCAAAAGGCTTTGGAAAATAAGATCTCTATCTGATGGGGTCTCAAAATTCACAGGCTCAGTTAACTGCATGGACTAGAAACCACCTGGAGGGCTTTTTAGGATTTTTTTTTGACCTGTGAAAATTTAAATTCAGCAACCAATGTTTTTTCTGCAAGAGAGGGTGAAATTACCACCTCTTAACTCCAAGAAAAAAGCTGCTTTCCCTGATTTCCTTACAATGCTTTAGGTTTCAGTGATTAACAGTGTCAACCTTCATTTCTGTCTTTGCAATACTGAATTTTGTGCATGTGGCAAGTGATGCAGGTACACCACCTATTGCTAATGGACCAGCACTTCCAGCAACAATAATTCACTTCAGCTGCCATTGTTTTGCCAAATTGCAACTATTTGGGCTGAAACTTCCTAAGCAGAGAATGTCTGCTTCATACTGATTAATTTGCTTTAAATATCACCAAAAATGTTTCAACTGTTAAAGGTTGCCAAGGTTAAAGGGATTAAATATTGGATGTTGTTCTTACTACTTTGGTTATGGTGGAGGTTTTTTATCCTTTCCATCAAAGAAATTCTACCACCCACATTTGTTGTACTCTAAGCTTGTCATGTCTTGGATGGGATTTCTGGTGTAAAGCAGGTTGTCCTGAGAGCCTCTATGAAACAAATGGTAAGATCACAGCCCATTTCACTGCCTCCTGTTACACTCTGTCTCCTGGAAACCTTGCTTTCCCTGCTCCTGTCCTCAATCCCACCATCCAAGCTGAGTAGCTTTCTGCTGTCCCCTCTTTCAATCAAATACACTTGGGGTTTCAGGCCTCCTTCCCCTCATGCCTTACAAATCTGTCCCAGTGCTCAGATGAACATTTTTGCCCTCCCTGAAGTCAGCGAATAGGCTGATTTTAATTGGTTGTGTGAGTCTGGACAATGTGAACATTTCCCTCTTGATAAAACCTCTCTGCACTTTCTATGTCTGGAGAGGGTATGGACACTGAACATCTGGGAAATGCTTGTGTTACATGAGTTTATTCTGGTTTTTTGATAGTTGATTGATTTTACAGCCAATATTCTTATGGGCAGGTGGGTGGACGAGGTTTTTTGGACCAGGAGAAAACCAGATACCTGAAGGAAGTTAAGAAAAGATTCCTCCCCCTCCTGCCCCCACATAGTTAATATGATATTTACTTAATACCACTCAGTATGATTTAAAGTTGGAAAGAAAGACTTGGTGCAGGAAAACAGAAACATTCACATCTGTCACTGTAACTAACGGGGACTTTCTCTGAGCACAGCCCAGAAAGTCAGGTGCATTTGTTTTCATTGCTGTTGGATCTCTCACCAAAAGCATTTGGTTCCCCAGCAGGATTTCCTGCTCTGGCTTCCATGAGATTAATTGTTTCAAAAGCTGGAGTGGATGGAAAGTTGTGATGGCTAAGTCCATATAGAGCTAGCACTAATTCTCCATGCAGGAAAAGCTGATATTTTGAGCAATGCCATGTGTTTCTGTGCAGTCTAATATTTCATTCAGCTGTTACGGATTTTTACTTTATTCAATCATTATTTAACATATTAAGGAAGGACATGAAGAGGTTCCATGCTGCTGTTGATTGATCCCTTTTCCTTTATAGCCTTCTCACAGCAATTTTTAAAGTTTCATTGCCACACACAAACAGCAACATGCAGTCACAGATCAGACTTCGAACCCAGGGCAGGTGTTGGAGGCACTGCAATCAAAAGGAGGAGATTTTGCTTTGTGTCATTCACTGCTGCTCCTAACAGTGGTCACAAAGAGTGCGATCTAGGATTAAGTTTCCCTCTGCAGTCCTGGTTGATTGAAGAATCCATTTGAGAGACTTCAGCTGAGAATGGTTTTCTCAGCTTCTGCATTGTTCAATGAAGATTTCATCGGAAAACAACTAGTTAAGTACATCTCTTCTTCAGCTGAAGCTGCAGCAACCCCATAGCTATAAATTCCTGTGTACCTAGACAGGGGCTCACGAGATCCATGGAGTCATGCCCACTTTGTCAAGCTCTGGACACCCTGAGAGGAGACTCTGGAAAGTTAGCACTTGCCTTGTCTGCATGCTTGGCTGGTTTAACACCATGAGTCTCTGCTGGGCTCTGCAGGAATAGTTTGGCTGGCTACAAACCAAAGACCAGAGAAAGTACAGCTACAGGAGCAGAATAGAAGACAGTAGTCGTGCTTTAACCCAGCAGGTAGTGAAACACCCCACAGCTGCCTGACAGACTCTCAGACACACATATGACTGGGAGAGAACTGGGGACAAAAAGTACAAGACAGCAGTAAAGTCGTATGTACTGACCTGCAGTGGGGATGGTAACTGTCAGCAGACCTTTACTACATTTTTCCCCTTATCCCTAATCTTTTCCTAGCACGCAGCCAGAGTTTATAGTCCGGGCCAGCCCTATTTCTAGATAATGTTTAACCATGATTCCCTCACTGATTATCTTACAGCTCAGTTTCAGCTGCTTTGCTGGGCAGCGGGAAACTTTTCCACATGGTCTGTGGACATCATTAAAACGTGACATGAGCCTGGTGCTTTCAGCCCAGAGGGACATGACCGCCCTTCAGCAGCAGGCTGAGCACAGCAGCAGCCCCTGGCTCTCCCCAGCCCTGTGGTGCACCAAGCAGCTCTGCACAGGAGCCTCAGCCTGCACACTCCATGCAAGCTTGGATGAGATCCATGGTGCAGTACAGTATGGATTCATAGTTCATTCAGAGCATGTCCCTCTCTGCCACCCCTGCACTTTGAGCAGTGAGGTTTTAATCCCTCACTAATTATTAGGTATTCCTTGTCTTGCTTTGATCAAATCAGGAGGTTGGGGGTGGCTGTAGTCCCCCATCCTGCATTTGGGAGAGCCCTCATGAACCAGAGGACTGCAGCACAGAATTGTTGGCCAGGGGCATCTCAGGGCATAAGCCACAGAGAGGCTGACTGAGGCACTTTGTTCAAGCTCCCTCACTCCATTAGCTCCAGGATGCCAAATGCAAATAGAGCTAGCGTCAGTGCAGTTCTCATTGCTTCAGGGTTTAAACACTACAACATATGCCTGAGCTACCTTGTACTGTGTCCAGCTGGTGCTTTCTGGACATGCCCTCATTGAAAGAGACAATTGTGTTTTGTTTAAATTAATTTCTGAAGTTTAAAAGCCCATTTATATCTGCACAGTTCACTGAACTGAACCTCTGCACAGTAGCATATTCAGTTTCTACTGTAACCTGCTACTGCTGCTTTTAGCTGTAGCTGTAACCACAAAATAGCAGCCAAAAAAAACCAAAAAACACCAACACTCTGCTCACTTTTTTCCTTCTTCTTTTTTTTTTCCCAACGACACTGGCTGCACTGTTCTTTGGAAAGAGGATTTGGGCAAGGCATATGACTGTGCTGTCTTCCTCAGCTGAGAGAGGAATTGGGATTCTCTCTGGCTTTGCTGAAATCACTCTGTTGCTGAGAACATCTGTAGAAATGAAGTAACTTTTTCTCTTCTCCTCTCACTGATGGCAAACTTCAGAGCAGGTCAGGCTGATGGGTGTTTGTGTGGATTATTTTCATGACACTGAAAAGGGTAGAGCCTGTCTCACTGAAACCAGCTGGAAATACAGCAACCTCTTTAAAAAGGACATGATTTAGCTGCCATCAATGTACAGATTTGGTGGCAGCCAGACTGTCCAACACTGTCAGCAGTACCAGCACAAGCCAGGTGCTTTGAGAGGAGGTCTGGCCATGCCCTGGGCAGTGCAGAGCAGCAGCAACTCAGGCAGCCACAGTCTCTGCTTGGATGCTGGAGCCTTCTCCAGGACAGCTCAAAGCTGGGGACAGGCTGCACCTGAGAGCTGGGACTCCCAGCTTGAGTTTCTGGAAGCCCATGACACACGCAAGCTAATGAATCATCCTTCCATGGCCAATCTCTGCAAGAAGAGCCCAAGGCACTCCCTGAAAACCTTTGATCTGAGGGGTTTGGCCTGCAATCTGCAGGGCTCCATGGGCTGTTTCTCTTGAATTGATTGTGGTAGTAATAAAAGCTCCAGCTGCAAATCCCTGTTCCCTTCTGTCTGTGGACACTGGGATGAGGAGCTTGTTTGGAAGATTTCTTTAGCAAAGAGAGAAGCCAGCTGGCTTGGCTTTCTCTGCAGTGGCTCAGAGGCTTGGAATGGGCTTTCTCCACACCACACTGAGCTGATTTGGTACCTCTCCAGGACGAAACTTCTTGCAAAAGACACCTCTGGATATAGTTTCTAGTGGAGGCAGACACCATGGTTCCTTGATAGACCTCCTAGACATTATGGGTCAGTGCCTGTCTGATTTTAGCAGTGCTGGAATTTTCTAATGCAGACGTAATTCAAATAGGGCACCCAGAGGATTGGAGAAAAGCCTTTATTATTTTTAGTCTAAATAAAAATAGTATCTCAGGCTTCCTAGAATAGTGAAAACACAGAGTATCATGAACAAGAGCTGGACTAAGAATACTTATATGCCTTTTGAGCCAGAGTTTCCATGAAATAGAAGCTGTTTGAATTGGATTTGCCCAGCCCAGTCATGTTCAGACATATGCAATTACTTCTCTATGCTTAAAATTGCAGCAACAAACCTGAGTTTGACTTTGTGGCAGTATGTACTCACTAACGGTATTTAGTTGATGATGATGATTATTTTTACTGCACCTCCTTCAGTAAACAAGAAGACCTGTTTTTAGTCATGAGGGGATGTATCAGCAGTACTAAAGGGATTTAGGAACCTACAACCTCAGCCATGCATGGTTAGTGAGGACAGTACCTAAGTCACACAGGTTTCTTTGAAAATGTCATTCCATACTGTTATCTTTGTTCATTTTTCTCTTTCCCCAGGGCCAGCTTGCTTCATTGTAGAAACAGTCAACAATGTCAATATTTCAGGATGGTCTGGTTGTGCTGTCAGGACATGGGGTGCTGAGGGGAGAAAGGACAGACCTGCTCAAGCTTCCCTGATGTGAGAGGGGCAAGAATAAATGGGACCTCTGTCCCTGCCTATAACAGAGGGTTTTAAGGAGAAAGAGAAGTTTCTCAGCAGGTTCATTCTGTGGTTGGGGAGATTTCTATAGTGCTGTTCTGAGCACTGATGGCAATTTACACTTGCTATTTCCAGTGTGGGTGTTTTCCCCTTCCCTTTGGAGCCAGTTCAGATGGATGTGTGCATTGTAGCAGCAATGTGAGTGCTAGCAGTGCCCCACCAGGCTGGAAAGATGCTTCCCTTGGCCACAAGCATTTATCCCCACAAAACACCCCTCACTCCACTCTCAGGGATAAATCTGCCTTTGCTCAGACCTGGGGAGTTACGGAATGCAACACCCCAGGTCACAATCTCGTGCTCAATGCTGCTGTACTCAGAAGGAGACTCTCCAAATGAGGTACTAAAACTAAGGCCTCTCTCATACTATTTCTTGGCTGTGGCTGGTTGGATGGAGAATATTCCAAGAGCAGATTCTTTGGTCCCAGGATTCTGGTCACGAAGAGTCAATGTAAATGAACAGAAGTCCAGCAGCAGCACTGCCAGTGCACCAGGGCCACCAGCAGCACTGTCAGTGCACCAGGGCCACCAGCAGATGGGAGTCTCACCGTCAGGAGGCCAGGGAAAACTGCTTCTGCAGCTCCAGAATTAAACAACTGGGTGCAAAGTCAAAATATCCTCCAGAAAGGCTTTTTCACAGTGGCTGGACAGCTGGGTCTCAGGGAGGAGTAGAACAGATTCCTCAGTTTCCAGCAGCAACTAGACGCTGTTTAATTTCTATTCAACATGGTCATCAGACCAAAGCTCGGGGTTAATCTCACTCAGTGGCACCAAGGTCCTGGGAAAAAGCAAAGCATGTGGCAGAAACCTGCTGAGAAGACAGTAACGAGCACTGCTAATGAGCAGGGAGGGAATCAAGCATGCACTGCATCAAAGGCACAGCATCATTCTGCAGGCAAACATCACTTCCTCTTCACCTACAAGCCAGCTGCAGCTCAGACCTTGGCAGTAATAAATAATTTCCCTCCACAGCATGGTTTTAGCACCTTTTGATCATTATTTTTGGTTACCAGTATTGTTTTAATAGTCATAAATAGCTCCAGCCATTCTCTGAACCCCACAGTGGGAGGCACTGTGGGGACAGGGAACAGAGGGGCCCTTCCACAAGGAGTTCACAGCCTGTCAGGGAAGGAGCCACTGCCACTCTACAGCAAATACTCATTTCTCAGTTCTTCCAATTGACCTGGCAAAGCAACAGATTAAGACACCAGGCATCAATGCTTGCCACATTTACTTCATGTGTGCTGCTGAGCAGTTGTATTTTCATGTGTGCTTTGTGCACCTGCTGTTCTCCAGCCACCGGTGGGGCCTGGGGAGGGAGAGAAGGGCTTCTCCAAAGCAGACTGAATCTGATGATTCCATTAGAAACAGGCTTGGGATCATAATCTCAGACTCTGACAGCTTCACCTTGTGCCCTTCTTATATCTGCAGCGATCTTCTCAAGCAAGCACTGGCCACTGTTGTCTGCCTTAACGGGCTGGGGTTGCTCTTTCAGAATGGTGGGGCTGCAGGGGAAGGGGGATGGTACAAGAGAGCAGCTTGTGTGACCAGGGAGCTCTGTCACTCACTCAGGAACAGGCAACAGCAAAGGCCTGACCCCCCAGCAGCTGGTGCCATTGCCAGCAGTCAGCTCTTATCAAAATATACCTCTCCCCCCTGGAAAATGGGTTTGTCCTTCTAAAAGGGATTTTCTCCGTCTGAAAGGGGTTTGTCCTTTAAAAAAAGAAGCATTTGCTGGTGAGTCCACATCGGAATCCTAGGAAATGCTCATGATGTGCTTCCATGTTTAGCCCCGTGGATCTGAACAGCACGTTCACCTCAGGCTGCTGAGGACCAGCCTTGCATATGTGATGTGCTCACAGATGGCCCTGGCCCTGCCCCCAGGGATGAAATACAGACAGCAGGCAGCAGGACACAACAGGACCTGCTCAGGGTATGAGTTTCTACTGGGATGATTTACTGTATTTTCTTTAATGGGAATTTCCAACTATGGGTGAAGTTTGCTTGTTTCTATCATCATTTTTATTCCTCCTGCTGAACCCAGGGAAGCTGGGCTAAAGGGATGATTATTTTCCCTAGCTCCTCTGGGAGCCTTGGGCTAGATTTTCTGGTGTTTCAGTACTGGAAGATGCAAATAATGAAAAATTCACCAACAGTCTTGAGTTCACATTCCAGCTCCTGAAAAGCTACTCCAACGGGGTTCCCACTCCACAGGCTGGATATGTCTTCAGTCATTGAACTCTCTCTGGCCCCAAGGGCAGCGGTACCAGACTTCCCTTTTGCTGCCCCTGAGGTCAACCAGCCCATCTTTACATGGGAGGCAAACCCGAAGTCTTTCTGCACTCATCAAGGGGCCAGAATTACTGCACCATTTGCAACAGAGAGCAGGCTGCATGTGCACAGCCATTGGCACCAGCAGCGCTCCCTGAGCTCTGTCTCTTGCTCCCTGGTGTTTGGAGTCACAGAAATAGATCACAGATCCCTCCCTGCAGGTCACAGAAATAGATCACAGATCCCTCCCTGCACAGATCCCTCCCTGCAGGGATCAAACAGCCGCAGCGCTCTGCTGCCGAGGTTCCTTCCGCACTGGGGTGCCCTTGCAAGGAGGGGTGTTAGGGTCCCAGTTGTGGCCTCATTCCTGTTGCCCCTCTCTAGACCATCCAGCAGGGACATCAAAGAGCTGTTTAATTCCTTGGGTATAGCCCAACACGGCCTGCAAGGTGCTCTGTGTGTTCTTATTTCATTCCAGCTTCCTTCACTACAATGAGATTCTCCTCCTGGTTTCCTCTGCCCTAAATGAGGGTAAAATGAAGCCCACCATGTGCACATACCCAGGCATTGTCATTCCCTGCGGCTCCTCCTTGAGCTGTTCTCTTTTTCTTAAAACTAATAGTGCTTGGGCTGAGGAGAAGCAGTGAATGGGTGCTGTCAGTGGAATCCAGCTCTCGGTCTGGCTAATTTGGCAGGTGGCCTTTGAGTAGATCTCAAGTGTTTTAGAGAGCTGGGTGAAAAGCATTGCTGCTATTTCAAAACTGGGGCAACAAAAGCTCTGGGCTGGTTCTGCCTGTGATTGCGGAGCCTGGGGGATAGAGGATGCAGTAAGAGAACTTTGTGCTCTCACTTTCCAAAAGCATGCCGAGAATCATAGAAAATTGTGTCCTCCTTCTACAGAAATTTATTGCTTGAGGTGGAATTAGTCAGAAGCATTATTGCTTTCAGTAAAAGACTGCAGGGCCGGGGTTAACCAAAAGAATATTAAAAAAAAAAAAAAAGAAAAAAAAAGAGGTGTATTTTAAGGCCATGTGTATTTTAAGGCCACGAAACTTTGCGATGCTTCCGAAGTACTGACCGTGCAGAGGAAAGTCACCAGGAAACTCCCGACCCTGCCACCACACCAGCGACTCCCTTTTCCCGTCGGGGAGTCCCGGAGCCGTGACAGAGCCGGGCAGGGCAGCGCGCACCGCCGAGCGCCGCCGGGGCGCGGGCACGGCAGCGGCCGCGGAAACCCCGCCGGCCCCCGCCCGCCCCCCGCGGCCGGGCCGAGCCGAGCCGCTGCCGGCGCCGCGGGGCTCTCGGGGGGCGAAGTTCCCGTGGCGGCGGCTGAGCCGCCCCGTGTCACTTCCTGCGGGCGGGCGCGGGGCCGCGGGCGCGGGGCGGGGCGGCGGCGGCGCCCGGCGGGGCTCGGCGGGCCGGGGCCGGGGCCGGGGCCGCGGGCGCTGCGCTGCGCCGCCAGCCGCGGCCGAGGATGCGGCGGAGCCGGGCTCCGCGCCTGGCGCTGGCCGCCGGCCTCGGCTCGCTCCTGCTCGTCCTCTTCTACTTCCAGAGCAGCCTCAGCCCAGGTGGGTCCGCGGGCGCCGCGCTCCGGGAGGGTCCCCCGGCGGTGGCGGTGGCGGGCGGGCGGAGAGGGGAGCGGGGCACGGCGGGCAGCCCCATCCCTGCTCCTGGAGCCCCTCGGGTGCCGGCCGGTCCCGGCGAGCTAAAGTTGTGTCCGCCGGGGAAGTCGCCGGCGTTGCCCATCGCTCGGCTGAGCCCGTCCAAGTTCGGCGCGGTGCGAGCGGCGCTCCAGTCCCGCGGTGACTGACGCCGGTGTCTCCTTGCCAAAGGCACCTTCCCTCGGGTCGCTGTCCCGCTCGCTGTCCCTGCGGGGCACGAAGCCCCGGTGAGCTCCGTGCGACCTCGGAGCTGTGCGCAGCTTCGCAGCCCTGCCGAGGCTGAGCGGGGTCGGTGCGGGAGAGCGGAGCTGCTCCGTCCCGCCTGTGCCCATTCAGAGCCGCGGTCACTAAAGTTCCCGAGAGACTTTGAATGGCTCGAGGGACTTCTCGTGTGTGTGCTCTTAGAAATTTCTCGCAAGTTGGGAAGGAATTCTGAACTAAAATCTGAACCGTTTTGTGCTGGGGGGATAATTTATTTCCCTGCCTTTTCTGCTCCTTTGGGGAAATTAGTTCCTTTTTCCTCTTTACGAGATGTTTTTGGGTAATTGCTGCCGTTTTAACAATGTACTAATGTTTTCTGAGTACAGCAGCAACCCATCAATGGGGCCTTTAGAGGTACATCTTAAAATTCAGAAGACTGACTTGACTGAAACGTTAATGGAATTTTATCAGTGTAGACTAAATGAAATGTGATTTTCTTTTTAGAGGGGCTGCTCCATCACTTTAATGTGTTTTTTTCCTAAAAATAAAAAAGGCATAACTTGTTGGCTGAGTAAGATTGAAAAGGAGTTGGGTTTCAAGCAAGCATTTGTTATTTCTAGACGAGCATGTGAAGCTTGTCAGATGAATTCAGAAATCCCAGAAGACCATAATCAGTATTGTATTCCTTAGTAACTTTTTCTTTTCTTAAGGAAATTATTTATGCATCATATTTTAGTATTGGGGCTGCTCAGTAAAAAGTACAACATTGAATCAGCTCTAATCTCCAGGGGTGCTAATGAAGAGATGATTGTGTTTTACACTGGATATGCTTTCTAGCATCTGACTGGAAAACATATCTCTTTTCAGGGCTCTGAAAAAAAGAGATTCTGCTGGTCTGAGTCAGCAGAACTTTCTGTGCTTAGTAGACTTTAATTCCTCACCTGATCTCAACCCAGTTTCACACAGAGTTCCTGTCAGGTCAGAGCAAACCAGGTGATGGTTATGGTGATGGTGTCTCACGAGGCACTGGAGGGAATTTGGGTCTGGAATGCTAATGCAATGCCCTGCAAATCTATTCTTTCATGTGGGGCAAGTGTGGTTTTTGAAAGTTCCCATAGATGCTGATAGGTCTGAGGCAGGGATCTCCAACTGCTGGGACCAAGTAATGTTTGTCACTCTGTGGGAACCCATTTGTGAGGATGTGGATGCCCTCTGCAGATTTGCCCCTTTAGGTTCAATAAAGAGGTGAGTTAAAGCAATATTCATGTTCTCTAATGCCAGCTTATTTTCTAGCCACACCGTTGTCTCCCTTGGTCCAGCCTTCATTTTTGTGCCATTTCTTTCCCTTATTATTTTTCAGTTTACAGTTTTTCCTTTCCTCTTCAGATCAGTGAGAAACAGTAGCAGAGGAAAGGTCATTACCATATACAGAAAAGAAGCAAGCTACAGATTACTTCATTTTTTATCCCAAAAGAAAACAAACTGAGACCAATTGCTTGAATTTTCGAAGTTATAAGTTACAATAATAGGTAAACAATTTGCAAATGAAAATGTCATATTTAAAGTGATGTCTGCCTGGGGGTTATTTGGAGTCCTGGTTGTCTGGTGTCATTTGGATTTTATATAATAACGAAGAAAAATGCTAGCAAAAGAAAGGAAGCAATGCTATGAGTTTCCCCCAGGAGCAGTCAGATCCTTTCTCCATCATTAGCAGGATTGAGCAGGTTGCCTTCCCTGGGCCACCCACAGTCCATTACACGGAACCTGCTGAATTAATCCTTGCTAATGGCACATAGGGACCAAACCTTCCTGTGACCAGGACAAGGAATGGGGAGAATGATGATACAACCAGAAACCTTTAACTTGAGAGTGCTCCGGGCTCACTCAGCTCAGGGAGCAGGAATTATCCACTCTGGTTGTCTTGCCCACTTACAGCTCCACCCGGACAGTTGTGCAGGCAGTGGTTTGTGCTGAGCTCTGTGGCTGGGCTGCAATAAGGCTTTCTTGTTCTGCCTCAGGAACACCCACACACCAGCCTGTGCTGAAATAACTCTGCTCCTGAATGCTGCTGAGTTGGTTATTTTGGTGGTGGGCTGAGTTCGTCTGTAGTGCTGGCAGTGGCAGAATTCCCTGTTGTCCCTCCTGCAGGCAGGAATGGGCTCAGTGTGTTTTGCCAGAGGGGTGGAACAGGTCTTGGTGCTCCACGGGGAGGTGGCCTTGTGTGCCTCAGTGTGCCCTGACCTCGTGGTCCTGGTAGGTTTTGCTGCCTTTCCTTCCTGCTGGCTGTGCTGGTGGGCAGACACAGGGTCTATAGCCCCTCACTGCCCTGGCCCTCGGGTGGCGCTGTGCCATGGGCTGTCCCCTGCATGCTTCAGGTCAGTGGTGACCTGGCTGTCCTGTTGGCCATCAGCTGTGGCTCCAGGCTCACAGGGACATGGCTGAGGGCAGGACATCTGCATTGCAGGAAGGTGTTGAGGTGGTGCTGAGCACACTGGCCCTGGATCTTCCACACCATGCTGCAGTGGGTAGTTCTGGGGTTTACCTGGAGCAGTCACTTTTCAGCACCTCCTGCACCTGGGCTGACGTGGGCAGGTGCGCTCAGCTCCCAGGCAAGCCTCAGGCCATCTCAGCTGGGCTCTGGCGGTGATGAGAGCCACCAGGAGTCCTTGGCTCTACTGGAGTCACCCCACAGCCATCCAGGAGATCCTGTCTGGCCCCAGCATGATTATCATCCCTTGTCTAAGCTGATGTTCCTCTGCTGTTCCCAGCAGGAGCAGCACACTGTGAGCTGCGCTGACTTGTGCACGCTGTACAATTTCTGCATGGAGGTGAGGATGCACAGCAGGGCTCCCAGGCTGGTGTTTCATCTCACTCTGCTGGCAGCACATCTAGGCTGGCACAGCAGGAGATACTGGAGGCTGCCATTCCTTGTCTGCATCAGAGCTTTGGTCACTGCTGTTCTCAGGGGGACCACATTGATTTTAGCAACAGTGGGGGGGAGGTGGGATTACTCTGGTAGTACAGATGAGGGATAGAGGGAAGGGGGAACATGTGAGGGAGGTAGAGTGGCAGGTCCTAAGGCCTTGTGTTCATCTGGTCTGAGGTTTCTGCAGGGCAGTACTGTGGGGCTACCCCAATGGTATGTCTTTGGGGCAGACTGTACTGACATCTGGAGAGCTGGCAAATTTTCTCCAATAAGAAAGAAGGAAAAGCTCTCAATCTCAAAATGCTCCTTCCTTTATTTCTGCTCTGGTTCTGTCCATTTGCAGCATCCTGCTGTTGTTTCATGGGTCTTTTTAGCAGCACTTGCTCTATGCTGGCTTCTGTTGTTTCACAACCTGCTGTCAGCATGAGCTGCTGGACCTCACGGGGCCTTGCAGGTGAGATGTACTCAGCCTTTGGTCTGACTCTCACAATGAGAGATACCAGAAGTGCCAGGGTTGTGATCCTATTCCAGAAAGCTTTCCAAGTGAGAAAGCCTCTCTTGATCCTTATCTGCTCCTGTATCAACCAGCTGGATCTTCTCTGAGCTCTGATAGAGCAAAGCCTTCTCCAACCTCTTCACCAGCCTGAGAGAGAAGGGTTGGGGTGCTGCAGGAGGATGAGCAGCAATGCCAGAAGCCACATCAACACATGTGGCAGATATCACAGGTAGGAAACTGCCTCACCATCTCTGTGTTTGGTAGCTCTCTGATGTGCCAAGCTGGATATGGAAGACACCACTGCCACCACTCTCTGCCAGTTCTCAGGTGGTTTCAATTGCCCAGCCCAACACCCCTCAGGACCAGCGGATCTTGGAGAAACTCTTGCTTCTCATTGTTCCAAATTTATTGATCTCAGTCAGCTCCATCTCTGTGCCTAAAGACTGGTCCCTTCAGAGGGATACAAATTATTACAGAGAATATGGTAGGTGATTTGACCCGCAGAGCTCTAGTCCCTGAACCTACAACTGCACCTAGACCTGGCATGAATGGATACACACTTAAATATTAGCAGACCTTTGAAAACCAGTGATTTTTTTTTTCCAGAACAGGAAAGAGCCTCTTTTAGTCCTCAGTTCCTCCCCATTGTTTGAAGGTATTTGGAGGCTGAAATTCAGCCGCTGCCTTGGGACGTGCATGGGGTTTGGCCAGCAAATGCTCCGAGCCTGGGTCGTGCCTGCAGCTGGCTGACACATGTCCTCAGCCTTCCAGATAACCAGGGAGATGCTGCTTTTACCCTGGCTAAGGCTGCAAGCACAGGCAGGGATGACAAATCTAGCCATCCTCAGATGGTGTTGATTCTTTTCTTTTCTTTTCTTTTCTTTTCTTTTCTTTTCTTTTCTTTTCTTTTCTTTTCTTTTCTTTTCTTTTCTTTTCTTTTCTTTTCTTTTCTTTTCTTTTCTTTTCTTTTCTTTTCTTTTCTTTTCTTTTCTTTTCTTTTCTTTTCTTTTCTTTTCTTTTCTTTTCTTTTCTTTTCTTTTCTTTTCTTTTCTTTCTCTCTCTCCTCTCCTCTCCTCTCCTCTCCTCTCCTCTCCTCTCCTCTCCTCTCCTCTCCTCTCCTCTCCTCTCCTCTCCTCTCCTCTCCTCTCCTCTCCTCTCCTCTCCTCTCCTCTCCTCTCCTCTCCTCTCCTCTCCTCTCCTCTCCTCTTCCTCTTCCTCTTCCTCTTCCTCTTCCTCTTCCTCTTCCTCTTCCTCTTCCTCTTCTCTCATTTAGTTTCGTTTCATTTCATTTCATTTCATTTCATTTCATTTCATTTCATTTCATTTCATTTCATTTCATTTCTTCATGGGGCAGTTTTGCCCAGCTCATTTTCCCAGTCATAGTATTGTGATGCCCAGGATGCAGCCCCTTCCTTTTGAGGAGCCAGTACTCAAAGTACAGTGACATTTGTCAGCCAAGATGTTGGCAAACACAGGCTGGATGCCCTCAGATCTGCTGTTTTTGGAAAAGACATGAAGCACTCCATCTGTGACCTGTTGGGGTAGCTGAATCCACGCAGCCCGGTGCTGAGAGCAGGGCAGTAGTGAAGCCCATCTGCTCCTGAGGGCCAGGCTTTCCATGAGGAATGCTTTCTCTGGTCCTTCTTGGCTTTATACAGTTTCCTGAGAGTCTCTGATACGTGCAAGAGGTGGCTCAGCACACGCAGAGTTAACTCTGTCCCTGCAGGAGAGATTAGTGTCCTGGTGGCTCTGTTGGCTGCGCCCAGCCTCTCCTGGCCCCACATTCCTCTGGCATCTCTGGCTGTTTCTGTCTGGCAGCACCATGCACCTGCATTTTGTCCCCACACACAAAACTCCACAAAAACAGCAGCAGGAGGGCTTTGCCTGTGTTGGAGCAGGGCTGTGAGGTCCAAGGCTGGGAGATGAGTGCTGGTGCAGTGGTCGGGGCTCTCCTGAGGGTGTTGGGATTTTTTATGTGCTGGGTTTCTTTTTTGGTCCTTGGTTCCTGCAAGCATCTGAACAGAGAGCATGACAAACCCTCCATCACAATTCCAGTGCAAACACAGCTGTCTTTCCCAGGACTCTGTATCAGAAGCCAAGGAATTACACAGGCATCAGCCAGCAGTGCCAGTTCCCCTCTGCAGGGAGCTGAGCAAGCCCAGGACGCCCAGTAGCCAGAGGAACCTGCAGTGGCTGACAGCCTGAGCTGTCACCCCACCAGTTCACAGCCACAAATCTCTGCTCCCCTCTTGGTGGGCTGAATCTGCCAGAGCTCAGCAGTGCCCTGAGTGAGTTTTCAGTCTGAGCCCCTCAGACAGGACAGTGATTGCAAAAAGCAAACACACACACACACTGCCCTGTGCACACACACTCCCAGCCATGGGCCAATTGGTCTCTGAATCATCCCCACACTTGCTGTGACTCACCCTGGGCAGCCTAAAGGATGGGTTTTCAGTCTGAAAAGCTGATGAAAGGCTGTGTGAGGGCACCACATGGGATCAGGGCCACAGTCATGACACTGAGCTCCATCTTGGACCTGGTGCTGTCCTTCTGACTTGTTGATGTGGGGACATCTTTATGCTGGCTTCTGGTGGACAGGGAGAGGGCAGCTGGGAGGGAAGCTGAGCTCTCTTCTGGCATTTCTTTTGAATGCTATTGAGCAAGTGTCATTTTTCCCCAGACCCTTTGCAGCAGCCCTTACTGGGATGTCTGGGGTCTGTAGGCTTTTTGAAGGTCCCTGCCTTGTAACCTTTTCCACCTCCCACCTCTGGAAGTCTCAGAGGCAAAGATCTGCCTCAGGTTTGTTTCTAGACTTGGTGATCCTTGCCTTAGAGATCCTTGCACAAGTCCACTCCCTTCAGCTTGCTGGCACTGAACACATTTAGCTTCAGGGCATGGAGTTGTCCAGCCTTGAACCAGCCAGTGGGGAATTCCTGCAGCCTGCTGGAGGAGCAGCCTGCCTGCTCTGCTGCTTCTGTTTTCCCACAGTGCCCCTGAGCTCTTAATACGTGGATGAGTTTTGACTAAATAAATAGTTGTAAATTTATGGGCAGGCAGACTGATGGGAATCTGGCTGGGAGGGGCTTGGGGTTGTTTTTTCCTGGGAGAAGGAAGCAGGGTTTCTCCTCTCTGGTCAGGGCTGTAGCAGCTCCACCACCCCTGGGTTCTGCAGCTACATCCTCAGCTGGGGTGGCTCCTCACTGTCTGCCAGTGCAGGAAAGCCTGGCCACACAAGCCACATCCTCTGGCAGCTCTGCTGAGAGGAGAATCACCCTTGGGTGTTGAAAATGGTTGAGAACCTGGTTTTGAGGGTGTGAGTGTGTGTGGATTCCATGTCTGCTGATTTTTCCGTCCCAGTTGAACATGCTGTCCCGTGCCACCTCAGGTCCTTCCCTGTGCTGTGATGGGAACTTCCTGACCTGCAGCAGGGCTCTCCAAGGCCCAGCCATCCCCAGCCCTGTCAGCAGCCCTGGCCTGGCTCTCTGGGGTCCTGCTTGCCTCCCTGTCTGTTGCATGTCCCACGTCCCCTTCACCTTACCAGTGATCCGTGGGAGCAAGGAGTGGCAGAGATGTTCAGTGCTCCCAGCAGTGCTGCAGGCTGGTCACTGAACCCTGGGGTGCTGTCACACTGTGGAGCTGTTTTGGCAGCTGTGAGATGCTGCAAACCACAGTGCCCCAGGCTTGTGTGTGGTGGTGTGACTCTGTTACAGGGCTGTGTACACAGACCGTGCTGAGCACAAGAGTGAGACCTGCTGTGCTGGGGAAGCACCTCATTCTGGTGAGACCCAGCTTTTTCACTGTTGGACTTAATTTTCATAGGCTCCCTCACAGCAGGATCCAACTGGACTTGAAGCTGTTTTCTCCCCAGAGAATGTCTCTGAAGGTGTTGCTGCCTCTGCAGTGGCTCGAGTGACAGATGAGGAATTCTCTAGCCTGGCCATGGCAGATGGGCAGGTGCTGGTGGCTCTACTCATGGTACTCTGTGATGATGTTCACAGGGGTCCCAGGATGAGGGAAGAGGCAAGGATTTGACTCCATGTTTCAGAAGGCTTGATTTATTGTTCTATGATATATATTATATTAAAACTATGCTAAAAGAATAGAAGAAAGGATTTCATCAGAAGGCTAGCTAAGAATAGAATAGGAAAGAATGATAACAAAGGCTTGTGGCTCGGCTCTCTGTCCGAGCAAGCTGGGCTGTGATTGGCCATTAATTAGAAACAACTAACATGGGCTAATCAAAGATCCACCTGTTGCATTCCACAGCAGCAGATAACCATTGTTTACATTTTGTTCCTGAGGCCTCTCAGCTTCTCAGGAGGAAAAATCCTAAGGAAAGGATTTTTCATAAAAGATGTCTGTGACAGTACTTGTGCAAGGAGAAGTGCCATCAAAGTTTTGGATCTTCACAGCAGTGCACAGGGCCTGTAGGTCCCTTCCCATCAGCTTGTCACCTATGGCACAGAGGGATGCTGAGGCCATGAGTCCTGGCCTCCAGTCACAACGTGCTCAGAGCTTTTCCTTCTCCATGTAAATGCCACTTGATTTATAGCCCTCCATCTCCTGGCTGCTTTCCCAGCTCCTCCAGGGAGGGAGCAGCAGCAGGTTGGAGCCATCCCTTGCAGTGCTCTGTCTCCCTGTGAGTCTGCAGCTTCACTGCTCATGTGGAACCCAACCCAAGCCTGCTCTCTGGCCAGATGTTGCCTCACTGACCTGGCAGGAAGATGGGTAATATCACGTGAGGTTCAAAGGTGATGTTTGCTTGGAGCTGCTGAGTGTGGGTGTCCCTGGGGCTGCCTTGCCTGTTCTAGAGGGCTTTCTTCAAAGCAGGGACCTGAGAAATCAGCACAAACTAGCTGGAGGTCAGAAGCTCCTCAGCAGCTCCCCACCCCATTTGTTGTGTGTTTCCCTGCAGACTGGGGCTCTGCCTGCCACGGGAGCCTCTGCGCAGGCAGATTTCCCCATGGCAGGAGAAGGCAGCGAGTTCAGTCCTGCACATATCTACAGAGCCAGGCCCTTCCTTTTGGCAAGGGTGCAGGGGTAGCATATTCATAGCTGGGTCTCTTCCAAGTTTTCTCCTGGCAGTATCAGGGAGATTGATTTCCCTTTAGCTTAATAGGATCAGCAGACACAGGCACTGTGAGACCCAAACGAGGCTGAACTGATGCTGGTAGAGTTTTGCATCAGTAGCCCACACCTTCTGCTGGTTGGTGTAGACACAAACCTCCAAGTTCCCTTCTTCCTGAGGTCCCCATCAGAGCTTGCTCACTCCCTGTGAAAAAGAAAGGGATGTCCCCAGAGCCAGCAGCCACTCTCAGGAAGGGTTAAATCCAACAGCCGCTCAGACAAGCAGCTAGCAGTGATGCTGGATCTGTTGTCCCCCAGAGCTGTGATGGCATTGGAGGTGTTTATGTCCTCTGCTGAACAGACAGGGCTCTTTGGTGGCCTCAGGCAGTGGTCTTTACTAAATGCAGCAGAAGCAGGCACAAGGGGCCATGTGGTGGGACTGTATGTGCTGAAGGTGGTTCTCAGAGATGGTTCTCCCAAGTCTCCAGCAGGCTGTGATTCACTCCTCTCCTCCTCTGTGAGCTCATGCATCTCTTTAACTCTTTGTACAGCCTCTTGTTGTGTATCTTGTGACAGAATCTCACCAGCTAATGAGCTGTGTCATTTAGAAAGGCAGGACACAGCCCCCCAGGTGGCTCTGCAGGGAGCAGAGGGATGAGAGCCCTGAAGCAAAGCCAGGGAGGGATGGCTGCGTGCAAGGTGCTGCCCTGGGAAGAGTTTGCTGAGTGGGCATTTTTTCTCAGATCATTTTGTTGAGGCTTTCATCAATGCCAGATGCACAGAGCTGAGAAGATGGCTTGAGACACGTTCAGCTGGCAGGCTGAGCCATCTGACATTGCTGTACCTGTGCAGGTGGCCTGTGTGCAGAGGGCACAAACAGCATCTGCCCAGAGCAGGGCTGAGTGCAGGCAGGTTCTGAGCAAGCCCAGCCTGGTCCCCTGCAGGCTGGCCTGCCATGGCCCCAGCAGCTGAGCAGGAGGCAGAGGCTGCTGCAGATGGTCCCTTGGCTTGGCTGGCAGCTCGTGGTGCTGTGTGAGCAGCTGTGGGCTGCCCCAGCCTGCCCAGAGAAGGGGCCTGCAGGGCTAGGGACACCCCTCCAGCAGGGTTTTAGTGGATCTCTGCTGCAGCCTTGCCCAGGGAAAATCAGCCCCTGCCCATCCTGACAAAGGGGTGTTTGCTGGTGCAAGCCCTTCTTCTGCAGCTCCTTCGGGCAGCAGGCTGCAAAGGAGGAGTTTATTGACAAGGAATGGAAATGCTGGCAGTTCAGGCTTGAATTATAAATGCAAGCAGCCAACTGGGGCCAGGAGAATGACAGGCGTAATGGGGAAGAGAAATTGCTCTTGGAAAGCTTCTAGCTTGGCTTATGGGAGGAATTAACCATTTGGAAACAGAAGATTGCATGGTACTTACACACAAATACTTTATTTGCTCACAGAGGCTGTGTTCCTGCTGGATATTGTTAATTTTCTAGTTCCTATAAAGGTCTTAATTGCAGTCCTTGTGACAGTAGAGACCTAGGGACCCTGCCCCAACAAAATACATCCCTCCAGCTAAAATGCATGTGATGTTTCTATAAACCTTCCTGGCATCTGCCTCAGGCTGGTGCCAGGTGACCAGAGCCTCCTGCTGCTGAGGAGACATGAAGGCTTAGGAAGAACCCCTGCACTGAATGGGGCAGAGTGTCCAGACCAGCTGCCATTGGCTCTGTTCCTAATATGATCCCCACAGACGATGCTGGGGCATTTGGCAGGCTCCTTGAAGCAGCTGGATTCCTTCTTTCCCTTTCTGCATGATTTATTGTGAGCTAACCCTATAACTGTCACCATTTTCCATCACTTGATTAGAGTTTCCCTGGCTGATGCTTGACTCAACTTGACTAAATGGGAATAAGAGGGCCTTTCTTGAAAAACAGAGCCTGAGCCATCCCCACCTCTGGGGAGGGGTGAGCCACAAAACCAAGGCCCAGCTGTGCCAGCCCCTGAGCCTGGGTATGGCTGGTGGCACTGTGATAGTCCAAGAGGTGTCATCGGTGAGAAATGAAGAAAAATAATCTTTAGAAACATAAAGGCAAAGTAAGCTGTGCAAGAAAGTGGGAGCCAAAAGAGGAAAGAGCTTTCATGAAGCTTTATAGAAAACAAGGAGGCTCTTCATGTAATTTTCATATCTTCCTAATGGCAATGGCAATAACTTCTTCCTAAGTAAACTTTCCAGGATCTTGAGCATCAAGAATAATGCACAAGTGGTTTTAAAGCATGTCCAGAAGCCAGATCTCTGAATCACAGTCACTTCTGGAACGAGTGCAGCCAGTCCCTGCACTGGCTTGGGTACAGCCAGCACTCCCTTAACAGCAGGCATCTGGCTGAAGCCTGGACAGACAGGGATTTCAGATTTAAGAGGTCTCTTCCAGGCAGTTAAAAGCTGAGAAGCATCCTGTTAAGGAAAAAAAAATAAAAAAGGAAAGGCAAAAAAGTAAAGTTAGAAAGATAATTATTTTCCTGCCCGATGTGTGTGACATGCAGTAGAAATCTAAACTAGTGCAGGATGTTCTGACCCCATCTCACGTCAGGAGTTTAATGTTCTTTTTGTAGCAGCTTAAAAAAACATCCATCAGATGACACCCCCTCAAACCCCAGAGCCACCTCTGTGGCTGCTGCCTGGGCTTTGTGTACAGCAGATGGAAGGCAGAGACGCAGAGCTGGCTGCAAACCCCTCAGTGCCGGATCACCCCTCAGCCTGGCTGAGCTGCACAGTGCTGAGTGTGCACAGCAAATGTGGAGCTCTCTGGGCTGGATTTGTCAGCCAGGCACGAGGAGCAAAACGCACAAATCCATTGTCTCTCTTGCCAGGCAAATGCCCCTCCAAAGGGCACTGATGGGGGCTGCACTCAGGGTCACGCTGGCTTTGCTCATCTGGGAGTTCTTGCATGCCTGGAGCAGTGAAAAGTCAGCTCCAGGCTTTCCAGTTTCTGCTAAACCTGCAAGAACATTAATAGAAATGGACAGTGGAGATTACACTGTCAGCAGTGCTTGCTGTGTTTCTTTGGAGCACTTTCAGCAGAGATCTCTCTTTTTTTAGTGGTTTGGAGCAAAACCCAAGTAGCTCAGAACATTGGACTGCTGCCTTCCTCTCTGCCTGCCCCCCATCCCACATCCCATGTGGTGCAGAGTGCGACACGCAGGCTGTGGTGTGGCAGGGGCTGATCTCACCCAGCAACCCAGAGTCCTGTTTCCAGCCATGAGCTGTGCCAAAGGCGCAGCAGATCCTGGAGAGTGGGAATGGAGAAATTGCCCCTTGGAGAGGCAGTTTCTGGATCCTCTCAGTGGAGGAAGGAGTGGTGATGTGAAATAAGGTTTGGTTATCACGTTTCTGTAGTGATGGCAGTGCCAGCCCCATGTGTGACCTGTCAGAAGGCTCTGTGCAGGTGTGACTCCTGGCAAGGAGCATGCCTGGGATGTGTTCAAGCTAAAAGAAAAGATCCTGACCTTTGGTGGCAAAGGGGACAGCCATGAGGAGCCTGTGGCTGGCAGGGTCAGGTCAGCTGCAGCGCCCGCTCAGGAGCCGTCTGTGTCCTTCTTGGCACAGGGACACTGCCTGCCCCAGAAAGGTTGCCGCAGCACTTGAGAGGCTGGGCTGAGGCATTTTCTGATGAAAGTTAATGTGTCTGTATTGAACTGGATCCAGATGGAGAAGCCTGAGGTCTGGTGGCACTTGGTGCCAGTGGCACCTTATGCTGCTGGCCCCTGCCCCGTGTTTGCTGTCTGTGGATTTATTGCGTCTGGCATGAGTCACTGAGTGTGGAAATGGGCGTGGGTAGGTGACAGTCATGAGCATGGGTCACTGCAACCCCAGACTGAGGAAGCAGGGAGCATCCATCTGCCTCTTGCAGGCTGGAAACCGTGTGAGTTTTTTTTATTTAATGTGTCTGGGGCTTCTGTGCTGTCCCTATGCCTGTCAGCCCTCAGATTTCTGTGTGAGACACTGTGCTGTGAGCAGTCTGCACTGTGTGGCTGGGATAAGTGCCCCAATACCAGACAGAGGTGATGCAGCTCTGCTGCCTCTCCATCCCCCACTGCAGCGTGCCAGAGGCATCCCAGTCCCATGAGCCCCATTTACAGGGATGCTGCCTGCAGATGACTGTGCACAGATATCAGAGATCTTGGGCACAAGTGGAGGCAGGTGTGCTTGGATTCTTGGTCCCACCTCAGTTGCCTGAGGCTGTGTGTTTCCACCCTCAGACATTCACCACAACCACTGCTGCTTCTGGCAGGCCTGGCTGCTCTGTCTGGCTGGAATGAGAGCAGGACATGTACTCACCCCTCTGCATGGCTCTTCCCATCCATCACAGCTCAGAACCTTCTTCCACACCCTCATTAACACTTCTGAAGGCAGCACAGCCCTTGTCCCTCTCTTGCCCGTGGGCTGCTGCCTTCCAGCCAGCAGCCACATTCCTGGAGGAGTGAATGACTTTTCCTGCTGAAGGCAGAGCAGTCCATTGAGTTATGCATGTAAAACAGTGACTCATTGTCCCCTCTTTCTTTGGAGAGTGTTTCTTGGCTGGAGGAAGGCTGTTGTCAGTGCCAGGGAGCCTGGCTGCCATTGCCACCCAGCTGTGCCACACAGCCCTGGCACTCTGGAGAGGCTGCAAGGGGGGATTGCTGAAAACAAGGGTGGTCTTTTTAGGGGGTGACACCCCCTTCCCAAAGGAAGCAATCTTGGACATCTTGCCTATGTACACCTGGTTATGGTGAGGTCCAGGGATCCCCAATACCTTCACATCTGTGTATGTGTGTAGGAACTGTGTGGTTTGGGGTGGAAAATGCTGCAGCAGGGTTTGTCCTGGGGAGGGGTGGCTGTGGAGCATATATGCAGTTGGTGGAAGGAGTTTGGAAAACGCTCCTTTCCCTCTTGGCGAAGAGGTTTGTACTGCTGTGCCTCCTCAGAAGTGCCTGTGTCACCTCCTCTGAGGCTGTGCCTGTGGAGCCTCCTCTGAGGCTGTGGATGGGAAGGGGGTTCTGGGGTGCTTCAGCACCAGAGACATGGGATGGAAATGAGTCCTGGGGATGGGGTGCCCCATCACCCTTCAGGAGCTATCTGTGACTGCTGGGAGTGTGCCTTCAGTAGCTTCCCAGGAAAACAAGAGAGTCATTTGCGCAAAAAGGGGAGATTCTGGGGAGGAAGGTGTGTGTGAGAGAGACTGGTAGGATCCCTCCACTGGCCCCACAGGAATGTGATGTATTATAGCCAGGTACTGGAGAAGAGGAAGATGATGGACCATTGTGCACCCTACCCCTGATAGTGCCCTGGAATGGTACTTTGTCACTGTGGCTAAAACATCACTTCTGTGTGAGCCCTGTGGAGATGCAAAGCCACCCTCTCCATATGCAAACACGACTGGGTTCTCCCATCCGGGCTGATGGGAGAGCAGATTTGTCATCCCCTGCTGCAGCTCAGTGCACGTGGGCTGTTCTCTGTGCAAACCTCTCATGCACAGGTCCTGTCTTGCCCTGCTCAGCTTGGCCCTGAGCTGCTTTCCTTGTGGTTATTCCCTCAGTGTTGTGGGTAACCTCCTCCCAGTGTATCTTTATTTCCAAGTGCTGGGTGTGAGGGGAGGTGGGGGGGTTTAATTACTTGGTTTGGCTGTTTCAGGAGGACGTGGGGGGATGGGAGAAAATGTGCAGCTCTGGGAAAAAAAGCCTGAGCTAAGTTCTGTCTGCTCCAGCCAAGTTCAAGTCACTTGGTTTAATTTCTGCTAAATTAGATATCATTAAGTCAGGAGCCACCAAATGGAGCCCCTTTGCCATGGGGATAACCAGGCTGACAACACCCAGGCACTGGCTATGCTTCAAAATAGAACTGTATGGCCCAAAACCAAGCTACTTGAGGCAATTTCTGATCCTGAGTTAGGGTGCAGTGCTGGTGAAGGACACTTACCCAATGGTTTCAGAGGGACACTTGTGCCATGCCAGTGCCTGGGGGTTGTGGCTCAACTGGTGACATAGAGGAGTGAATCATGGGATGGCTTTGCAGGGCACAGGGACGTGCCTGCCTGCTGATCTGCTCAGGAGGCACAATCACAGAGGTCCTGCCCTTCTGATACACTACATTAGCCTGGCTGGCTCATCTGGGAAGGACCTGCTCCAGGAGCCCTGCAGGGGTGCAACCAGCCTGGCCCTTGGCTCTGCTCTCATGTATGAAAATGCTCTGGAGCGAGCGTGGGGAAGGCTCTGCTGCTCCCCAGGATGCTCCAGATTGTCAGTCTGCTGTAGGGAGCAGGAGGGGAGCTGGCAGGGGAAGGTCTGATGGAGAATTATTCCTGTTCCCTAGCAAGTGAGCTCAGACAGACATCTCCAGCAGACTCCCCTCTGTACCTCAGCAGAAAGACATGCAGGGCAGCCAGCCCTTCCCAGGGCTTGGCCCACACAGCAAAGGGCAGGAATAGCTTGGGTTATACATTGCTGGCTTGTTCATCAGCAAGGAAAACACTGGGGGAGGCCAGTGGTGGTCTGCCTGTGCCCACACTGCGTGGGGCTGGGTTAGGTGGCAGTCTCTTACCTGTGTCACTGCTGAGCCCCTGCAAGGGGACACTGCCATGGGGCAGAACAGGCTGAACGAGGCATAACTGGGGAGAAAAGCACCATGGAAAGAGAAGCAATGGTGGGAAAGGCCACAGAGGCATTTCCTGAGCTACAGAGGATGTTGGTCTGGAGCAAGAAATGGATGTTTGTATTGTAAATATCAGAGTTGCAGAGTTGGCGAGTCAATGCCAGCTCCCCTGCTCAGCACTCACTGGCACAGCCCCAGGAGGAACAAAAGAGGTCAAGTACAGCATTTGCTCCACAGGGATCTGTTCACTGCCCCCTGGAAGCTGTGCAAGGTGTGAGCTGTTGTGGGTTGATGTCTGAGCTCTCCTCTGCTTGGGGAGCTGTGCTGTGCCTGGGAGAGACCCAGGGAAAAGACCAGAAATCATCTCTTCTGGTTGCTCTCCAAAGGGCTGGTTGCTTTTTGCCATTGCTTGTGCTTGTGTGAATATTGCTGTGACATGTTCTCTCTCCCCAAAATTCTTTCCTGTGCATGTGCTGTGCTGCCAGAATGGGGCATGGATGCTGCCCACTCCCTCTGAGTGTTCTGGGTGCAGACACCTGGATGAGCCCAGCCACTGACACCTCCTTACACCTGCAGCTCCCGAGCAGAGGTGGCTGTGTCTGAATTCACAAAGATGAAGGATGCGTTTAAGCAAGTCAGTTGTGTGGCTCTATTAGATTTCTTTGCCTAAGCTTTTTAATTAAGCCTCTGTTGTCTATATCCTTGACTTTCTAGATGCAGTAAAAACGAGCAGTCACAAGAATCTGAGATTTGATCGCCTCTTTGAAGCCAAAAATTTGATTTGCGTTTGGAGCCAAAAAATTCCCATTCCCAAATCAAAACCTTTCAGAAAGAATTAAAATAGGAGTAATTCCCAAAGGTCCTCCCTTAGCCTGTGTGCACACCAGAATTGCCACACAGTTCTTCACAGCCAGGAGTATGATGTGAGAAAGCAAACAGTCACTTATTTGGTCATCTTGTCCATCAGAGAGAGGTCACTGCCTTCCACAACATTAAGTCTGGAGTTCTCTGTGGGATTCTGGTGCTGGATTCTCACATCACCGTAGTTTTGAAAAATATCTGTCTTTTAAAAAAATCCAAAACAACAAACAACAATCAGCCTTTGTGTTTAGGCAGAAATTAAGGAAATGCTTTCTCCACCAATAGGAGTCCAAACAAAAAGCCAGAGCTTCCTAGAATGAAATTTCTTTTTGGAGACAGCACTGTTTGACCCTGTAGCTCTGATCCTTCCAGGCAGGGCTCTCACATGGACCACTGAACACTGCCCAGGGGTTCAGCTGGTGCTTCCATGTGGGATATCTTGGCCTCCATGTCCTGGACCATCCTCATGCAGTCTGTGTGTCTAGTTGCATGTCTCAGTCTTTGCTATCAAACCAGGAGGGAAAACTGAGCTCTGACTGCAATAACTGTCTGGATTCATCACTGTTGCTGCCAAGCTCTATTTTCTTTTTCTCTCTTTTTTTTTTTTTTTTTTTTTTTTTTTTTTTTTTTTTTTTTTTTTTTTTGTCCTGCTTGGATGTTAAAATCGAAAATTGGACAGATTTAGCCAGGGTTTGGCTTTGACTAACACAGTCACATTATCCTCTTGGAAGTTCTATGGCAGGATCCTTCTGGGTGCATTATTTCAGTAGTGAGGAGCCTGTCTTTGTGGTCAGGGGTGAGTGAGCCATCACTGCTGAGGCTGAAGCACTCACTCATTGCCCCTGGCACGTCCTGGAGAGGACTCAGCAAGGTCTGGAGAAGCTCATTGCTGTGCCCACAAAGAGATCCAGGTCCTAATTTCTGGCTCTTCCAGTGATGACTTAAACCAGGTGCTAATCTCTGTGCACTGTAGAGCTCTGGGCGTTGTTAACCCCTCTGGTAATACAGTTATTTGTTTCCCTCTGTACACTCTTCCTTCTCCCATGAATGCAGTTCAGCTGCTCACATGCCATGTGTGCCAAGCAGACAGCTCCTGTCACCAGTCCTTTTTCCTTTGTTCAAGTCAGAGTCCATTGAAAGTATCACCTTCAATTTCAGAACTTTTGCTTTGGTGTGGGAGAGAGCATTCCCTTCCAAGAGGGACTTGAGTTCTCCCCTGAGAACTGGCTCTTCCTACAGAACAAAGCAGCACCTCTCCCACTGCCCTGCTGGCATTTGCAAGCTGTAATTTACACTGATCATTTCAGGCACCGCAGTTATTTTTTTCTCTTTTTTTAGGTTTTGCACAGACACAACAGGAAGCAAGGCTGGGGCTGTGAGACAGCAGTGGGGAGGCAGTGGTGGGGTCAGGATTAGCTCCTCAGGGTCCCTGGGGTGCCTGCTCATGTGCTGTCTCTTCACTTCCCTGCTCTGGAGACCACTGATCCTCTCCAGGTGTTAGCCCTCTCCAGTGTTTCATACTGGAGACCACATGTGGAGTTTTTGGCTTCTTGTGGCCTCAGGATCCAGCCTGGAAAATACCTGAAAGCTTCATCCTCAAGCCCAAAATGAGTTGGGATTTCTCCTGCTGCATCCCAGCCACCCACTCCCACTGATCTGGGGCTTCCAGACCTCTTCCAGTCTGGCACCTGAGCAGGTGGGAGTGATGCTGTCCTGCATGTGGACCCCCTGCCATCCTCTCTGCTGGCCTCTTCCCAGGGGTGATGGCCTCCCAGCTCTGCTCATGCACACATCCAGCCCATGCAGCTCAGCCAGTCCTGGGGTCACCTGCTCACCTGGCAGCCCTTCTCAGCACCTCTGGATCTGCCTTGGTCCAGGAGAGCAGAGCTGTCAGTGCTGCAGGTGAGGGTCACCAATGCTATGGATAACAGCATATGGATAATGCTTTTTTTGCTGTGATGGCAAATATCTCACCTGATTTGTTTCAGGGCTTCACTTGCCTTTTTTTATGACTGTCACACTGGCAGCTGATGGCCCAGAACTAATGCATCTGGGACCTCCTGCCCCTTCCAGCAGCAAAGTAGCAGAAACTGCTGAATTCCAACATTGTGAAATTAAATCCTATTAAGTTTCCACTCCCCTCATCCAGGATGAACTTCAGTTTCCCTGTTGGTGTTTGTCTTTCCCTGCCACGGCAGCCTTTCTCAAGTCTTTGTCCATCATCAGTATCTTTCTGGTTTTATGTCAACTCCTTCTCAATGTATTAATCCCAAAGCTAATCAGGGAGATATTTTTCTAGAATTCTGCCTTCTGCCCAGTATTTCTCATTTTAAGTGCCACCTGCTTTCTTGTTGCTCGTGACCTTTACAGTTCACCTTCTAGATTTCATCCTCTCTGCCTGAAGAGGATGAAATCCTTGTTTCCTGTGCAGTGTTGTCTCTCATGCACTGTGTGTGTCTGGGTGAGGATCTATCACATAGGCTTGATCTACAGAAACAACTTATTTACAGACAAGTTTGCATGGGTATGAGCTGTGTGTCTGGTTAGTGCCATGTTGATTTTCATTCTAAGTTATTTATTATCCATTTGCACCCACATGTTTTAATTGCTTTCTTTTCTTCAGACTGTTTTCTAAAGCCTGGGTAATGCTGATGTCAGCCTAGCAGGCTTGTTGCTGCCTGAATCCTGTCTCCAAGCCAAACTCTTCAATTCACACACTGGATTTGCTGTTGTGGTTGCAGAGAACCTCCCTCCCTTTTTAAGAGTCTGTGCAGCCAAAGCAGCATATTCTTTCACTTCTGCTTCCAGAAGTCTGGAATAGGCATGATCCAGTCTTTCCCTCACCTCACACATGTCTGGCTGTCTTTGCAATCAGCTAGTAGACCTAAATATTCGCAGCTTTAAAATCTATTCCCTTTTCCAAGGACAGCTGGCAAGACACTGAAGCCCCAGATCCTGCTGTGGTGTTGATGTCACACTGCAAGAGAGTGTCTTCAGCTGTGGTGGGACAGCACTGAAACCTGGGGTACAGGAGGAAAGAAAGGAAAAAGTGTGATATCTTTTTAAGCTCCAAAAGAAAGTCTGAAAGCCCTTGTAGCACAGGGGACTCAAAAGTGTGCCTGAGCTTCCTTTCAGGCTCATCTTACTCAGTGATTTCTGCTCAGTGTCTCTGCCTTAGCATAGAGGTTTTGGTCTCCTGCTCCACATCACTCCTATTCCCTTGCCTCATACTTTGAAGATTTAAAGGACAAATGTGATATTTCCTTCTGCCTGTGTCAGTGAAAACCACTTCAGATTTGGGTCACAGACATGCGCTGTGTTGATACTTCTCACCCAAACAGAGATCCTGCAGTTGCCAAGGGTTGGTGTTTTTCCCCTTTAGAAAGTTGATATGCCTTGGCTGAGTGATGTCCCTGCTTTCAGATGCAATTGTGGCAATGCTAAATTTCCAAGGATTACCACTGCATGTGGTGGAATCTGGGAACCTCAGTAACAAGTTATAAAGTCAGGAGAAAATCCAAGATGCGAAGATCTTGGCAGCTCCTCCACCATGGAATATCCTGCTGTACTCAGGGCCATGGTGCCAAAATGCAACACAAACCATTAACTCACTCATGTGATATTCCCTCCTCAACAGTCTCATTTATTTCAGTATTCCTTGGCCTTCCCAAACTTTTTGGGAGTCCCAGGGGCATTCCAGAGATTGGTAAACCAAAAATGGGACAGGGAATGGGATGCCTGGCTTGCTCTCAGCGTGAATGAGTGGAATAGGAGGGGTGTGTAGATTCCAGCCAGCATCTGGCTACAGGGAGGGCTGTGTGAGCAGTGATGCTGCAGGTGCTGGGGCTGGTGAGCAGGAGTGGCCACAGCTTGGGGTCATGGGGCAGGGCTGTGATGGGTATCAGAGGCTGGTCTTGGTGGGGTGGACTCCATTAAATCACTGTCTCCAGCCTGCTGCAGCCTGCAGCAGCCCTGGCCTGCCTACCACTGTGATCCCAGATGTTTTGGGCATGCTTTGGGCACAGACAGCCCAGACTTGTCTCTGTTCATACAGTTGCACCCACTCTGACCCAGCCTTGTGGAGAATGGGCCATGGACACCATGTGGAGAATCTACCCCATGGGACACAGCAGATGCTGCTCTCCTCATGCTGCATCTGCCCCAGGGCTTAACCCTGGCTCCAGAGCCACCATCCTGGCCCAGCCAGGATCCCAGCTGCTTTTCTCCTCGGGATGCTGTGTGTAGTGTGAGCAGACAGTTTCTGAACAGGGAGACTTCCTGCAGTGGAGCCCTGTAAAAACCCAAAACCTGCTGCCAGGCCAGGCCTTGCTCTGGAGGGTTTGGCAGTGCCTGGGCAGGGATGGTGTCACCACTTTGGAGCTCAGAGCCTCAGGATGCAGCCAGTGCTGAGTGCTGGTGCCTTCCCCTGCCAGCTCAGCACTCCCAGCCTCCTCCAGCTGCACGGGAGCAGCCTGGCAGGGAATTCTTTTTTCCATTTTTTTTTATCTCTTCCTCTTTTTTTTCTGGAACACTGTACAGCACGAGCATAGCAGGGATCCCAGGGGGTTTGCTGCTATCCAGAGAAGATGCCTTGTTCTCTGCCAGATCTTGCTCTGGGGAAGGGCTGGAGGAAATCCATTCTGCAGCGTTTCTACTGGGGCTGTTGGCAAGAGCCCTGCGAAGTGCAGCAGCCACTGGCCAGGCTGGTCCCTCTGAAAAAAAAGAGGACTGAAGAGGTCAGAGCATGGCTGTGACCTGCCTGACCTCTGCTCCCTCCCCTCTTTGCTGCACATTTGCCTTTTGTTGAGCCCAAAGAGCCTCCTGCCAACCCAACACTCCTCCAGGGCCGTGACCTGACACTACAGCAGGCACTGAAGCCTTTCCCTGGGATGTTTCCATGCTGCCCTGTGCAGCACCAGCACAAGCTATTTGCATTTCTAACAGCCTTAAGTCAGCCTGAACCACCCAGGGTTTGCTTCTGTCCCCATGAGAAAGGTTCTGGCTGATGCACGTGTTAATCTCAAAAACAAACGCCTCCACATTGTTTGTACTAAATATAGGAGCAGTGTCTGCTGCAAGGCACTGCCAGCAGCCCTCAGCAGGGTCACATCCAACAGGAGTTTATCAGCCCAAGGGGAAAGGGGCTCAAGTTCAGAGCTCTCTGTTTGCAGATGTGAGCTGCAGTGAGTGCAGTTTTCAAGGTCGATCTCATTCCCTGTCATTTGCAGAGGGCTGAGCCTGGAAATGTGAACCGGGGCTCCTCTGGGATGAGTGTCTCAGCCCAGCACTGTACGTTGGACTTTCTGCTTATCTCCCACTGACACAGATGCTATTTCACCCTCCTGTGGGGTAACTGATACAGAGGAATGAGGAAGAAACTGTATCTTCTTCTGTTGAGTCACATCTTCATCAATCCAGCGCTGCAGGAAGTGTCATTTCCACCGACGCGCAAGCGTACAGGCACCGCTGATGAAATTTTGTGAGGTCAGGCAGTCATTTCCTCCCTAATTACAGCTCCAGGAATGAATAATGTTTAGCTGAGACCCTGGTGACTCTGTGCTTTGGTGCAGTTTTCATTTAAGCAAAATGCAAGCATGTCAAAATGAACAGAGGATCTGGATTTTTCCTTCTGGTTGTTTTGGTTGTACAGATGCCATCTGGGACTTGTATAACAAATGTGGGGTTGTTTGGTGATGGTCAGTGAATGAAAAGATCCGGAACCCCAAACTGCCATGCAAAAAGCTTCTGTTAGAAACCTTCACGTTGGCAGAAATGTCTTGTGGCAGATGCTTTTTCCAGGAACTTGGAGGACTGGAAGATCCTCCTCCCAGGCCACAGTCTCCTGAACAATGTGTCCTATCTTCCCCTTCAGAGAAAACATAATTCTCCATTTTAAAACTCATGGTGTGATTCCTTCTGTGGAAGCCAACTCCAGGGCTGCACAACCCCCATGGTTACAAACCTTGTCATGTGGAAATCGTCGTGGCATCCTCTGCCAATGCAGAGAGCCAGAGCCAAGCAGCAGAGGGTGCATGAGTGGTGGGAGAGCTGCTTGGAAGTGTTTCTGCAAGTGAGAGCCTGTGCCCCTGCCATGGCTGGCTCCATGTGTTGGGCTTGGAGTATCCAGGCTACATGGTTCTGCCCCCACTCTGCTGGAAACAGGTCCCTGAGGGGACCTCAGAGGCTGAGCTGAAGCAGATGCTTCCTAGCCTGGAAGGTGATTGCATCCCTAAATAATTTATGGGCACAAGAACTTGAGCAGCTGTCACTGACTGGGTTTCTGGTGCTGCACTTATGGCTGGCCACATCCAGCCTTGGGTTTGGTGCTGCTGCAAATGGACCTCCAAAATGAAACAGCTGATCTGCAGGGCAGGGAGGGGCAAGGATGCCTGGGTGACTGTCTGGAGCTTCAAACACAGAGGAGATGCTGCTGATTTATTAGAAGGGATGGAAAAAAATATAAATAGCAAATAAGAACTTCAATAGATTTACTGGTCAGACAAAGCACCTGACCAGTTTGTGTCTTTGGGCCTGGAATTGCAAACTCTGAGCCTGTGGGGGCTCAGCACAGGGCTGCCAGTGCTGGATCTGCCCTTCATCTCTACCAAGCACAGAGGCTGTCTCGCTCCTCACAGGGCTGTGGCAATGCTGGCAGGGTCCTGTCTCCGCTGGGTCATTCCCTCAAACATACAGCCTGGACAAAGTGGCATTTCCCAAAAGCATGTGGACCAAACTTTACCTAGTTGCTCTTGAAATTGTAACAATTACCTTTATTTATGGTGTTTTATTTGATAAAAAATAGGTCTGGACCTCTTGAATCCTAGCTGCAGATTTTGTTACAGAGTAAGGGGGATGGAAGAGCATTGCTTGAGCACCACTTCCAGAGCAAAATCCATGGGTTGTCTTATCCCATCTTGGGCATCTCAAGAGAAGGCGAGGGAAGCAGACCCTTCCAACCCCTCTGATTTTCCTCTCTCCTTTTTCAGCCTCTGAAGATCTGAGATCCACCTGGCAAGGCAAGGCTGGTCGCAGCCCACTCCAGGCCCTGTATGAGAGTGACCAGGTAAGGGGACAGGGACAGAGAAGTGCTGAAGAAGATCGAGTGGGGCACTGAGTGCTGACCCTTCCTTCCACCCCTCTGGTGTGTGGGGCAGTGTGCCAGGTCCAGCCACCCCCAGGGTCCTTGCAGCTGAACCTCTGGCTGTGTCTAAAAGACAAGACCACAGTGCTTGGGGGTGTAGCTTGATAAACACTGCTTATGGTACTTGGGTAAACGTTTTAATTACCAGTGGGATGAGCCATAGCTGGGCAAACCTGGGAGACTTTGCCATCTGAACATTTCAAAGCCAACTCTGTGCCATCATAGCCAGGCAAGAGCTTCATTGCTATCCTTCCTGAGCTAATAGTTGACAGATGTTTCTGTGTTAGCTGCTACGTGTACATGCACACACATAGGAATCTGCACCTATGTATGTTTACATAGATATAGCTGGACTCAGCCATGGGGGATTTATAATCCTGGAATATCTCAGGCCTCTCCATCACTCTGAGCTGTGCCAGCTACACCTGCTGAGAAATGAGCAGCCAGGCACAGCCTGGGCAAAGGATCACTCCCCTCCAGGTGGGCTTAGTGGGTCCCTCCCTGTGCAGGAATCAGGGAAGGTGTCCTGCCTGCCCCTCACAGTGGGGCTTGTGGTCAGAGCTGTAGAAAGCCTTTGTTTCTTTCTGCTGCATTTTCCCCTGGGCAGGCAGTTTTCCCCTAATTCAGCCCCACTTCCCTTTGCAGAGGGATCTTCACCCACAACTTCCCTGCAGGAAACCCTGTGGGAAACCACCCTCCAACGGGTGCCATGCCACGTGCCCAGCCACCAAACGTGCCCTGCATCTCCCCATGTCCATGTGGGCTGCCATCCCTGCTGCCTCCCCAGTGCCCCATGCAGCCAGAGTCAGCTCTTCCCATAGGTGTTGCTTGGTGTCACTGTCTAGTTTGATGCTCTTATGTCTGTAAGCAGCCAAAGCACATTTGCTCTCTGAAAAATTACAAATATGAACTCCCTTGGCCATGATGCCGGCAAAGCCTGGCGCTGCTGGAATGTTGTGGTGTTATTTCCTTAAAAGTGATACTTAATTTCCCTGGCTTTTAAAGAGAAGGAAATGAAAGGAGCAATTTTGCTCTGAAATAACTGCAAGACATGCATTTATTCCAGTGGGCGGCTGCTGAAAGGTAGTCACATTTATTTGTTGCCATGCCTGCAGACAGTGTCTGTCTGTCTCTCTGGTCCAATAATTTTGAATTATGCAACACCTGAAAAAAATCACATTATTAAAATGCTTCTTTTTCTAAGCCCTTGCAAAAAAGGTTTTCCAATTCTAAAAGCTGACGGGGAAGCTCCAAACAAAAGAATTTTCTACTGAAAGGTTTGGCTGTGTTGCAAGGCAGCATGAGAATGCTTCTTCAGCTGTGGTTATCACCTCCCTAGGTGCTCTATTTTATTTGTAGCCTAGTAGCCAACAATGTCAGAGTGATACCTTGCTGGCAGTTGGCATCTGTTCACCTGAATTTCCTTCGTTGTGGCATTTTCCCTTATCATGTCCCTGTTGGAAGGAGTAAGGATGGGATGCTTTCTCCTGTCCCTGTCTCACATTACTGCCCATACAGGTTCCTGGAGAAAGTGGTCACTAAGGTGACCTGGACAAGGTGATTTCCTTTGTGGAAATAAGATCCAAAAGAGTCTGACTGTGGTTCATCCCTTGCAGAGGAGCTGTTTGCCCAGATGTTAGTGTCTCTCTGAGGATGACAGGTCTGCTGGATCACCCACAGTTTGTCTTAGTATCCCAACTCCTGGCAGGAGCTTTACAAGCCCTTTACAAGCTGTCCCTCCAGACACCTTGTAAGCCCCCAGGGAGCAGTGAGGGAGCACCTGAAGCCTGGCCAAGGGTGTCCTTCAGCCTACCTGGGCAGTGGCAGCTCTCAACAGCCATGCAGGCAGCAAGGGCTGCCCTCACCCTTCACCTGGAGCTTACCACAGCTGTGCAATGCAGAGCTGTTTGCTGTGGCACCCTCTGACCCTGGCAGGGCTATCTTTACAACCCCAAAGTGGGAGCCTCTCTGTTGTTGGGAGGTGGTGGTCACTGCATGGGATGAAAGCCACAGCCCTGTGGGGTCAGGGCCACCCCAGGCTGGCGAGTGCTTGGTGCTGCTGTTCCCAGACAAGGCTGTTGGATGTTCCCAGCAATGAGGAACACGAAATTTCCCAACCCTTGTGAGCAAAACAGGGACAGAGTGGGCAGGAGGAGGAGGGGGATCTTCCCCTTCTGACTTCCTGGAAATGGTTTCCTTCCCCAGATGTTCTAATGACATTTTGGGATTTTTGACGAAAACCATGACGGGAGAGGTCACGTCCCCAGATCTGTAAGGGGGTTTCAGCTGGGTCAGGGGTTAAGGGACTCTGGGCTTCTGGTAAGCCAGTGCAGCAGCTGCCAGCTCTTGATGTGAGGGTCAGAAGGGTTAAAGGACCATGTGTTGGTTCCTTGTCTCTGCGGCCAAAGGAAACTGTGACCAGAGCTGAGGCGTTGGACTGGCCTGTGTGGAAGAAGTCCCTCAGGAGAAGGAACCCAAAGCCCTCAGGAAGGGCCCCAGCACTACCTACTCATCCCCTTGCTCCTCTCCGTCATACCTGCCACCCCACCTCATCTCCAGCTCCCCTCCTGCTCACCAGGCTGTGATCATTAGCGTTAGAGACCATTTCCATTTGCCTTTCCTTGGCAGGACACCCAGTCCAATTCCCTCCAGCATGCCCAAATGTTCTGCCACGTTTCTGCCCTTGGCTGGGTGTTCACAGCAAGCACATGTGTGTGGGTGTCAGTGTGAGGCAGCAATGCCCCATTGCAGCAGGAGGTGTGCAGGGCCCTGTGCCAGCAAACAGGCTGTGCTTTCTGCCCCTGAGGCTGTGCATCCCCCCAGAATGGTGTGAGGGAGAGCACGTTAGCCCAGTGTGTGCGTCTGCTTTTAAAAAAACGCTCTGTTATTGACCCTCTCTGCACCACCCCTTCTTCCCTCACCCCCTTCGATTTTTCTCCTCATCCAACTCCTCATCACATTTTGTCCTTTCTTTTGATGCCAGCCTGTCCAAGGATTAAGTGCACCACACCAAGATGTGTTCAAAGTGAGTGCTGTCTCCAAAATCCCACATGGGTGACCCCAGCGAAGGGGAGGCAGTGGGGACAATTGTGGGCCGAGTGTTGTGTGTAGGCCACAATCAGCTTGGGCAAGCCAGTGACCATCTCTGTTGGGTTTTTCCTCCCCAGTTTGAGCAGTCGACCCTGCAGGCAGTTCACCAGCAGAGACGGGAGATGTTGAGCAACATCTGCAGCCGTTACACCCGCAAGCGGCGTCTCCTGCGGCCGGACGACTTGCGGCACTTGGTGGTGGACGACACCCACGGGCTGCTCTACTGCTACGTGCCCAAAGTGGCCTGCACCAACTGGAAGCGGGTGATGATGGTCCTGACGGGGCAAGGCAAGTACCGGGACCCGCTGGAGATCCCCGCCCACGAGGCCCACGTGCCCTCCAACCTGCGCACCCTGTCCGAGTACAGCGTCGCCGAGATCAACGCCCGCCTGCGCACCTACCTCAAGTTCGTCTTCGTGCGGGAGCCCTTGGAGCGCCTGGTCTCGGCCTACCGCAACAAGTTCACGCTCAGCTACAACACGGCCTTCCACAAGCGCTACGGCACCAAGATCGTGCGGCGGCACCGGCCGCAGCCCAGCCAGCGCGCCCTGCAGCGCGGAGACGACGTGCGCTTCGAGGAGTTCGTCTACTACCTGCTGGACCCGCGCACGCAGCAGGAGGAGCCCTTCAACGAGCACTGGGAGCGGGTGCACTCGCTCTGCCACCCCTGCATCATCCACTACGACGTGGTGGGCAAGTACGAGACCTTGGCCGAAGATGCCAAGTACATCCTGCAGCTGGTGGGGGCCGACGCCAGCGTCAAGTTCCCGGCCTCGTCCAAGACCACCAGGACGACAGACGACATGACGGCCCAGTTCTTCCAGGACATTAGCCCCTTCTACCAAAGGAGACTCTTTAATTTATACAAAATGGACTACTTGCTGTTCAATTACTCCATCCCCTCGTATCTCCGCCTCCGGTGAGGCGGGGGCTGTGGCGGAACAGATAAGGGAGAGCTGGATAACTCTCACCTTGCCACGATTCCTCTCCTCCTGCCTTGAGCTCTTGGTTAACTTCTTCCCTGTGCTCTTTTGTTAGGGTCTGCTCCACCTCCTGATGCCTTGTTAGTGCATGCTCTGGAGGAAGAACACTTCTCAATACCCTGGGGCTGGAACTTTTCCTTCCCTTTCTCTCCCAGCCTTCAATATCTACAGGGAATGGTGGTGGGACTGGATACTTCTTGCCTTGGTTGGGGACTTTCTTGTAACTAAGAGACTCCTCGATTTGTAGATCCAAATCTTGGGAAGGCTCCTTTTTCGGGCAGGATCCCTTCAGGTCTTTCTCCTCCTTACTGGGCTGTTTGGGGGCAGACATGGAGTCTCAGGGGTCAGAGGGGAGTGTATCAGAGACTTGCCTAGAACCAGAAATAAAGCAATAATTTAATGTAACTTTTTCCTTTTATTTAAAATTGCTCCCACCTTTTCTTTTTGTCTTGTTCTCTTCTTGTCCTTCATGCCATCCCTACTGAGAAGGATATAACACACAGAGGTGTGTTACTCTGGCCACATTTTTATCCCTGGAGGGACTTTTTGTTCCTCTCCATCCACGTGTTCTCACTTGGGGTGCAAAATACTCCAAAGATAGAGAGGAAAGGCTTGCAGCAGGTCCTCAGTGCTTTCCCCTGAACTATTACAGCAGAGTGCCTGTGTGTGCATGTCTCTGGATTTCTGGTCAAATCCATTAAATCCAGGCCCCACACCTCCCATTTTTGGAAGCAGGTGACAACAGTTGTGAAGCCATTCAGACAGTCTGGGTGGAGGTGTGTGCTCTGATGAAATCACACCATCCCCAGTGTCCTGCCCGTGGCCCTGCTGGTCAGGCAGGGCCCTACTGGCAGTGCTGGCTTCTCTTCCCAGGAGAGCATAAAGGGGCTGCTCCTGTGTGCAGCCCCTTTAAAAAAGTTACAAAGTGTTTGGGGGAACACTGGGCTGGGATGTGGGAGATTGCTGTGGTAATGGAGAGGTAATGTTGGACTGGGAGGCCAGAAAAGTCTGTGTGTGTTTGTGTGTGTGTGTGTGTGTGTGTGAGAGAGAGAGAGAGAGAGAAAAATTGAGAATAAAAACAGGGAGAGAGACACCTAGAGGGAAACAGTCCTTTTCCTGGTTGCCTTTGGATAATCATTCCTTGAAGAAAAAACAGGGAGGAGGGAGTGAAACACAAAAGAAAATGACAAACCAAGCCCTAGGATTTTAAATTAGAGCCAGTCCATATTTCAGTTTTTCCTCTTTTCTGTTTGGCTTTGGCTTGCTGGCTGCCTTTGTAAATAAACACACTGGTAATAGATGCTGTGGAGTGTGTCTGCTGGCTTGGCTGCAAACACTTGACTTATTAGTGCAATACAATGGGAGGTTTTATGAAATCACAGTGCTCTCAGTATCTGTAAAAAAAATGGTGTTTCCATCTAACAACTTTCAGCTGTTATATCTTAACCTTTTTCCTCTCTGCCTCTGACTGGCAGCTGTATGCTGACACTCCCTCCTTGCTTGCTCCATTGGAGATTGGCTTTAGCAAAGCAATGAAAAAGAAAAGTAAATGAAGCTGCTGGTGATGCTGGCAGTGTGACTGATTCTCCCAATCTGCACTGGAGATCTTGAAGAAATGGCCTTTCTCATGCTGTCTTGGTATCTCCCTGTCTAGCTGAAACACAAAACACAAAAACAGATTATATGATGCAACAGATTTCATCTGCAGCGTTCAGGCTTGGAGTGCATTCCTCCTGCTTTCTCAGGAGTCTTGTGCTCCCTGCTTAGAGCTGCTTCTGCTTGGAAAGATCATTGTTCAAGTCACTGCAAGATCTTCTAATCGCTTTTGGTCATGAATCATAATTTGGGGTCGGATGCAGGGTCATAAATGGATGGATTTTTAGATGGTTTTTTGTTTTTATTTTTCCTAAATACTGTTCCCTGCCAGTACTTCTAAAGAGCTGATGGCACAGTGAGTGGCAGGGACAGAAACGCTCTCTCCCAGCTGTGCTGTTTGTGGGTGTTTTGACAATATCTGGCTGGCTGGGAGCTGCTTTGGGCTTTCTTTGGTGTGAAAGTGAGGGAACAGAAGCCTCTGGGCTTTGTTCTTCAGCCAGGTGGTTTCTAATCTTTCCTGCAACTGTGGCAATGGGGAGGTGTCCCCAGCCGTGAGTGGCTGTTTGACTGGCAGCCTGTCCTGGCTGATGGATCCCCATCAGATCTGACCCATTGACCAGCCCAGCCACACGCCAATGGACCAAATGCAGCCCTGCAGCCTTGGCTGTGAGCTTCTGAGAGCAGGACCCTGTAAAGGTGTGGTTTGAGTCATTTAGAAATTGGACCTTTGGAAATACCCACCTTTGGGCTGTTTCTGTAAAATCCCCACAGACAACATCCACAATCCAAACCATTTAGGCCATACCCTTGGCTTCCTCTCTGCCTAAACCCAAAGCTTTCCAAAGGGAAAACCTAACCATGCAAACAGAAAAGGGCACTTTGGCACTTTGTATTTCTGAAACAAACACTGTCAGCCTGGGCTGGAGCTTTTTGGGATGGGAATCGCTCAGCCCATGCCAAAGCCGGATTGCCGGGACTGGGATGCTGCAGGATGGGGTCGGGATGCTGTGGGGCAGGGATACTGTGGGGTAGGGATGCTGTGGGGTCAGGATGCTGTGGTTTCAGAATGCTGTGGGGTCAGGATGCTGCAGGGTTGGGATGCTGCAGGGCAGGGATGCTGCGGAGCCGGGATGCTGTGGGGCCGGGATGCTATGAGGTTAAGATGCTGTGGGGCCGGGATGCTATGAGGTTAAGATGCTATGGGGTCGGGATGCTGTAGGGTCAGGATGCTGTGGGGCCGGGATGCTATGAGGTTAAGATGCTGCGGGGGGGTGCTATGGTTAAGATGCTGGGTCGGGGTGTAGTCGGGATGTGTAGGGTCAGGATGCTGTGGGGCCGGGATGCTATGAGGTTAAGATGCTGCGGGGTCGGGATGCTATGAGGTTAAGATGCTATGGGGTCGGGATGCTGTAGGGTCAGGATGCTGCGGGGCTGGGGCCAGCAGCCGGCCCCCTCGCCACAGGCTCGGTCCGACCCTTCCCGGTCTGACGGAAAGCGCTGGAGGATGGGAGCAGGACGGAGCGAGGAGGACCCCGTGTGACCGGAGATCCCAACTACAGGCGGTGAAATTCCCCGTACGGGTGCTGGGAACCATTTCTCTGTTGGCTCCTGGTTGGTTGGGCTTTTCAAACTGTTTCACTGTGTCCCTTTTTCTTCTCAGAGGAGAAAGCATCAAGGAGACCTGAGCCATCTCTAAAGTGTAACTGGATTTGGTTTTCTCCTCCACTTGGAGGTGGGGATGTGGCACTGAAGAGAGGACCATGGCAGTAGTGTCCCCCCAGCCCCCTGAGAGGTTCCCATCCTGGCCTCAGGCTGCAGAGCCTCTAAATGAGTCAGGTTGGTCCTGGAGTCTGGCCCAAGGCTTGGGAGCTGCTGGGGAGCTCTCAGAGCACCAGGGACACAAGAAACAAGAACAGCCTCCCTTTGATACATTCATGTGTGCACAAATACACAGTGAAAATAATGATTATATTATAATGTATAATAGAATTACTGCTGGGTCAATCTACATATTATATACTGATTACATTTGTATATGGTTACAATACTTAATAGACATTTGGCTTATGTTTGTCTACATACTTGTGTCTGTGCACCATCCCATTTAGTATATAAATACTCATGTACTCCCCAGCATAAAAGAGAGATTATCTTCTCTTGCTGCGCTGTTGAGCTTTGCCACATCCCACCATGGCTCAGGAGTTAATGAAGAGCCAGCCCCTTCCTCCCAGTGCCTCCAGCAGCTCCAGCCTGGTGAGTGTGCTGAGCTCTGTGCCTGTGCTCTGGGTGTGCTGAGCTCTGTGCCTGTGCTCTGGGTGTGCTGGGCTGTGCAGCTGTGAGTGTGCTGAGCTCTGTGCCTGTGCTCTGGGTGTGCTGAGCTCTGTGCCTGTGCTCTGGGTGTGCTGGGCTGTGGAGCTCCTGGCCTCATCCCTCATGGCCCATGTGAGGCTGTTGAGTTTCTCCTTCCAGTGGAACAAACTGGAGCTTCAGTGATCAGGAGGTTTCCTTCCAGACTTTCCTGTGCACCACAGATTGGGTTGTTTACTAGCTGGAGGATTAAAGAGACTGTCATTGAAGAGAAAAAAAACCAACTGTATTCAAGTATGTCTTGGACGCAGTGTCTCCCTTGAAGGAGGCTTTTCAGACTTACTGTGTTTGCTGGCTGGCACTTTGCTTGTCCCTGGTAAGGAAGCTCCATCTCACAGAGAGTTTCTGGAAAATTACTGTGTTAGGATGGAGGCAGTGAGTGGAAGCAGTGGGGGGAGAAAAATAAATGATTTCACTATCCCTGAAAACAACCCCCTGTTCCCATCTGCATCTACAGATGGTGACAGCCCCTTCTTTGCCTGCAAAGAGAAACCAGGAATGCACCCAGGAGTGGGGGAACCCCTGACTGACCTTCCTCCCCAGGGTGTTCATCTGGGATCTCCCCAGGGTCCCAGCAGCCACCCCAGCACCCCAACACCGGTGGTGCTCCAGGGCAGGCACCCACCCCCCTCCCAAACTCCAGTGCTCTTCCTCAGCCCCATCCCACAACCCTGACATGAACCTGAGATTTAATTGGGGCACAGCTAGTGGTCAGGAGTGAGCCTGCCTGCACTGCTAATACAGTGGGAAATAAAACCGTGGGACACTAAAAAAATTATATCTATTGTTTCACTGCCCACTACTGGAGTCTAGATCAGCTGCCTGATGGCTGCACAGGGTTCAAAACCAGCCAATCTCATTCTCTGCCCACACTCCACATTTTCCTTTATTCCCTCTAAAGATGACAGCAAGGTAAGCCTTCCACAAGCATCTCACAGCACTGGATGGGTTTCTCAGTCCAGGACCAGCACTGAGCCCAAAGGGGCAGCTCAGCAGCCAAGGACTAAAGAGCAGCAAGAAAGAAACTCTCTTCTTCCACCTCCTCCTTTTTTAATGCTATTGCTTATTTGGGAGCTGTGAGGACTAAATACAAATAAAAGTCACTGTTGGCTGAAACTGAGGTGCTGGTGTCTCGGGCAGGGTGGGTGCAGCCCAGTGACAAGCTGGGCACAGCAATGACACAGACACAGCAGCTGAGAAGCCAGGCTGGCAGTGATTTCCCTGCTGGGTTAGACAGAAATCCCTGTGAAATGTCCCCACCCTGTCTGGGCTCTGCTACCCACACAAGTCTGCTCTGAAACTGAAATTTGTGGAGGAAAAGGGAGTCAAACAACCCCACCCCCAAATCTCCTCCCTGGCCAAATTGCTCCAACACAGCACCACAGAGAGCATAAAGCCAGGTAGGGCCTGCTGTGGTGTACTGAAAATTCTTAGAAGCTGAGGAGCCTGCAGGTATTTAAGCATCAAACTTGGGGTGGGGTGGGGTGGGAAGGGAAGGGAAGGGAAGGGAAGGGAAGGGAAGGGAAGGGAAGGGAAGGGAAGGGAAGGGAAGGGAAGGGAAGGGAAGGGAAGGGAAGGGAAGGGAAGGGAAGGGAAGGGAAGGGAAGGGAAGGGAAGGGAAGGGAAGGGAAGGGAAGGGAAGGGAAGGGGGATGCCTGGGCAACTCAGGGGCTTCTGGCCCTGCTGGGATGGCTGGGGCAACTGGTGCCAGGGGACAGAGCAGTGCTGCCCACTCACTGGAGGGGCTGGGGGTGTTTTCTTAGAGGAGCAAGTTGAGACAGAGTCACAGGAATGCTGATCCAGGCTGTGCTCTGGGGTTATATATCAGCTTTGCTAGCAAAGACCCTTTCTCATTTGCACAGACAAGAAAAAAAGAGGAAAGAGTAAACAAGCTGAGCAGCCAAATAACTAGCCTTTCACTGCCCTTATTAAAAAAAAAAAAGAAAAAATCCCTTTTTATTGAAACCATTTCCTTTGGTTATATCATTTCTCTTGAGGCTGGAAGCAATTTTAAGTCTTAAGTGCCTTCCCTGCTCTAAGTCCACAGGCCCAAGGCTGAAGCTTGGCTGCCCACCAAGGGGTGCCCTGGAGAGCAGCACATCTTGCTGTGCCCTCTGTCATTGCCCCACAGCACCCCTGAGCCCCAGAGCCTCCTGCAGGGGGGAACCCCAACCCCAGCACAGGCAAGGTGCAGCACGGGTCACCTTGGCACAGCTGAGTGCCACAAGTAGGACACAGATGGCATCCATTACGTGTTCCCATCCCATCCTCTGCCAACAGTGACAACCAGATTAAGCTGAGCCCTGCCCAGAAATCCCCCAGTGAAGGGACATGCCAGTGCCAGGGCTTTGCTGCAAGCACACAGAGCACACAGCAGAGAAGCAGCTGTGCATTGGGCACTGGGGTTTGATGCTGGAGGAGTGTGATGGGGTCCCTGGCATCAGTCACTGGCTCCAGTCTAGGTCTTTTGCAGGATTGGAGGAAGCAGGGCCAATTCTGTGTTAATAAGAGAAAAGGAGGAGTTTCATCTGTTCAGAATCCTGTAAAGAACTGGGGTGTCCCCAGCAGCTTGGCTTTAGCACCAGCCTTACCTGATTCACAAGACCAGCACAAGCACCAGGCTCCAGAGAGGACCTCTCTGAGCTGCTGGGGACGATGCAGCAAGGAGGAGGAAAACGGTGCTGAGGCAGGAGGAGTTACTCGCCAGACCTGCTCAAGCCAGTACCAAATCTGAGCTATTAAAGCTTTACAAAGTAAAGCACTAAGCTCAAATTATTAAAATATACACATACACATCCTCTAAGGTGCCCCTCAAAGTGGGACTGGCAGTCAGATGCTTTGCTTTCCCCACAGGCTGCAGCAGGGGATAAAGCAGGGACACCCAAGGCAGGGCAGTGTGTGCTGAACCCTCCCTGCTGTGCACAGCCTCTCCAGCTCAGCAGCACCAGCCAGTTTGTCCTTCATGACAAAAAAAAGAAGAGGAAACTTGGGGAAAGGGAGGCTACAGCTCTTTTATTTGTCAGGGAGTGCTTTCCCCATGCCTGGCAGCCCAGAGCTGCTCAGCTTTCACTGTTAGGGACCTTCAGCCATGTGTGGAACCCATGCAGAGGCCTCAGCTCTGCAGGGACACCAGAGCAGAGCTGGGAGCAATGAAACACCCAGGGCCAGCAGGCACTCAACACAGCTGAGGTTCAGGTGTTTTAGAGCTGGCCAGGTCCTTGAATATCATGGGGGACTTGACCTCCCCTTTTCCCTTTCTCCAACAAGAAGGTTGATAATTAATAAAGGTGAGGCCCAGTGACATTTTTCAAAGGTTTGATCTATCTCCTCAGCTCCTGACTCTTCAGCATCTTATTATCTGGAGAACTTTAGTGCTTCTTCAATTTCAGTGAGAATTGGCTGCTTCCAGCCCCAAAAGCCTCTCTGATGGTAGCCTCTCTCAGACTGCCACCCTGGAGCAAGGACCAGAGGAGTCACTGGCCACAGCCTTGTGCCTGATCATCACCCAGACCAACACAGGCAGCTCCTGGACTCATTCCAGAGCAGCTGTTAATGAGTGGATGGTGACTGAGGGAGAGGCTTTAATTCTGACCTGAAACATATGGGTGTCAAAACATTCGTTGTTAGGAAACACTGATTTTCCTGAAGCCCTATTAAAATTGTGTTGTCCAACCCTGAATGGATGAGAAAAAAACCAAGAAGTTCTGCCTGACAAGTAAGAGCTAAAACCAGGCACAGTCGTGGCAAGAAAAAATCAACTCGCAAATGCACAGCATTACTCTTTTTTTTTACCCACTTTATTTATGTGTGTGTTTCTATAAACATTTGAACTACTGGACATTTAATAAACCGTAAAAACAAACCTTCCTGCCCCCAGAATGCAACCTAACCAGCTTTTTGGTCAGACACCAGCGATGCTGGCAGGGCAGGTAGGTGGTATCCCTAGATAACCTCCACTGGGCATGAGCCAGCAGCTCACTGCCTCAGATCCTGAGCCTCTGAGCGATGGAGACAAGTTTAAAAACCTGGTTGCTCTGCTACTCCAGGAGCAGGGGAAAAGTGGGGTGAACAAAGAATTTCCCTTGATGGAAAGTCAGAGTCTGATGGAGCAGCATCCCCTGGCAGGATCAGACACAGTGACCTGGGCAGGCTCTGGAGCAGCCTCAGGGCTGTCTCGGTGCTGGGGATTGACACCACGGCCCAAATGCTCCTTCCTGCCTCCCTCCCCAGTGGCCCAACTGCTCCTTGCTGCCTGGTTTGCAGGTGTGAGCAGGGGGTGCTCCTTCAATCTGCTTTGCTCCCCTCCAAGGGCAGGAGTTTGTGGGTGCTGATTCCTGGGCTGTAAGGCACGGTGGGGAGGGCAGGGGGTGGCAGGGGGGCCCAGCCCAGCCAGGTGAGCCAGCACAGAGTGCCAGGCACCCACTGGAGGGGAGCACCGTGTCACAGCAGGGACAAGAGCAGCACAGGCACTCTCAGTTGCCCAGGTTCATGTCCGTGCCGTGGATGAGCCAGACCAGGCGGAAGCAGATGGCCAGGAACCCAGTGCCCAGCAGGTCCCCCAGGGCAGTGAGGTAGGGGATGGAGAAATTGTCTGGGTCCAGAGCCTTCCTCCACATCAGGCGCACGAGCAGGTCAGCCACGTAGAGCAGGATCCCCACCTGGGAGGGGCAGAGAGAGGGAAACAGACAAACCCTGGGCTCAGAGCCAAAGCGGCCACGGCCAGGGAACCAGAGCTAGCAGGGTCACTGAGCATGCACACCTTCCCCAGAGAGCTGGGGTTCCTCTCTGGGATGGGGTGGGATGGGATGGATGGGATGGGATGGGATGGATGGGATGGGATGGATGGGATGGGGTGGGATGGGATGGGATGGGATGGGATGGGATGGGATGGGATGGGATGGGATGGGATGGGATGGGATGGGATGATATGGGATGGATGGGATGGGATGGCATGGCATGGCATGGCATGGATGGCATGGCATGGCATGGGTGTAGCTGGCTCTTAGCCTATCACATAACCCACAGCCCTCTGCTGCCAGCCACAAGTGCAGAGACCCTGCTTGAACTGCTCACCAGCACTGCCTGCCCAAACCAGAGCCTGGCCACACCAAAAGCATCTCCCAAAGGTACAGTTCCTATCCCTGTGCCTTAAAGGGAGCGCTCCCACTCACTCCACCAGATTAAGGTTTCTGTGAATATGCAGGCAACCCCAAAGGACAAGTTCCTAGCCAGACTTCTTTCTCTTCATCCTTCTTTTTTTCCATTAGAAATTCAGATCATGTCTACTTTGTTTTTCCTAAAAGTCTCAGTGGACAACTGGAGTTTGAGGCAGTTTTTACATCAAAGCTATCCCAAGCAGAACTGACATGATAAAAAAAAATCTTTTTTTTTCATCTCGACAGTTTAAAAATCTTTGTTGTGATTTCTTTTAATTCTTATTTCATTCCCAATTCTGATAAACAGATGGCAGAAAAAATATTTTGGTTAAAGATTAAGGACTGTCTAGTTAATTGAATTAAGAAGGGAGAGAGAATTTGCACCCCACATCTGTGGTCCCTCCATGGGAGACCACAGCACATCATGAACCAAAGCCTGAGGCAGCATTTCTAAAGGTGAAAACTGAAAGCTGGGTTGGGAGAAAGGGAGGAGGAGAGATGGGGGAAGTAAATTAAATAACAGAAGCACAGAAACTAAAGCTGGCTGGAAACTCGACAGTTTTACATAGATCATTTGTTTGCCTCAATTCAGGATCAAATAGATCCACATCTTTCCTGATGGAAAATTTGTTTAACTTGCGCTAAACAACCCTCACAGATGGAGATGCCACACTCTAAGCAATCAGCCCCATGCTTTTTACCCCCGTTTTTGTTTTTCCCAAGGCCTAACATAAATCTGCCTTTTTCCATTTGAAATCCATGATTTCATGTTTCCTCCCCTAATGACCACATGGCAAATGTTATTCTGTCCCTTCCTACAGAAATTTGGCAGTTTAAAGGCTGTTAACCAGACTTTTCCCAAGTCTCTCTACTTTGGACCAGTTAACCCCAGTCCATTCAATCATTCCTCTGAGGTCGTGTTTTCTGTGCCTCTGATCTTGGGCTTACTCCAAGTGACCCAAACTTTCCCCCCAACCCTTTTTCCTTCTGTCTTTCTTTATAAGGTATAACAGAGGGGAAAAAAGGGCCAGGCTGAGTGTACCCTCCTCCAGTGGCCTCCATGGGAATCTTTTGGGGTCAGTGGCGTTGCTGGGATGCTGCTCTTTGTGCTGTCATTTATTCTTGCATTTCCATGCCTGGCTTTGGTTGAGGAGTTACCTCGATGCATAAAGAGAAGAATAAATATTTTCCTTTAAACTGTGGCTGTGATTCTGGGCTTAGGGCTGTGCAAAGGTCGAGGAAAACTGATTGTTTACACACACAAGGAATTCACCCTCGGACACAAGGCTGCTTGTAAGGCAAAGTGAGAGTCAGCCACCTCATCATGCAAATCAATGAATCACTCATTTAAAAGGGCAAGTGAAGTCAGAGCCTCTGTGAGTTCAGGCAACAGCCACATGCATTTCTGAGTGAGAAAAATAAAGTTTACAGAGCAGAAAAAGCAAAACAAATCAGATGATCTGCTCATTGCCTACCAGGAGCTTTTACTTTTGAAGATAACTGCTCAGGGCCTGGCCTTCCCCTTTGTTTTTTGCCCACATGGGCCTGCCCAGAGGGATTCCCTAGATTTTCACCATAAAATGTGACAGTGGTTTCCAAAATGGGTGGGGAAACCTGCTGGCTGCTGTTCACTCTTCTCACTGTGCTGGGGTAACTAGTGGCAGCCTGGAAATATTTGGAGTTCACACCCAAGGAGTGAACATTTTAAAGCAAGGTACTTCTTGCTGAGTGTGTCTCTGCGCACTTACTGCAGCCCAGTGGATGTTGAGAACTCTTTCCTCCTCTCACCCTAAAGCACAGCTGTGCTCATGTGGGAAACCTAGAGCCTGGCAATTTGGGTGAAGAATTACTGGAGCTACAGAATGTACATATTCTTGGCAGAAGCACACCTGATGTGACAGGGAACAGAGGCTGCTGCTGAATGTTTTACTGTGACTCCTTTTTACCCTGGAGGATGCTGGTTTTATGTTATCTGATAGATTCCTTTTGGGTGGGAGTTTGGGGTTTACCTGCAGCAAAGCAGCAGCCAGATAGAACATCACAAAGGTGAAGGACAGGGATGTGTGGCCCCCCTGCAGCAGGTGGATGGTGTAGAGGAACACCAGGTGCCCTGGGATGACCAGCAGGAACAGCACCCGGGCTGACTTGGAGTTCACCCCTGCAGAGCAGAGACAGAAACGGGGGTAACAGCAGCAGGGGAGGGTCAGGGGAGGACAGGACACAGTGAATATTTTAATGTATAAACCTGGGGCTGCCCCCTCCCACCAGCCCCATTGCTAACGCCTTCCCTAGATCACACAAACATAGGAAGCATCTGCAGGATCAGCCCAGCAGCTTTGTCTAGCACTGGAACTGCATGCCAAAGGCTTTGTGCTCCGTGCTGCTCCGCTGTGATTCTTGCAAACACTCCACTGTGATTCTTGCAAACACTCCACTGTGATTCTTGCAAACACTCCTCTCAGCTGTTCTCTGCCTCCCACAACTTCTGCTCTGCCTCACTGCAACAGATTTTCCCAGTTTATAGTTTGATCTGGCACTAACTCTCAACCTAACAGGGAAAATCAAGAGGAACTCTATAAAGACAACAGACCCAAAATTGAGTTTTGCTGATGCTTAAGTATTTCCAGTGCTGAAGGTGGAGGAATTGCTGATTTTCAGCAAGATTATGGTCTATTCACTGCTCTGTCCACAGGTGATGGCTGTAGGCTGGCCATTAAAATGACTTTCTGTTAGATCAAATCTAAGATTCCTTTTCAATTACTTTCTTTAGTGCTCCCTGAAGGCCACTTTCTTTGCATGCCAGTGAGCAAATATGCCTTAAGCCTTTTTTTTTCATGCTACCCACTGCAAGGATGCTTCCTGTCTGATCTGAGTTTTCTCTGAGGAAGGGGAAAGCTCTGCCTTTGAAACCCAGCCAGTCCTTCACCAGCCAGGCTTGGGAAAGGAGCCACCTGTGAGGACAGACAGACAAGGACACCAGGGGCTCAGGGTCTACCTGATGAGAAGAATGTGGTGCATGGGTTGGGCCAGTTCTGCCTCATCTTGTATGGCAAAACTCCAGGCATGCTCCAGAAGTGCAGGAATGTAGAAATTCGGCTGGCTTGGATGGCAACCAGATTCCCCCCAACACCTGTGAGGACAAAACACAGAAAACCTGAAAACCACCTTCACCACAGCAGGAAACATCCGTGCAAAACCCAGCCTAAGGTGAGTCAATCTGCACTCACTGAGAGCAGCAGGAGAGAAAGAGAAACCTGACCCCTGCATCTCTAGGGGTGCTACACTATTCACTTGGCAGGAACAGCTCCTGAAAATCAGGAAGGCTCCAGTTATTGTGATCTTCTGACTGCTGGCTGAAAACATTTTCCCTTTCTCCCCAGCACTGGAGGTGGCCTCTGCAAATGATGTAATTGCACCTGGTTGGACACAGTCTGTGAGAAACACCTGGGGAAAGCTGTGCAGATGCTGCTCATGGCCACTTTTTGGATTTACTCACTCAGAGAACCATTATTGTTTGAAAGACAACAAAACATCACAGAGAGTGATTATATGTCTGTCTGAAGGTACCTAACACACTTGTTCAATGACAAGGAATCATGAGGATGAATTAGAAGCCAAAAATGTCACCTAATTAAATTAATTCATTCCAGATTGATTATTTGTAGCAAACATGAAAAAGCAGCAATAGAAGGATAATGATCTATGGAACAAACTTCCACCACCCTAAGTATTTTCAGGGTGGAAATGCCACAGAAAAGATAAGGGTGAGCCAGATGCTACAGGCTTCTCGTGCCTTCCCTTCCTTGGAGAAGAAATCATCATTAAATGTGAGATTTCCCAGATGGGAATCAAAGTGAAAATATTCAGGCTGTCGCATTGTAGCTGAAGATGGACCTGTCTGAGCCATGCACTGCCACGCTTTGCACAGGCAAAGTGAGGAGCTTTGAGGGTGGCATGAGGCCCTAGGAACCATGGTTTCCCTTGGAATGGGCCTGTCCTACAAGAACATTATAATAGCAGAAAAATAAGCTAGTGGATCTTCAGTGATACCAGGATCCCCAGCAGTTTGTGCTGATAGGTGTGTGCACAAAAGTACTGCAAATAAATAAATATAAATATAAATATAAACACACACAAAATATGTTGAGATATATATACATAAAAATCCAATTATATCCAACCCATACATATAATCTTTTTATATATAAAGATATACATTTATCTCATATAAATATAAATATAAATATAAATATAAAATATAAATATAAATATAAATATAAATATAAATATAAATATAAATATAAATATACACACAAAATGTTTAGATATATATAAATCCCATTATATCCAATCCATGCATATAATCCCTCAGATACATTCACATGTATAATCTAATTATATTACTAGTTATCAACATTCTGTACAGGGGATGATTGCACCACACAAATTACTGAGTGGAGAGAAGGAAACAAGGATAAATGGATTTATTGTGACATCCCAGTAGGTTTGATTTTATGAAAAGTGTCAATGTAGCTCTCAGAGATGCTGTTAACCTTTTTGTACAGCTCTGTCCTCGCTGCTGTTTTGCTCCAGAGACATTTCAAAACATAAGCAGAAATGTGATGGGGACCAGTAACTTCTCTTCCACTCATGATGGGAGCAGGGAATTGAACACTGATCCCTGTGTAGGGGCAATGGTGGATGCCAGAAGCCTTGGGAGGAAGGGGAGGTATAAATAAAAGCACGCATTGAACCCCCATGTCCAACCTACCATTAATCACAGGTGTGAAAACTGCCATGCCTTCAAAGTTTGGGTCAGTTACAGTTTTGTCCAGGATGAGCCCACCAATGCTGTTAAGAAAAGGACAGCAAATGAGGTTGGAGCAGTCTTTTCCCAGGACAATTCCTACACTGAAAATAGCACCCTGCCATGGGTTCCTGCATTCCCCACTGCCAGATTGGACTGCTCACCATGCACTCCTTTACAGCTCAGCTTCCACCAACAGAAAGCCTTACAGATCTTGTTAATGGCATAATGAGTTCAGAAGGACCTCCTTGCCCACCCTCAAGCAAAACTGGTAGTGGTTAGGAAAGCATTATCATCTTCCCACAAAGTTTTGTTACACTTCTATACCGGACTTAGCAGGTTTTTTTTAATTCTCTTCCAGATCTCAGCTGAAAGATGTAGCACGGGAAGAAGGAACTACGTGGCTCTACATTTACCAGTATTTTCTCTTTACAGCTGGATAAGAATGAGGTTGAAGCCCGACAATCTGTGATGATCAAAGCCTGACAATTTGTGATGATCATCATCTGTGCTTTCAGTTTCCTGGCTTCCACCCATGTGGTGCCTGGATGTGCAAGTGAGACTCAGAATGATTTGCTTTTCCCAGTCCTTTGGGGGCTCCTTATCAGCTGTCTCACAAATACGAGAGACAGACTGAAACCCTTTGGCACAGTTTGTATCTCCTTTTTGCAGGACTGAGAAGGACCAGAGGCAATTAGAAAAAAAAAATTGAGAATCTTCTCTGGCAAGAGGTGTGGAAACCCAAAGCACTGGGAATATTTCTCTGTCTGCTCTGGTGTGTCCTGACCCCCAGGGGAGCACTGACTGTGACCCTCATTCATGGAGAAAGTTTCTTAGATTTGAAGATAGACCAGAATCCACAAAAGTGTGCAATAGATTATAGAGAGTGGTGTAGGTGTATCACTTGATGAGAAATTTAGGTTTTGGGATTTTTAGTATGTTGTGGATGGAATCAAGATGGAGGGCACAGGGTGTCATCCTGGGTTTCTTCTTCATGCTTCTTCTTCCTTCTTCTTCATGGGTTTGGGTGGCATTTTGTAATTGGGCAGAAAATTCTGCATTGCAGCTCTTTGGGATCAGTTATTGGATTAAAAGGGAAAATAATCTAGGTGTCAGTTCTTAATTGGATAGTTCAGTCTTAAAAGACCTCGTATCTAGAGATTGTTGGCCATTTTGTGTGTCTTCTAATGAAAAGCTGCTGAACTCACAGTAGTGAGAGTTTTACTGATAGGAAATAATAAACACCTGAGTCCCAACACGAATTACTGTCTCAAGTGCCTTCAATCCAGACCCAGAGAAACTGACAACTGGTAATGCCACAAAGAGGATATTCTGCAGCAGGAGAAGGGGCTGCAGGTGGCACACTGTACTTGCAACTTTACAGACTCAGAAGACAGTCTGTTGGAGAGTCACCAATGGCTGAGAAGATCAGGGCAAATCCCCTGCGGCTGTCCCTGGCAGGGTCCCCCTTGGTGCCCCTCAGTGAGCCCAGGCTGTGTGTGCAGGGCACACCCAGGGCTGGCTGTGCCTCCTTTACCTGCTGATGCTCATGGCAACAATGACCGGCTGCCACCCGGACTTCAGGACTTCAGCCAGGGAAGGGCTTTGCTTGGCAATAGCAACCCAGAGAGGGATCATGACAATGAACACAGCACAGATCAGAGGAGAGAGGTACTTCACATCTGGCAAGGAGAAGAAATTTTGAATTAAATATCTGTAGCTTCACTGGTTGCCAAAATCGTAATGCACAGAGATGGGAAGAAATGCAGCAGGACTCTTGCTCCAACTGAGATATGCTAGAGGAAAAATCACATGAAGCATGATAGTCCCCACAAAACCACCTCATTCCACCACAGAAATCCATAATTAATCCCTGAAATTCACTGCTGGAGGATGCTGTTTGAAAATCAGCAGGATTCAAAGCAAGTTATATTTGAAGATGAACAGCTCTCCAATTTCATCTCCAACTAAGAAAGATAAAAAGTTACAAAATTTCTGGCTTCAGGGTGCAAATCAAACAGCAGGGCAAGGGGGAAACTCCTGTGTGGAAGCTGCATCCCACTCAGGGCAGACACCTCATGCCTTCACCTAAAACAAGAGGTAAGAAGCACTTTAGGAGGCAAGCTAGCAGAATTGCTGAGCAGCTGGTCTGCTCAATAGGAACAAATGTTCTCTGGCACACATCAGCCAGTTCAGATCTGGGGTTTCTTTTGTGCTAGCTTGCATGTGTTTCCATTGGGTGCTTTTTCCATTCAGCAGAGGCATAGCCTTGGATCTTTAGAAACAAAGAAATTAAAAAATAAGAGGTTCAGCACTAAAAGAAAATAAACATGACTCAGAAGCATGAGAAACACCTTCGAGCAATGGGGCCGATGCCAGCCCTTTTGATACAAAAATGCTTCTTCAACAAAGCTCTCCATCTGGTCTCTGAGCTGGGGCCAAAGGCAGTGGGATGTAATGCTGGCTTTGCAGGTGATCTGGGAGATGAAGCAGCTCCAAGTGTGCATTTTTAACAACACCACTGCCAGGGCCTTGGGCTACCTGGGTGAGACAGCACTGACGCGATGGCATCTCCTGGGAGTGAAAGGCTCTCACACAAAGAGGTGCAACTCCTCATGAGAGGCTTCAGTGGGCACTGAAATGCATCTCCTCCTGGGAGTTTAGAGTTTGGTCAGTGCACTTCACCCCCTACAGTCATCCAGGACAGCTGGGTTGTATGACAGACTCAGCTGCTGAACTGGGTCTCTTACCCACACCACGTGTTGTTTTGAGCAATTAATTCCCCCTCAAATAATGCAGGCACAGCACTGGAGTTGATCAAACCTTATCAGAGCCCACAGAAAGGCTCCTGGTGGGATGAATGGTCTTCAGGCTCCACATTCCAGTTCTGCTACATTCTCTCACAGGCAGCCCATAAGCTGAAACCCTTTGGCACAGTTTGTATCTCCTTTATGCAGGACTGAGAAGAACCAGAGCCAATGAAAAAAAAAAATTAAAATCTTCTCTCGCAAGAGGATATTCTGCAGAAGGAGAAGGTGCTGCATCAGGTGGCACACAGTACTTCAAACTTCACAGGCTCATCAGTATTTTTGAAGGATACATACACATTTTGGTAGGACCCAGAAGTTTTTAGAGTGTGACCTGCACCTTATTACACACTGGGCAGGGAAATGGATTTGTTCAAGCACCATCAGCAGTGCCATCCTTCTACCTGCTTCACTTCATGCTCCCAATGACTTGGTGTCTGGGTGCTGACTATTTTCCATCTCAGGAGGCTCTTTAAACTACTCTGGCAACCCCAGAAATGCTCTCTGGTCACAGCCACAGAGGTTATCATGTTGTTCTGCCCTGTGCTCCCTGGAAGATATTATCTGAGGCTCAGCAACTGAAAGATAGATTAGCTTTATAGAGGCAGGTGCAATGGCATCATGGAAAATCCTATTACAAAAAAAAGCCACCTCTGAAGCTCAAGGAGGACAGGATGGAAGCAATTCATAGGCCTCTCCCTGCAGGGTGGGCTCCTTCACTCCCTCACTTGTGCTTGCACATGGAATGAGTTATGCAAACTGAGAACAGCTGCCTCGCTGCTTCTGCTCAGTCTGGAGCAACAGTTTGGGTTTCAAGTGGAATTGAGTTTGCTGCATCTTTTTATTTTCCCATTTCTGTTCCAGCTTAGGCTCACAGTAAATAGCCCAACACTTTAAAAGCAACAGACACATGTCACCAATGTTTTGAGCTTCTGAGGGCCATTGGGTGCCCAAGCCTTTGGCAACCAGCAGCACAGCTAACCCAGACCACAGCTCCTGCAGGCACAAAACACTGCAGACTACCTCCCTCCAACTGAATATCTTGTTCATCCATGGCTCTCCATGTGAGAGGATACAAGAATATTTTACTAGTGCCAAACCCCTGGAATTGCCTTGTGAAGAAGGAGCTGCTGTTAGCCCTGCACAGGAAGGAGTTTTGCCTGGCTAGTGACACATCGAGGAACAGAGTCAGTGTCACATATGCCAGCCTCCTGTTCCAAAGCTGCACAATACATGTTGGTCATTTCTTTGACAAATCCCAGTTGTGTTTACTAGGCTCTGCCTTCCAGTTTGTTACTAAAAGACAGTCTGGAAAAAGCCTCTTTGGTCATTTTCCTACCCCAGTGGCATGACAGCCTCCATTCTGAATCATGCCAGAAATGCTGAGGCAGCCTGCAGTAATTTCCCAAGGATTTGTGAGCTCCCTCGCTGAGCTGCAGCTCCCTGCTGAACACTGTACCTATGTATTTGAAGAGTGTGCTGCTGATTCCTGCCAGGAGGGAAAGGGTTATCAAATCTCCCAGGCTCGCTGCTATGGGTGTGGCGACATTGTCTGGGTTGATCCCAACTTTCCTGGCTCCAATGATCACACCAATCATCACCAGACCTAGAGAAGACACAGAGCAGGCATCAGAGAGAGCATTTGGCTGTGTTTTACCCCAGAGCTGCTGCCCTGGTTCAGGATGTGGGGGTCTAAGAGAAGCAAGAAGCACGATACCCACAACAGCACCATGCAGCTGGAGATTGGGCACCCCCAGGAATTTGTCCTTTTGTTTTCACCAACCTGAAGTGCATGACTCTGTCCTTATAAACTGCACCAAGGGCCCAGAGGCACACAAGCAAATTCCAGGGATCAAAGCAGATACCAGCAGGCAGCCCAAATGTAGAAGCTCCCCTCCTGAGCAGCCTAATCTTTGCTGCCTTGAAGCAGGAGCAGGCACGAAGCACACTCATAGATAAGCACACAGCAGGCATGCAGCAGCCTCTTGGTGCCATCCCCTCCTCTGGATTCCACAGCACAAAGACATTTTCCATATTAGACTGAAATTTCTCAAAGTTTGAACCACCAAGGAGCAATGAGCTTCCTTACAGTAGCCTGCATTAGCCTTTCAGCCCAGGCATCAGACTGAGCCCTCATGTCCCAGAGCCTTTGGGGCTGCTTTAATTTGCTCTGGGGGGACATTGATGCTGTGAGCAGCTCCAGACTCAAGGGGTTATGGTGGTGGCCCACATCTCTTCCCTTCTCCTCTGAGGTGCAGCTGGAATATTGAGCTGCTTTTCAGCATTGCTGGGGAGAAGAGAGGTTTTGCTTGCCCAAGTTTAGGAGCACAAACCCCAAACAAAGCCTGGTGAACATGTGGGAATCCCTCAGTGTGACCCTGTTCACAGGGGTCTGAGGATGAGGGAAGAGATGAGGATCTGACTCCATGTTTCAGAAGGCTTGATTTATTATTTTATGATAGATATTATATTAAAACTATACTGAATGAAAGGATTTTATCAGAAGGCTAGCTAAGAATAGAAAAAAAAAGAATGAATAACAAAAGCTTGTGTCTCGGACAGAGTCTGAGCCAGCTGACTGTGATTGGCCATTAATTAGAAACAACCACATGAGACCAATCACAGATGCACCTGTTGCATTCCACAGCAGCAGATAATCATTGTTTACATTTTGTTCCTGAGGCCTCTCAGCTTCTCAGGAGGAAAAAATCCTAAGGAAAGGATTTTTCAGAAAATATCGTGGCTACACCTCAGCTACCAGATCTCTCTCAGGGCTGTGGAAGAAGCACCTGGGATAACCCCTGGTCAGGCTCCACTGCTAACTAGCAAAGGCAGCTTTGAGACAAGACATAAGACATCCCTTCAAAGCCCCTCTGTGGCTGACAGGCTGCACCAAAGGAAGCCCAAGAAATGGTGATTCCCTCCAGCCCAGGAAATGGTGATTCCCTCCAGCTCACAACCTCTCTGTGCCTGTCTACACAGCCCCTCCAAAGCTGAGCATGCACAGGAGCATCAGTTCTCCCCCCAAAAATGCCACATGTGCATCTACCCTGATGTAACATCCCTAACACAAAAACACATCCTGACACAACCTGACATTTCCATAGCAGCCCTCCCAGACACCCACACTCCCCTCCCCTCAGCACAGCTCATGCTGCTCCCCTCCCTGGCCATAAAAGCAGCAGCTTCCACACACAGGCTGCCTGTGACATGTCCAGGGAAAAATTTGATGCCAAACCTGAGACAGCACAGCAGCAAAGCCTCTCTGTACCCCACCAAGCAGGGAGATTGTAGGGAAGAGTAATGAAAGCTGAGCTGCTGGTTTTTAACAACTGCCTCATCCCACATTTTCCATCAAAGGCATCTCCAATCACCCTTTGACTCCAGCTTCAGGATATGCAGTTGTTCTAACTTGTCCCTTTCATTTAGAGAACTTGCAGCATCCTTTGTGCCAGCTGCTCTATTCAGGGTACCATGCTGCCCTCGTATGGCAGACCCACAAACTGGAGCTCTCCAGGCCACCCAGAACAGCTCCTGTGCCCAGCCCACCACATCGCCCTGGAGGAGGAAGAGCAGGGGAGGGGACTGCCTGGTTCCCAGCTCACAGCAGGCAAACTGCAGGGCTGGCCACAGGTGTGGGGTGACCCATCTCGAGCGTGGTCTGGATTTGTCAGCTAACAGACCCTCAGTGCCTGGGTGACATCTTTTCACCCTCCCCTGGGAAAGGGACAGTGTAGATGGCTCGTGTGACACCCCAGGGACACGGAGCGGGGCTGTTTGTACAGCCATGCACAGCCTGGGGCACTTTTCACGTGTCAGGTGAAGCACATTTTGATTGCTGCCTGTGAGAGCAACAGATCATGGGGGAAGAGAAGCAAAGGCAGCATGCAGAGAGGATGAAAGCAGCAGCCACAGCTCCCTGCCACGCCAGAGGGATGCCAGCTGGGTGCTGCACGGGGCATCTGAGGAAGCAGAAGCACTCACCAAGGGAAAGTGCCGCTATGAAGGCCGTGGTGACGCTGCTGGCACACAGCACAGCAGCCTGGCTCAGCTCCACAGAGCCCTTGGAGATGGCTCCCAGGATCACAGCAGCCACAGCAGCCAGCAGCCCCACCACAGTGGCCTGGACCTGGGGACCGAAGGACAGCTGGTGAGCCCTCACCCACATCTGGCCCTGGCAGCCCTGGCTCCACGACTGCAGCACTGCCACAGCCTGGAGGGCAAAGCCTGGCGCTGATGCTGATTGTTTGAGTATTTAAACAGCATCCCTGCAAGGCTCCACTAGATCAAAACCAGAAATCCTGACAAAGTTTGCAGAAAATCTCTGGGGGCCTGCAAAGGGCAGATAAAACTTCAGCAAAGAACACAGAGTCCAGCTCTGGTCAAGACAAAAATGGGCTCCCCAACAGCTCTGCGCTCCTGGGAGGCTTGGAGCTGTGCAGGGAGATAAGGGAAAGCACACAGACACATGCTGCCAGCCCTGAGGGCTTGCCATGTGCAAACTCTAGGCTGGCTCCTGGATTTTAACAAGCAGAAGAATTGCCTTTGCAGGAGGCAATTTCTCCCATCTCTCCCCTCCTGCCCAAGGCTGATTCCCAAACAGTGCCAGTAAATGACAGGCTTTATCCAGGGGCAGCTGTGAAACAGGGATTGTGCCACAGCTCCTGCTGCAAAAGGAGTTTTTATTAGTTCAGTTTGTCCACAAAGGCAGTGAATGTCCAGATGTGTTTTACAGCTAAACTACAAGCTCTGGGGCCACACAGAGCTTTACTGGAGGTCAAGTCCTGGCTCTGCCTGGCTGTGTTGAGGATTCCTGCCCCAAATCACCAGCTCTGCATTCAGCACTGCTGGAACAGGTGCTGCTGGGCTGCAACAGAGCAAGAGAAAAGGGACTTCTGCATCTCCCAGCTGAAGTGACTCACCTGGATAAGGGCTAAATTGCAGGTGGCCATTTTCCATTGCTTCTGGGCATCATCCATCTGTCCAGTGTTAGCCTAGGAGTCAAGAGAGATACCCTGAAAAGCTGTTCCTGTGGTACAGGTGGCTGCTGAAGGCAGTTTCACCTGCTCCCTGGGGGAAAAGGGCTGTCAGAGAGAGGCAAACACAGGTCAACATCTCCCAGCCTTCCCTGCACTTCCTTCTTGACACTTTTCTACCAGCCCAGCATCCCAGGGGCATCAGAGGCTCACACTGAGGTGCAGAGGTGTTGCAGGGCACCCAGCTAAAAGTGAAGTGGGCATATCCACCACAGCCCACACAGATAAAAAGCTGAAAAAATTAAACTATTTTTTGTCCTTTGCTCCCCCTAAATTGCTCTGGTAAGCTACAATTTCTCCTGAGGCATAATAAAGAAAAAAAACCCAAAGTAAACAAAATTGCTCAGGGAGATAGAAGAGATCAAATACAGAGCAGCAAAAGCTGCTGCAGGTTCCAAGAAGCTCAGTCTGCTTCCCCCAAGGTAGGATTGCTGGGAAGCCCTCAAGGATCAATACCCACAGAAAAGCAATCCAGCACTGGAGCTGACAGCTGTGGAGCTCTGGCTTTGTCTCCTTCATGTGTCACAGGGCCCCAAATATCAGCAAGTGGCCACCCAGGGATTAATTCACCTTCAAAGTGCAGATGGAAATTCTCTGTTCCAGTTACAAAATGAGGGCAAACACATTATTTTAATGCTCACATCCCACTAGTTTCTAGTTAGCAGAAAAGGGCATCTCTCACACACAGCGTGATTATATAAATGAAGGATCTCCTGATGTCTCCTGCTAATCACCCCCCTCCCAAAATTAACCAGCCCGTTAACACTCACAGCAGTGGAGAGCCTGGATGCCAGTGTCATCTCCAGATTTCCCTTCAGGCCAACCAGGGCAGGAACCAGGATGAAAACTTCTGTAATGGTCCGGAACACGTCCCAGTGCTGCAAGGAAACAGAGGCAGCGACCTCAGCCTGTGGTGCTGCCCAGCCCAGGGCTGCTGCAGCCCAGGGTCTTGTCTCAGCACCTCCAGGTGTCCTGTGCACAAAGGGAGAGATGCTGCCCTGATGCATTTCATGTTTTGCATTTTGGGAGGGAAGGAAGGGATTTTCAGCTTGCAGTATTCTTTCTCATCTCGCGCACAACAAAGCACTGCCCTAACGGGGAAGGATCTTTCCTTCTGGGGGCAACAGAAGAATTTGGAAACCCGTAAATTAAAACCCTTAAATTTTGGAAACTCGTAAATTAAAACCTCTTTAACATCAGCCAAGACCAACATTAAAAGTAATTAAGGTTCAAAAGCCAAATTAGATAGAGCATGTTCTCCATCCCTTGCACTGACACTAGAAACAGCAACCTCTACTGCCATCCAAACTCATAAGAACAAAACCAAAGATCTGGAAAATAACCTTACAAGAAGTTGTGTCTGTCTTTTCTTACCAAACTTCAAGTCAAGCATCTAAGACTGGTGGGGGGAGGGAAAGAGATTTTTGCATCTCTTCTCCACAGACAGTTCCTAAATCTCCCTATTACCAAGCACATCCTTGGTGCAGCTGGAAAAAGGTTTTGAATTAAGATATCTCATAAGCCAGACTGCTGGGCCAATATCTTGACTGTTGTTGCTCCTCTGAAGCTGAACTGCACAAAGCTCTTGAATCAGCTGCAACACCAGAGACAATCTGAAAACATAACAAACTTTGTTGACTGACATGTCTTCTCTAGGTTTTTGTACCATACAGTGCCTTGGAATAGAATTCATCCCTCCTCTGTGCATTCAAGGGTGTTGGCAAAGCCCTGCTGTGGGCAGAGAGGTTTAAACCAGGATGAAATCCCAAAATGGGGCCACTCAGCATGAAGGAAAAGTAACAAGCCCAACATCTAAGAGCAGAATACAAGGAAAAACGGGTGGCTGCAATGAGCCAGATCAAAGGTCCATCTAACCCGTCCTTAGCTCTGCCAATAATCCAGTCTGGGTGTATAAAACAAGAATCTACAAAAACAACAATAAATGGGATAACTCTCCTGTGTATTTTCCAGACTCTGACTATCTCCACAGGGTACTGAGCTGCTGGGGGTTTTCTGCACATTTCCCAGTGCTGAAAGGCTTTCTCTTTCAGGTCCCCATCCCAACTCCCCCCTGCAACCCATGTGCCATCCCGTGGCACAGATTTCCATAGTTTAGCTGCACATCACATGAAGATCAATTTGTTCATTCTTTCCAACTTGTCACTGGTTTGAACCCATGGTGGTGCTGAGTTCTGGCACTGGAGGACAAAACAAACCAGCACATCCCTACCCACCTTTTTCACATCCACTGGGATTCTATAAACCTGAATATCCAGGTGGTTGGACAGACTCAACAAATGGTGACACATTCAGCTGCCAGCCTCTTAGGAAATATATACAGGATGTAATATTAAACAGCTGTATAGAGGTGTTTTTCTCTGGCTGTGCCATGGGAAGCTGTGGGGAGGTGGTGGTGTCTCTCTGCTGGGAAGACCTCACAGCTTCCTTCTCAGTCAGGATGGATGAAACTGGGGCTGAGCCAGTCCTGAGCATGTGGTGCAAGGCACCTCAGAAGTGCAGATAACAGGCAAAACATTATTATCAATATAAAAAAGGCACTTTTCCTGGCAGTGGTGGAACAGGCACGTTTCAAAACGAGCAAGGTATGTTACTGTTGCATAAACAACCAACAACACAAAAATTGTCCCCTTATCTGACACACTGCAGTTTTGTTTAAATTTGTTAACATGGAACTTAAATACCTGAGAAAAACTAGGGGTGGACTTCTCTTTTAGAGATTCATATCCCCCTCCCTCCTCTCTCTTTAATTAAGAATAAAGATCCAAACACATCTTTGACACATTCAAAAGAAAGAGAACACAGACTCCACAGTCACAATGTAGAACTCCCAATCATTTAAAGCACAGAGGCATGCAGAAATTCATACTTAAGACCTTGCATATTTTGCACATAAAAAGACATAAATAGAAAGCAACAGAAAAACTCAACTGTTTGTATTTTCTGTGCATGCCACCTTTGGGAAATATGACTTGGGTATATCTAGGTAAGCTCCAATCCTTGTGACATAATAGATTTTGCAGATCTCAAGCCATCAGAACAGAAGTTCCAGCATATGAGGTATGACTTTTTGGGACTCTGCCTTACATATAATTACACCTGAAAGCTCTGAACAATTAATAATCACATGACTGTACTAATAAAAAAAAAGCTGACTTAATTGCCTCTATTTGAGTCTCATTAGTGACTCACTGAGAGCCTAAGGAAAGATTCTTAATGAATTATACCACAACAGCCAGGGCTCCATTGTGTTAGTGACTGCAGAAATACAGAACAAACAGATGATGCCTGTGCCATCAGCTGGCAGGACTGTCAGCTGGAGGAGTGGCTGAGGGGGGCAGTTTGGAGCCATGCAGGCAGGGAACTACCTGAATGAAGACACCTGGACAAAGCCTAGGAAATATCTGTCCTTTGAGACAAAAACTGGCCTAGAAAGAACAAAAACATTCCATGGAAACCCACACAGGCAGACACAGAGCCAGAAAGAGACTCTTTCCCATTTCACATTTTCATAATGGAGTTTCAGCCCTAAAACTCAGCTCTGAAGAAGCTTGGTTAATAATTGGTCAATAAAAAATTCCATGTTCTAACCAAAGCAGCTGGATCTGCTCATGGGGTCCCTCAGAGGAAGACAGGTTATTTACCATGGATGCACTGAGCCAGCCCCCAGCCCCAGTGCAGCCCCCCAGCAGCTCCCCACTCTGTCCTCACAGACCCAGCCTCTCCTGTTAGCTCCCCAGGACATCCATCCCCCATGGCAGCAGCTCAGAAGCCTCAGAGGTTTTCCATGGCTCTGAACAAGTCAACAGAAAGATCAAAATATCCTAGCGTACAAAATGCAAGCCAATGCAAAATCCTTTTCAAAGCTAATCATATCATGGGCTTTTGTCAACAAAGGACAGAGATATCTTGTATCTGTGACTTTTATTTGGACTGTGTCCCACTCCAGTGTCGTGGAAAGGGAAAATGAAAGGGAAGCTTTCCTCCTGAATTCTCTGGTTGGAAATCTGATCAGCCAGCTTCAATATGATTCTTCACCTTACTGTAAAAAAGTGGGCCAAACTCTGGCAGGGCCCTGCAAGGTCTGCAGCAGTGCCAGCCAGCCCAGAATCCAGATGGACCAGCAGCCAAGGACCACTGGAACAGAGGCAGAAATGTCCAGAAGGAAAAAACCTGTGCCTTGCTATCAGCCCTGCAGAGAGACTGGATCACCTGCACACACAGGAAGGGAAAATGGCAAACATCTTCTTCTTTGGGCATCCTTTTCCTACAGCATGGGAGACCCAGGTCTGAGCCTTAGAGTCAAATAGATAAATAGGGCTAGATAAATCTCGTCTGTTGATTTTTCTCTCAAACACTAATAGGAACAGTTCTTGGTTTCATCCCAGAGCAGATCAGAAACTGCTAAAATCCTGAGAAGTTTGGTAGGACACAAATGAGAAATTTACACTTTGTTCTCTTTACAGCAATATGAGCCCTGCAGAAGACAGCATCAGCTGGACTCACAACACAGAAGCAAGTTATTTCAAGATATTTTGAATGTAATAAAAGAAGGGCAGCAGGATTAAACTCAATATTATCTAAGCTCTAGATACCATCCTTAAGCTTGCCCATATATCTCCCTGTCCAAGGCAGACACAGAGTTTCCTAAGAATGTTTTGCAGTCACTAGGGTAAAACATTCCTTAGCCAAAAGAACCACTAGAAAATGGGCAAACCACGGACTCCTGGACTTGAAAAACCTGTAGTTTCAGTATGTGAGCCCTCATGCCTGGCAATATGAGTCTCATGGTACCTGGCCTCACTTAGTGTCAGGTTTTAGTTGGACAGGACTGTGAGTTTCTATCTCTCACACTTGCAGGAAGTTGAAAATCAACAGCTCAAAGACAAAGAAGCACAGAACAAATCCCAAACCTTTAAAGGCTGAGATCTCTGCATTTTCCCAGCTATTTGTTTTGTTTTTAGCTGTGGGGTTGTTGCTACCATGGCAGCTCACCTCACTAACATCTCTCCTGTGCCATCAATGCACTGGGCTCCCTCCTCTGGGAGCTGAACCCATGGACTGACCATTTCTATTTCAACATACTTCACCAAAATATTCACTTCCTGTGGTTGTGGTTTACACCTGACCCCATTTCTATGAGTCAAGCGAGCAAATACACAAACTAGATTGCACATTGTCATTTAAAGGACAGGCGCAAGGCAGGCATACATGGCCTGTGTTTCCCATCAGTCTGGATACAGTTACATTTTTGAACACAGCTCAGTTCTTAGCAAGTAAATTGATTCCTTCTAGACAAAGACCTGTTCTCTCCAAGGTACAGAGTGGGTATGTGCTGTGTCTTTCTCCATCTTTGAGACAAATGCTAACTATCAACATATCTTGGGTAGTTTGAGAACTTCTGTAATGCTGCAAGACAGGTCTGTGCCTCAGCACAGCACAAGGTGGAGATGACAAACACAGCCCAGAAAGAGCCTGTGCCACTCCAGTTAACCCTTTATGATATTCCTTGTGCTCCCTTTAGTTCAACCTCTCTGCCTTCTTTGTTTCTTCCAGTGCAAGAAAAAAACCAAGCAAGGTATTGTCTTTCCAAACATTCAAGTATCCATATTTAGCTCCTCCTGTGGTATTAATGCCAGAGAATCCAATGTACTCCAGTGAGCTCAGAGTGTAGGATATATCCTTGGGAAACTCTGCCAGCCTTTTGATTTGTAAATCCACCAGCATTAAATGCCCAAACGAGATCAAATTTTGCATTTCTATTTGTGCCACCGGCACAAAGGAAAGACGGAGGGGACAGATCCTGGTTGGGGGCACAATGGTGTAAATGCTGCAGCACTCCCTGGCAGTCAGGGGAAGTCATTCTAAATTTATAGCCACCTCAGGAACTGCCCAAGAAGCACTCAGTTTGTAGGCAAGGCTAATCATTTTATGGTGGCGTGCCTCTCATCGCACTATCTAAATGCTTTCTAGACCAAAGATTATATTAGGTTGTTTGCAAAGAACTGAAAGCATGAACTTGCCTCTAAGTAAAACAGGTAGTTAATAACAACCCTGACCTAGATCTCCTTATCAGCACTTTTTGAAGGAAAGAAATGATATCATGCAACAGGGGAATACGCTGCAGCCTGATCCAGTTGCTTCACAGGAGTCTCCACCAAAGTGCTCAGCCTCATAGAGAAAAGGGAGCACCCAGTCTAACACACCCAGCACAGTGCTAGGCAGCCCTCTGACAACCCACACCACAAGGAACCCAGCTACTGATCTAAAGGAGATGGATGGTGTCCCTCCAGCACAGAAAAAGCCTACAGCCACACTGCTGACTGGCTGCTAGGGCCACACTCATTAAAAACAAATAACTCAAATGCTCAAGGTCAGAGCCCTAGCCCACCCTCTCACTACAAGTTGCCTAATCACAGGTACCTACTTGAACAACATCCATCAAGAGGCCAGCAGCTACCATTCCCAAGCCAGCCAAGAGGAATGGCACAAAAATCTGGGAGGCAATGGAGAAGGAAGTCTCTGGGAGAAATCCACTGGCTGACCTGGTCAGCTTGCAGGTGAAACCTCTCAGCTTCTTGCCATGGAAGCACAGTTCCAGCTGTAACTGGGTGACCACCATGGTCACACACTGTTACCCCATGCTCAGCAGGAAAATGGAGGGAGATCAGGGCATGACACAGATCCTCTTTGTAGCTCTCTCCAAAGCCAGAAGGAATGTTTTTCCTCAAACTACAGCAACGATGCCAAATTCCTTTAGTTTCTTCTCCTCCTAGGAGCACGTCCAGACGATTGCAGCAAGGGTATCCTCCAAAATTGGTTCAGCTGGGTTGAGCCCAGGTGGCAGCAAACTCGATGGACACAATTTCTCTGATTTATATCCAGGGGGGAATTAAAAAAGAGAAGAGAAGATTGTAGAGATGCTTGTGGACGAATAGAAACGAGCCCACACCCCATTCAGCTCCCACTACTTCAGTAAAAACAGTAAGACCTGCTCAGGCTACAGCACTGAAAGAGTAACAAGTCACACAAGAATCCCTCAGCGTGCTCCAACACACTGGTGTCCTTTCTCCTCGGGTTACATTGCTTGTCAGAGCGCGGCGCGCGTTTGCTACGAGGGTTTAATGTGTAAGCTGCTGCCAACCAGCCCGGCTCCCTCGCTCCCACCACAGGCACTGCTGAACTCTCCTCACTGTCCCGAGGCCGAGGAGGTGGGGAATGACCAACCACGATCCATTCTGCACTTCTCCAAGGTGAAGAAAGGTCAAGCAGAGCAGGAGCCCACGTTTCTCTCAGCTGACAGCGGCGTTACGCAGGTCCAGTCCCCAGGCAGGTGACACAGCTGAGCCGGCTGGTGACACAGGATCTGTCCTTCTAGACCCCAACCCCAGGCAGGTGACACAGCTGAGGCAGCTGGTGACACAGGATCTGCCCTTCTAGACCCCGGCCCCTCGTGTCCGCTCCATGGCCTCCGTGGGACAGAACAATCCGGCTGTGCCAGCTGTACCTCTGAATGACTGGCTCTCAGGGGGAAAAAAAGTTCAGAGAACCAGCCAATAAGCTTCAAAAGCGAGCACCCTTATCTGCTGTCATCACTTCAACTTTCTGCTAGTTTGCAAAGGCCGAGATAAGAGTCCTAGCTGGAGCTCATTTAAGGTAGCTCCATAATCTCTCTGCACGACAGGCAAGGGAGAGAAAGGGCACGCTGTGAGCTGGTCACCCTTCCTGCTCTGAAGTGAAACATGCTGCTCCTGCATGCTCCTGGGAAGTACTGCCTTTGAGAGAGGGGGTCTCACCCCAGAGCTTCACGGTTAAGGAGCCAATACAAGGTCAAAAATCAGAGCTGCACCATGGCTACATATGGCCAAAAGAATTTGTATCCTGCTCCGTAAATGGTTCAGCTCAAAGTCAGGCATGTAGGGAAAAGAGTCATGGGCTCCTTTCTAATAATTATTTTGGGCAAACTAATTGAATCAAAGGGTCAAAAAGCTTTAAAAAAACACCTTTTAGGATGGATCAACCCCTTCCCTGACATTCCCTGCAGAGAGGAAAAGGCTAATGGCTCGTGGACTCTGTCCTTGTGCCAGGGTCCCCAGCACTGCGGGGGAGTTGGAGAGAACATGACATGCTTGCAGCTAAATTGGGAACTGAGGAAGCTCTCGGCCATTCAGGCAGTGTTTCTTCGGTCTGAGCTCACACCAGCTGGGGTGACAGAGCAGATCTCCCTGGAAGCAAGGCAGAAAACAAATGGAGCTGCAGAGGCTCTGTCCTTCGCTGCTTTCTAGGCTGTTATTTTGGTACGGCCCCTAAAACGTTCTCCACTCCCAGCTGCCTTGGTGTGTACAGTGTCTCCACCACCTAACAATGGTCCAGTTAGCTGAAAGCTAACAGGAGAGCACATTTCAGCTAATCTAACTGGAAAAAAAAGTTCCACAATATCTGGAAAAGTCAGGTTAATAAAAATCCTGTAATAACCACACATGACCCAACCTCTTTATACCAGCTGGGAAGAGAGAAATGACAGTATGGAGGCCCAGTTCTAGTTAGTCATTCACAGAGGCTTCAAGGAAATAAAAGACAATTTCTGGACAAAATTTCTGGACAAAAAAATGAGCTTTCCAGTTCTAATAATGTGCCTACCTCGTCCCATATGTCACTGTATCAGCTAACTGGATGGATGACAGGCAGAAGCATTAATGTAAAGGAAATATCAATGAGACTGAATGACTCAAATGACATTAAAAAACACAGCAGCAACACATCCTGTACTAAAGCATCAGCTTGACAGGGTTTATAAGTTTATCACGCTCCAGCTCTCTCCTTCTAAGTAAGCACCATAAAAAGCCCTCAACCGATAAATCAGTATGCAGAGAGGTAATTGGTTCAGGTGACCCATGGGTGTACACTGGGCCATTTTATTATGCATTTAAGGAGCCTCTGATAAAGAGCCACACCATATTTATCAGCAGAGAGATGCATCACATTTTCCTGGCAAAGAAATATACCTTATTTGTCCAGACAACATACCTCAGGTTTGCGAAGAAAGAGAGCATTGCTCAACAGTGGGAAAAGGATTGTAACTAGCTAGTGAAAAAACTTTAAAAAAAAACCCAACAGCTCATGGCTGTGCCACTCAAGATGGCAAAACCTGGAGACGTGCACTGCTGCCCTGCTCTGCACACAGATACATCCTCATGTTGCCAGCTAGTCAACCAGCAGCACTGCCCTGGAAGAGCCAAAGCAGAAACAGCCTCTTGGGTGAGTCCCGACCCTGATCTAGATCCCCCACCACTGGCACAGTACAAAAATCAGAACAGAAAGACAGCAAGTGTCTGAGAGCACAGTTTCATACCTACCTTGTCATCCCTGCAAAGGAGACACAGAAATGCCAGGATGCTCTCACAACGTGGCAGTGCTGGCAGCACTGTCCCAGCACCACGGGCTCACAGGAGAACCTGATGGTGCTTTCCTGGGACTGCACATCCCAGCTGCTCCAGCACTACCACTCCTGACTTTGGGAACTCTTTGTTACACCAAGCAGTGAATTTTTGCTTCTAACCTTGCTCTCCTCCTCTCCACTTTAGGAAAGGACAGAGAAGAGAACTTTTGTGGAGAGATGGAAGGCGGCAGATGGAGAGTGCCTGGGGCCCAGGGACTCTCAGAAACAACAGCAGCAGCCAGGCAAAGGCCAGGACTGGCTCAGGAAGGAAGGAAGGGCAGCAAGTTCTGGCTGAGATGTGCTCAGGCAGCCCATGTCATGCACAAACAGCCACTGTGCTCATTGCCAAAAGCCACGTTTCCTATGACATGTTGCATGGGTTGATTTCCCATACTTTAGGCACTGCTATGGTGGCTTTTAGTGAGCTCTGTATTTGCAAAAACAGAAAACAGACTTTTGCAGTTTCAGAGGAGAATGAGGTCTGCCTCACATTCTGTTCATATTAGTGGCTCAGTTCCCTCTAGGAAAAAAAAAAACAACAAAACTCTCAGGGAAGAAACATTGAAGGAAAAGTCCTCTTCCAACATCCCAAACCCATCTGCAATCCATTTCACACTTTAATTACTCACAGTAGGAAGAAACATACATTTAATGTCAGAGATCCTTTGGAACAGTCAGCTCTAGAAAGTCCAAAAAAATAAAAACAGAAGTGGCTGCTCAGTGTTCAAGGCTCTTGAGAATAATGTCTAAGGAGACAAAAAGTAGTTTGACAGTGGGTTGTGCATTTGCCTAGTGTTCTGTGATCTGACTAGACATTCTGCTGGGTATCAAGTACATGCTGAGGTCAGTTAAGGATACTGTGTCACTCCTAAGCCTTTACAGCTCTTCTAGCTCAGGGAGATCAACCCTGGGTTAATGACAGAGGGACACAGCTCCACATTTGTGAAAGTTGTCAATGTAAGCACTGTAGCTTCTGTGTCCCTGTGTCACATAGGTCAGGGTAGTTTGACCTCACAGCTAGTTGGTCAGATAACAAGGTTAACAAAAAGGCAGGCTGTTAGAGGAACCCAGAGTGCAAAGGCATGGCAATTCATAATCAGCTTTAAACTGTCTAAAATTAGGTGCCGATCATCACCTTGAAGGTCTGTATTGCTGCACCATAGGAGGAAAGGTCTCATCCTCATCCCCACAGAGTCAGAAATGGGACTTAAAGAATTCAAGTCTTCTGCTGTGAGGCCTTAGAAAAGGACGTGGTGCACAGGCAGGCTGAGCTGTTGTAGGAAATGTTAACAGTGCTGGGCTGCTCATGCCTTGTGCAAGGAAGCAGCAGGTACAGGACTGTCCAGAGCTACATCCCTGAGTGATGTGACCCCTCTGTCTGCTGCAGGAAAGCACTGTGCCACCCCAGGCTGTGCTCACCCACCCTCTTCCCAGGACCAAGGGGACATCTCTGCATGTTCCCAATCACTAAGCAATTAGGAGTCCACATTCCTAATCATCCTTATGTACTCTTTAGCACCGTGCTCTCTTTTTTTATCCAAAGGAGGAAAGGCACCAGAAAAGCACCACATGTCTCTTGAGAGCTGCACAGTACATAACAGCTGACTTTGAGGGACATGCTGGCATAGCAAACTGCTGCAAATCCTCCCTTACTGTGCCACTCCCAGAGCAAATCCCCTGTCTGTGAAGAAAAGTCCCCCACTCATCCCACAGCAGGTATGTCAGATGAGTTTCTCCCCCTTACCTGAACATAATCCAAAACCATGCCTGCCAAGACCATGCCAAGCCCAGCCAGGAGGTATGGCAGGAGCACTTGCAGGCAAATTGAGATTGCTGACTCTTCTTGTGACTTTGCCATGGCTGCTTTCTCCTCAGCCAGCAGCTTCTGCTGTGCATGCAGAGAGACATCCTCTGGCTCCTGGCTGCCAAGCCTGCTCTCCCTGTGTTTACCCTTGCCCTTTCCTCTGTGCCGGGGTCGCTCTCCATTCCTGGACCTGCCCTCTTTCCTCCTCGGCCGAGCTTCCTCACCTTTCATGGTGGCTTTCTTGGATCACAGTTTTTCTGAAAAATAAAGTCAGAAACAATGAGATAAGAAAAAGAAGTATCAGGTGAGAGACAAGAAATTTGGCATTGTGTGCACTCCATTAACCTGAAGGCAAACTATCACTTACTCCCAAAACCCAGGATACTCTGCTGGCCCCAATACTAGTACTTAGTTTACCATCAACCTTGTATAGTGTGGAACCAATCTCCCTTTCTGTAGTAGCATCTCTCCCTCGGCCTGTGTTCACACTGCAGTGCTTGCTGTGTATCCTGGCTGTTCCCCTGAGAATGCCCAGAAGAACAGTGCTGCACATGGCCTGAACTCTTGACCCACCAGCTCTCACACTGGCAGTCACAAAGAACTTGTGAGCCCAGCAGAATCCAACCCTTTTCAGGACCTGACCCCTAGCCAAGAAATGGGAGCAGCTGACTTCCTTCTATCCTAGCATCCCACAGCCCAGCAAAGGACTAGCATCCAGCTGTGTGACTGTGTGACTAGTGACTGTGCTTACTTCCTAGCATAGCTGCCCACCACTCCTCAGTAACAAGACAATTCTTTGACCTTCATGCTAATCTGGATACTTTTCCTCCCTTTTGTGCCTTAGCTGACACACATGCACTACATGACTCATCCATCTACTCCAGAGAAGTTGCCATGACCCAAAGCATCTCACAAGAAAAAATAAACATGCAAAATCCTAACCAGTAGCCCTTTTGCTGCCATCAAATCTCCTTTCTTGATGGAACTGTCACTCATACTGCTGGCCCAGGCAGTGCCCCAAGTCTTTCACCCATCACCTCCGGCCAGCCCTCATCAGGATTAACCTCTGCCAGATGTTCCCTGATGCTCTCATTTTCATGATGGAACACCCCGAGGCCCCGCGCTATCCCAGGCAGGACCAGCCCTCTTCTTGCCCCAACATCTGGAGAGCGGAGGGAACAGCTGGGAGGCCCCAACACCCGCTGGGGCGTGGAGGGAGGATGGGCAGGAAGATGGGGAGGAAAGTGCGGCTCTGCGGGCGGAGGATCCGCGGCCCGTCCGTCCGTGCGCTTACCGGCTGCCTGTGCTGCGGGGGCGCTGCCGGGGCCGGGGCTGTCCCCGCCGGGCCGGGGCGCTGCGAGCGCGGGCGGCTCCCGCCACATCGGGGCGCGGCGGCCGCGGGTTCGAGCCCGGCCCCCGCCCGCGGAGGGAGGCGGAGGCGGCGCCGTGAGTGGCAGCAGCCGGTCCTGCCCCGGCGCCGAGCCCGCAGCGCCGCTGCCGCACGGCCCGCCACGCCGGCAGCAGCCCCGGTGTCCCCAGTGCCCCCCGGCAGGGACGGGTGTCGCTCCCGGAGCACCCCCGCTCTCCCCCCGCAGCCCGGCGAGGGTGGTAGCGGAAGGGTGACAGCTTCCAGCGTGGGCGGCGTAAACAGGAGGCTGCAATTCAGAGCTGCGGAAAGACGTTTCCTCTGTTTGGGTTCTTCGGGGTGTTTTTTGTTGGGTTTTTTCCCTCCTCGTTTTGGCATTTACCAGAGCTCGTGTTGCGAGCTTCCTGTGCTAAAGCCTGCCCCCGACACCGGCAGGGCACGGCTCCCCTTGGTTCGGGTTTTCTCCCCCTCCCGGTCTGAATCAGCGCGTTAGAAATGTGATTACAGCGTCCATCACGTTTAAGCACATAAATCTCATTAAGCACTGGAGTGACCATACCCATGCAAGTCTCCTGAATCATGCAGCTCAAATTTCCAGAACAATTGAGGATATTAGATCATACCTCAGTACCAGAGCAAACTTATATCCTGCTGAAGTCTCTCAGATGTCATGCTATGCTAAAGGGTTCTTACAGATGAAATGGTGTCCCTGGCTCAAAGCAGGGCGCACCAAAAGGAGTTGAAGGTTTTTGTAAGTGGCAGTAACGAAGCCCTGCAGCTGCTCCGTGTCGAGGGCGCACGGTGCCTGCTGAACGTCACTCTGTAAGGGCAAGGCTTTAAATTTCAGCTCACTTGGTGTAATTTTACGTCTTTACTTTGCAACTGATGCTTCCCCGAGAGTGGTCAGAAGACGGCGTCTTGGTGCGAGAAACAAGAGGGGAAGGAACGCGGTTTTAAAAAAGTAACAACGTTGCCAAGACAGTTTTAGACCTGTTAAGCGTATTCTCCTATCATTTTACCAATGAGCTCCGAAGTAAAATATCTACAGAGCAAGCACAAAGTCTCCTGGTGGAACTTAATTGACCAGGGCCCTTGGGTGAGGCTTCCAGCTCAGGAAAGTGACTGTTCTACACGGGTCTCACACCTGGGTCTGAGCTGCAGCCACCAGGAGAGCTCCCAGCCCTGCCAGAGCTGTCTGCCCGTGTGCCATGACCTGGTGTCCCAGGCTGCAGTCCCTGGAGCATCCCCAGGGGTGTATTTGGGCAGGCTGCCTTTCAGCAGCAGCACAAAGCTGCGCTTTCTCGGAAGTGCAGCAACGCTGTTTGGATAGATCCTGGCTTTGACGTAAGGGAGCAGTGGCTGGACCTTGCTTGCAAACAGAGCTGCAGTGACCCTTTAGATAGGACAGCTCAGCTGCTCCTTGCAGCCTGCGAAGTGCCTGTTGGCATAAAGCTGAGCCACCTCATGCTAAAATGTTTTATCATCTCCCCCCTGAGCTGCAATTCACATGTGCTGCTTTCCTCTGCTCTCTCACAGAGCTGCAGGTAGCACGAGCAGTCACAAGGTGAGGGCTCAATACACTCATTTCTGTTTCTCCCCACAAGGCGTTTGAAGACTGTTCCCTTCAGCAGGGAAAAGAAGAATAAGATTAGTATTCCCTTTGTCACCTCCATGTTGCTTCACAACTGGACTTTCTCTCCAGCAATTACTCCCTCAGCCAAGAAGAGTGGAATTTTACAGCTTTCTTCAGTATTCTGTCTCTTTATTTCCTTCCCACTTTTCTCCTATATCATAGCATTTCTTGGGTGACCAGGGACTACTGGAGACATTTCTCAAATATAAATCTTGATTTATGACTTCAGTTAGTCCTGGTCACAGACTTAGTTGGACTCCTGGGCCTTGCAAGCTCCCATGTCACCAGTGGGGCTGTGTTGAGGCTGCTGGAGACTGCTGCATGGCTCATCAGGCTGCATTCCCATCATGGAACATCCCTCTGGATATTCACCTGCTACAGCTCAGGGATGCATAGAGGAATGTGCATTCTCCAGCCTTTCTCCTCTGTGAGACAGTGTTAGCTAGCATGGCTTAAAAGAATTATTTGGAGATATGTGCACAGACAGACACAGGCAGTGCAAAACTGATACATGATCAACGCTTTTTACATTTTAAATCTGAGGGGTTTAGAGGCAGAAAACAGCAGGAACTTCCAGGAGCTGGTAAAGGGGGAGAAGCAGACATCTCTTCTCTTTGGTATTCCTTTATGTAATATTTGAAGGAAAGTAAGCTTTATTGTCTGCTAGGCCAGGCCAAAAAAATTTTAGATACTTGTGTTAATTTTGTTCTAATCTCCACCTCCTTCTCCTTCTGATACAAAGTTCTGGAAAGTCCGGATGTTTTGTGTGCACCAGTGTTACTAAGAAAAATTAAGTGCCATCTCCTACTTTCTTTTTGCCTCACCTCCCCTTGTTATAGGCACTCAACACTCAGTTGCCATCACCTTTGGGGCAGTTGTTAAGCCAGGCTACGATAACAGACTTTCTCTCAGGTTTCCTGTATGGAAACAACCCAGCAGAGAAGAGCACAAGCCATGTGAAGACCTGGTGTTTATAGTGGGACACTTCTGTGTTGAGTTGCAGCACAGCAGTCCTTTGTCAAACCATTCTTCAGAGGAATAAAACCAGCCTAAATCCCCTCCCTTCCCCAGCACTCTGATGAGAACCATCTGTGCAGGTTTTACCACCTACCAGAGTCCCAAGGATGATATTCATGTTGCTTTCTACTGCTTGAGGCCTTTCCACTCTCCATCTGCCATTAGATGGCAGCAACTGAATGCGAATGGGGCTCTGCAAGTCCTGTTTATCCCGTGGCTTGTGCAGGGATTTCAAGCTTTTCACTTCTAGGTCAATGGTTCAAATCTGGCCCGGGTCAGGAGGGGCCAGAGATCTTTGTAATCCGACAGCTGCTCAGCGTCCCCTGTGAGAGCAGTTTGTGCATTTCTGCCTCTGGTCTCGTGGAGGAGTGCCCTTCTCATCACTGGCACCAATTGGCACCAGTGCTTGACATGCCAAAAAAGAGGTGGAAGATGCTCCAAAGAGATGAATTGTCCTCCCTGAGCTCCGGATGATTGGACAAAGGGGAGCACTCATCCCTGTGCTGCCCTCGGTAATGATGCCAGAAGAATGTGCTGGCCCCATTCCTCCTCTAAGGGAGTAACTGCCCAGAATTATCTCATTCCGGGCAGGAGGGTGACAGTTGGGGTCTTTCAGCAGATAAAATTAATTTGTTATTAATTTGAGATATGATATTCGGACAGAGTAGTGATGGCGCAATGAAATCCTGTCAAGCGTGTTGTAATACCTATGTTATTTACAGCCTCTATAACTGCAGGGACAAACTCCATCCAGAACTGCCTTACAAGGTGACCTAATTTGGAAAAGAAAACAGATACAGAATTTTCTCACATTAAAGGACACCTCACTGTGACTTCTTCCCTTACAATTTAAAGCCCTGTGAAGGACTGGAGCAACTGATACTCTCCAGAGAAACCCATGAGATAAGAACTGAGCCTAGCAAGCATGTGATTGTGATACAGTTCAAGCCCGTGTGTGTATCACTCAGCTTGTTCTATGAAGATTTGAGAAGCATGTCACTACGTAAATCCCTCTGGGCAGCTGGGCTCCCCTCCAGCACACAGATTTCCCCTGCTGCTAATGAATCAGCCTCTTTTGCTAACTTACCTCCAAAGCTCGTTTACTTGGAAACCGAGGGAGCTTAGGGAACAGGGCTCTCTCCATGCATAACAATGACCTATTTGAGATACTTCTCCTCACGAGGTAACGGAGAAGGGGCAGCAAAAGAGTGCTTCTACCCAAAAGGCACTTGCTGGAATCAGTCCTAAACAATGTCAGCCATTTCCATTTTGAGAGCTGACATTTCATGGTGCCAGTGCCACCACACAACAGAAAATGCCAGTGTGAGCCAGGGATGGGATCCAGCTGTTTTATTTTAAGGACACACAGCCAGGCCTGCTGCACACGTGGGTATTATTGTCCAAACAGCCCCTTTCCCACTGAAACTGGTAACCCAGAATGGAAATGCTCCACAGCACTCCCATAGCAGCATGGCAGAGAGGCCAAGGGCAAGTTTCACACATCTGGGTGTGTTTACATCGCTGGGCTCTCTCAAGTATCATGAGCAGTACAGTAAAAACACAGAAATGCATTAGGGAATCTGTCCTTCCTCACCCAGCTCCATGCTGAATTAGCAGCAGAGCTCTCAGGACTGCAGGAAAGAGGCACCTGGCGGCCCCATAGGAAATGCTTGGAATCAGGAAATGTTTCATGTGCCATCTTGCCTCTGAGATGTGGCCTACTGCCCAAGCTCGGGAAGAATTCAAGCACTTTGTGATTTTCCCACAGTTCGTGCCCCTGAAGCAAAACGGGAGGAAACAGATTATAATGTATTCATTTTGTATTTTGTTTAACTCAAACCTCACCAATCTGATTACAAGGCTCAGATCCCAGACTGGAACCCTGTGGTTTCAGCACATCCATGGTTGATATCATGCAAGGCAAGAGAGGACCCTTGTCCTGTGTGACTCAAAGCACACAACACGTCTTCAGATTAGCTCCTGGTTGAAGTGGAGCTTTTCTGTTAGAAATTCTGTTAGAATGTCTTTATGAAGCTTAATTCTACCCATTTCAGCTTTCAGCCCCTGAAAGTAGTTACATCTTTATGACTATATGAGCTCATTTCCAAGCTGCCCTTTCCCTTCTTGTCATTCTCCTCGAGTCCCTCACATTAGGACAAGCAGATTATCTTCCGCTCCTTTGTGTGGGTCTCCCCAGCACTTCCCACTTAACCAGCTTTCCAAATAGTGTGCAAGATCACAGAGCCCAGCGCTGAATCCAGAGAGAACCAAACCATCTGCCCTCTAGCATCACACTTTTTTTGTCAAACCAGTGACCATTTTAGCCCTGCTAGACCTTTAAAGACAGGCACATTGGCCCGTGGATTTTCATACCTGGAGTGCTGGTGGTTTGCCTGTGCAGCAGGAGGCTGTCAGTGTGTTACAGTGCCACTTCAGCCCATCAGTAATAGATCTCTGCCTGTAACCTGTCAGCCTAACTGGATTAATTTGAAGGGGCCTGTTTTTTCCCAAATAAATGTTCTCTGGCGTTAATTACCCAGTTATTTTCATTCATGAGTCACCTCTGAGCTCTTCCATTATTTTGACAAATAACACTGTCACAAGCAGTGACACACAGCCTTTTTTCCATTCTCCTGGAACATACCTGTGCCTTGCTGCCTCTGCAGGGTACATTTCTCACCACCACCAACAGCTCAGGCTACTGAGTAAGAAGGAGAAAAAAAACCAAAATCAGTGTTTTCACAGAATCACAGTTGGAAGGAATTATTAAGATCATCTATTTCCAACACCCTTGCCATGGGCAGAGTTTTTTTCTGGTTACCAACAGGCAGTTACTCAGTCTGCTTCGTCTCCCAAGTTTACTCATGACTACATCAAACATGCTCTGTTCAGCTAATGCTATTTTTAGTATTAAAAAGGGAGTCATCTTCCTGACCCCTGAAAATTCAGTAAGATATCATGATGAATAATTATTCTTAGTCATCTCAGCATGTTTAATTTAGCATAACTGCACCTTTGCTAAGAAACAAGATGGCTGGATTTATGCTAAGCCCTACAATTAATTCTCTATAGCTCACATCAGAGTGTGAGGTAAAAGCTGTACTCAGTATTTCTCTGTTTCCCAGTTTGCAGTGATCACTTCAAGATACCTTGCAGAACCATTCAAGAATACTTACACTTGCAGTGCCCTGCTATAGGACACAGACTCATAATAGGTTTTTTAGGTGCTTGTGTATGATGGAGGTGGCAGTAGGAAATCTTTTTGCTGGGATGCAGCACTCCAAATGTAGATAATAAGAAAATAATTTCTTCCATTCAGTTCTGCCTGGAACTGATACTCAAAGTAAGCCAGTGATCCTTCTACTCATTTTTTTTAATAGCTCTTAAAATAAACCATCTTTCAAAACCACTCAGTTTTGCAGAAACTTGGATACTACTGAATGTTTTTGGAGCTGTGTCACTGCCCCCAAGGAAGATGAACAAAGCAACCTTTCCCTACAGACAAATGCCTCTTGCTTAAGAGGAATTAAATATAGACACTTATTCCTTAGGGCACAGCTGTACTGAAATGAATATTATTAAGTGACTTAAAAAATATCATTTTGAAATGTCGTTCTGGTTTGTCAGGATATTTCCTCAGGAAACAGTTTCATTCTTACCTTTTGCTGATCTGTGTTATGAATTGTTGCCTTCGATTTCTTAGCTGTTTGCTGCTGCAAATAGCAACAAACTTTCCTCTCTGAACTCTTTCCAGAAAAGCTGAAGCTGTCTTGAGAAAGGATCTGGAAAGACCAAACAATATTGTTTAGCAAAACAAAATATGCCCTCAAAGTGTCCCAATGGTCACTGTAAGAAATGGCCTCAAGCTTGGCAGTCTTAGCAGAAAACTCAGGGTTTAAAGAAGACTATAGAGTCTGAGTGTGGACACATTCATTACCAGAAATAGGCTTTTAAAAAACATAGTTAGAGGATTTCAGGGACACCTTTTCAAAGGAATTGTCTAACAAGGCAGGTGCATTTTGTGTACCCTGTCTCAAGACTTGCACATAGTTATTATACAAATGTATTTTAATCCCCAGACATCTCAATGCAAAACTCCCACAGGACAGCAGTGAGACCTTTTGGGAACCATGGGGGGCACCAAGGTCTGGGCACACACCTCTGCCAGCACCCTCAGGCTCTGCTCCTTGCTCAGCCAGCCCTTGGTCACTGGGGGCCCAGTGTCCCACCCCTGTCGTGGAACAGACACGCACAAATGTCACAGATCCCCTTCTGAGAGCAGGACCTGCCTGTGGCCTGGGTGCCAGGGAAGACATTTTAGCAGCATGAAAATAACAGAGTCAGATTTCCTCCGAGGATCCTTGAGCAATTTACGAGCTTCCTCGGGAAGATTTATTTAGGTAGTATTCTGAAAGCTGATAGATGTAACATAAATGTCACGATGCTGCTGTTATTAGGCACAAAAAGGCAGATTATGGAACCTAAACTCCCCTTCAAAGTGCAGATCCTGAGGGTGTCTCCCCATCAGTTACCATGCACTCACACGGTGCTTCCCTGGCTGTAGGGCTGCACACCTGCAAACTCTTACTCATGGTATCATTTATTTGTGCCAGTCCTAATCTAACAAACTCTCCTCACTGAAAACCAACAGCAACAACTTTTTCAGTTCTGTTTCAGTCATGACTTTTCTCCTTTTTCTCCCAAACACCAAGCAAAGCACCCAGTTTCTTTTCCCCATCGATGTGCTCTCCACAGGCAGGACAAAGGGATGTTGCTCACCCTTAGCCACTGCAGCCCTGTTCAGGGCATGTCACCCCTAGGCAGAGAGAAATGAGGGGGAAAACTTGTGTCCCTGCCCTGCAGCATGGCAGCCTGCTCATGGATTTAGTAAGTTTGCAGCTGCCTGATACTCAGCTCCACAGCAGAGGCTGATCAGGCTCACTGGGGCTGTGCCAGGCTCTCCTGAAAGAAAAAAAAGACAAGGGAAAAGGTATTTATTTATAACCAGCTTGTGAGATGGAAAAGTGGTTTCTATATTTAATAGAAAGTGTTCCCAGCTGATTAACCCTGGTAGTATTAGGTTTGGGGACTTGTTTGGTTCTATTTGACCATTAGCTACTATACTTATCATATTTCCAGTCCCATAGCATAATTGTTTACTGCTTAGAGAGGGAATAGCTTATTCTCAACCAGTCAGAAAATCCAGACTTAGAATTGTACTGTCAGGAGGAAAGGAAGACAGTCATTTTCAAGGTTTTTCTGAGTTCTTATTTTGTATTGAAAAAGAGAGTTGGTGTTTGAATACACTTGATGCTTTGTGCTGCAGCCATTGGTGCCACATGAGCCCCTGTCCTGTGATCTTGTAGTAAGATCACTTCTGCCTTTTGAGGCCAAATTCAAGGGCATGTTGCCATCTAAACAGCAAGTTTAGAAACACTGCATAAGATCTTCTGGGGGGATGCCCACTTCAAAGGAAGCGTGAGTATGTATCTCTGCATGCCTCCATGCAGTGAGGTGATGCAGTAGCTGCAGTGCCCATGTGCAGAACACAGCTGCATGCAGGCAGACACTCACCCACAGATGCTTCTGGAGCTGCCCTGCCAACACCTCACAGCTCTCTGCAATCAGTCTCCTGCCACCATAGCACAGAGGCAAAAGGCACTTGAGAAAGGCTGCGAAACATGGGTGCAAACTGAAGGAAAGAAGTTCCTTACAAAGATAATCTCTGAGTTCCAGCATGGGTAGATTACATTCTTCAAATTTGCATCATCATTTCTTCTTCAAAGGTATGCAGTGCATGATCCCTCTACCCTGCTGTGAACTGCTGTGCCAGGCTGTGAAAAAGCCCTGCTGTAACATTCAGTCCCAGACATGGGTACATTCCAGGAGCAGAGACACTATTTCTGTGCTTTTCATTCTACCCTGTCCAGCTGAGCTTGTTTTGAAACTGACTTTCTATTTGAGTGAGAGACTTTGGAGATACTTGGCTAAAACATTCACATAGATCTCCCTTTCCAGCTTAGGCTGCATTTCTCTTGTGGTGCATTAGGGGAACTCAGACACAAGGAGCTCTAATTAACTCACACAAAGCTACAGACGTATCTGGAGAAGACTCCAAGTACAAAAAGACTCTGTAACCTCTAGATTGTATCACTTTTATTGTTCTCTAACCCCTTCTCCCTAATAATGAGGAACATCTCTCCAGACTCAGACTCTAATCTGGAGTGTTCATATACCCCACCATGCAGAGAGATCTCATCCTGATATGGCAAGCCCAGATACTCTGTCAAAGTAGCTTAGAATTCTGATTACATGCAAGTGTGTATGTAATCACCAGACACAAACATAATTCTAGGAAATCTTGGTTTTTTCCTTACATTTGCAGCCTGGGCAAAGGGAAAAGGCCTCATGTTCTTGCTTGCATGCCACCAGTCATTTGGTGCAGGGAGATTCTCAGTTCCTGAATGCAAGAAGTGCATGGTCAGAGAGGGTGTACAGCCCCCATGCTGCCTCCAGCATGCTGGGAGCAGCCATCACATGCCTTGGCTTCTCAAGAACCTGTACCTACAATATTACTCAATCCCCTACACACTCCTGGCCATAGGGAGAACCATTGCTTGCCTTTATCAGCAATGAGAGGTTTATATTCAATGCAGAGCCCTTCTGATCAGAAACAATGAGCAGCCATAGCACATGATATGTGCTAAGTAGCTCTTCAATCTGTTTACCAAAAGCTTTGATATGATTCTGAAGGATTCTGGCAGTGCTGGGCATTTCAGAGGCAGCACAGCCCAGCTGCTGAAAAAGCAGCTTTGGAGGAGGCAAAGCAAAACTTACACCTGCATGTGCTGCTGGTTTGAGCAGCATTTTAGTCTCCTGTTCTCAGTCTTCTCATGTCTGCTACCAGGATAATTACAGTTAACAACTGAGCACAGCCTGTGGTACAGCTTCCTTAAACGTTTGGGTGATAAAAGCTGCCCACAACATTTATGGATTTTCATCCCATTAGCAGATAGCTTCTGTCACAAATAGGACCCAAAGCAGCTTTGATATCTTAAGACAAGATCTATTTATGTCTCTGTGTGCTAAGCAAAAAAACCAGAGTCCTTGAAATGACAGACAAACAGGTTTCTCTGTGTGGAGAGCCAAGCTGCTGAGGAGAACCAATCTGCTGAGCACCACGTGTTTAATGTTCTGCTGTGCCTCAGGAGACACACACGGGTGAATGGACACTGCCTTGCCCTGCCTGGAAGCTCTGACCTGGCAGCAAAGTGGTTTGGAGTAATGGGAGCCACAAGAATTTGAGCCCTGAGCTTCCCACATTTGTGGGGTGTGTGGAGCCTGTGGCAGCACTGTCAGCAGTACATTACATCCCGTGACCTGCCCTGGAATAATAAGTCTGAATGGATGGTGGCATTAAGGACCAGGGGTAAATGTTTTGCAGTGTGCACTCCAGGATGAAGGTAATAATTTAATGAGCTTCTGAAGAATTTGCACCCTTCCAGCAAGCTCTGCCTGGGAATGAGCTTTAAAGCAACTTCCTTCCCATCTATAACACCAAGGGACTATCACTGTGTCTGAACAAATACCACATCACAAGGACCAGAGGGAGTCTGGGGTACAGGTGCAAAAAGGACCTTGCTGAAGCTCTCCTTTACTCTTCAAATTGCTCTATAATTAAATACTCATTAACTTGAGCTGGAAGAGCCCTCAAAGTCACTTGCAGTTTTTCCAAGGAAAGTGACTTTAAAAAAGGTAAATGTTCCAACCTTCCACAAACAGAGCACTTCCTGAAACATCTCTTTAACACCATAGGCAGTCACTATCTTCTCACAGTCAGAATCTAGTTATGTCTGCAGCTGTACTGCAACCTCCCTTCTCCTCCCTTGTCCGCTTAAACATCCCTTGGGATATTTTGCTTTATTTGGTTGTTCATTAATACATTCGTTTAATTACCTATGTTGAAATGCTGACAGGCACCCACAAACACATGGTAAATTGGGCTTCAGCTTAGGAAGAGCTTTCAGACTACTGAGATAATGAAGAATTGGACCAGCAGGTCTCCAATAATTGATATCTTTACAGGCATAAACATCTATGCACAGGTAACTGCAGCAAAGGATGGATGAGAAGGCTTTTAGAGTTGCCTTCCCACTTCACAGTTTGTTAATTAACTATGATAAACATCAACTACCCACTTCCTGAAGGGAGTGAAGTGTAAGCAACTAGAGGTACATCCTTTGGTATTTTATAAATTGCAGTTAAATGTGTCTCATTCTCAGACACTCAGCTGAGTTGCTCTGGTTTACTCAGCTACTGCGCATCAGCTGAGCTACATAAATCTTTGCTTTTCATAGATAAGGGTGGAAATGTAAGCTGTGAGCACTGTTAACCCAGATGAGTAATGCCTAAACCCCCTGACTGAATATGTCAAAATTGAAACAGGCTGGATCATACCCATTAAACACTAGGAAGGCTACAGAGCCAGGGAGAAAATCATCAAATCCATCTTAAACACATCTCTTCAGATGGGACCCAGTAAAAGTGCTCATTGTTCTCTGCTGGCTACAGCAGGAATCTGCCTTAAACACTGAATTTTAAAGTAAACAGACAACATGAGTCTTGGAAGAAATCTTCAGCAGTAAACAAAGCCTAGTAACACTGCCCACCTCTCTGCTTGAACATGGATGTGCTGGTTTTGGCTAAACAAGGACAAGGAGGAAGGCTTTTTGCTCAGAACACAGTGAACACAAGATCCAAGTGGCTTTGGGGCTCATGCCTGTAGACTGAGGTGGATTTCTTCTCATCTGGTTAGCTACTCTTTTGGCAGAGCTGCTTATCTCAGCCCTGCAGCTATGCAGGAGGTTTGCATTGCAGGAACACTGTGAGAGCCTCTCAAGGGAAACCTGCCCAACATTTTCCCACATTACAGCCTAAATCCTCAAAGTTCACGCTAAGTGCCTCAGCTCACTGCATCTTTTGCACATGGCAATGGGTTCTGTGCAAGGAGACACGGGAATACAAGTGTTTAGCATTCCTTTCCTGATGCTGACAATGTGATCCTTTTAGAGCAAGGAAAAAGTAAAGCCCATGATGAATATACTGACATGGCGTGGTGAGTTCCCCAGAGTAAAATATACATCACTTACTCTTCCTTGTCACACAGCTGTTTCACTTGCCAGGATCTGCCCAATATCCTGCCCTGTCCCAGGCAGCAGAAAGTTCACTAATGTCTACCTCTGCCTACTGACAATCCATCCTCTGCACGAGCAGAGACACCTTCAGACACCTTCATAACACGTTCATTTTTCAGGGTGCTACTTCTCCTCTGCCTGTGCCCGAAGAAATGAATCCTCAAGCTCAAAACTCATCAGAAGATTAAAGCCTTTGGAAATGGAGAGCAAAGCTGGATTGGGGCAGAGTAACGTGGCTCAGTGTTGCAGAGAGCAGGCTGGGTGTCACAGCCCTGGGCTGGGGTCACAGCCAGTGGTGTCACTGGGCAGTGTCACACAGCAGGCACACACTGAGCAGTGTCACACACCGAGCAGTGTCACACAGCAGGCACACACTGAGCAGTGTCACACAGCAGGCACACACTGAGCAGTGTCACACAGCAGGCAGTGTCACACAGCAGGCAGTGTCACACACTGAGCAGTGTCACACACCGAGCAGTGTCACACAGCAACACACTGAGCAGTGTCACACAGCAGGCACACACTGAGCAGTGTCACACAGCAGGCAGTGTCACACAGCAGGCAGTGTCACACACTGAGCAGTGTCACACACCGAGCAGTGTCACACAGCAGGCACACACTGAGCAGTGTCACACAGCCACTGGCTGTACACAGCATGTCACACAGCAGTCACACACTGGCAGTGTCACACACCGAGCAGTGTCACACAGCAGGCAGTGTCACACACACCAAGCAGTGTCACACACCAAGCAGTGTCACACACACCAGGCACACACTGAGCAGTGTCACACAGCAGGCAGTGTCACACAGCAGGCAGTGTCACACACTGAGCAGTGTCACACACCAAGCAGTGACACACAGCAGGCAGTGTCACACACCAAGCAGTGTCACACACCAGGCACACACTGAGCAGTGTCACACAGCAGGCAGTGTCACACAGCAGGCAGTGTCACACACTGAGCAGTGTCACACACCAAGCAGTGTCACACAGCAGGCAGTGTCACACACTGAGCAGTGTCACACACCAAGCAGTGTCACACAGCAGGCAGTGTCACACACCAAGCAGTGTCACACACCAAGCAGTGACACACAGCAGGCAGTGTCACACACCGAGCAGTGTCACACAGCAGGCACACACTGAGCAGTGTCACACAGCAGGCAGTGTCACACACACCGAGCAGTGTCACACACCAAGCAGTGTCACACAGCAGGCACACAGCAGGCAGTGTCACACACCAAGCAGTGTCACACACCGAGCAGTGTCACACAGCAGGCACACAGCCCACCCCAGGGCAGCAGCTGCTGCACAGCTGGCCCGGGGCCGGCTCTGGCTCCCTTCCCTCCCCAGCACAGCACTCAGTGTGTTTTGGCATGTGTGTGGCTGACAGCCACTCAAGCTTGGCCACAGTGCAAGTGCAAAAGGAACAGAGGTGGTTGCAAGAAGCAGCTCTTTTTTCTTTCCACCTCCAACCTCTGTGTACTGACACAAAGAATAAAATCATCACCTTAATAGAAGGGTCTTCTTCAGACAGAGAAACCTCAGCTGTCCCTGGGGAGCTCAACATTGCCAGATTAGATTGACTACAACCAGCTGCAGACAACACTGGCTCTGGCAGAGGTCCTCATATCATTCCCATTAAGGACTTCCACCCTCATCTCACTCATTTCCCAATGAGTAAAAGCCTGCTGTGAGAGGGACACTGATGGCTAAAGGGATAAATATCCTTCACAGCATAAAATTCATTACATTCTTCCAGAAGTGATGGGCTAACCTGCCAAACCATTTTCAGTGAGAACATCTAATAATGGAGTTGTGTATCCCACAGAGGTGGAAGATGGGGCACAAGATCATAAACTTTTCCCCAATGCCTGAGAACAAGACACTTAAGACAACATTTTTAATTAGCTGATTTCTACCTAGGTCCTTAGGAGAGGGTACAAACTGAGGAACACTGAAGTATCCAGTTTAAGGTACAATCAAGTTGTAAATAAAATCCTGGTTTGAAATTCAGAAGCCAGCACTCCTGTCTCCAAATCTAGCCACTGCCAAAACCCCACTGATTCAAGTGAGGCCAGAGACCAACCCCAGGCTGGTCACACCTGGGGTTTTCTGCCATGATGAAGATTTGTTAACCTTGGAACTCAGTTGTGGGTCAGCTTCCTAACACCATCCATGTTTGGGGTGACTGGAGCTGGAGTTCCAGTTCTGGCGCTTGTCCATGGAACTGAAAGCCAGAATTATGATAATGACAACAAAAATATTCAGCCCTTCATCCCCATAGGGTGGGGTGGATGGCTCAGTCAGTGCCTAGCTAATCAATGGCACAATATCAACCATGCCATCTATTATTCATACAACATCTTTGCAAGCTACATATGAAAATATCCTGTGGGGTTCACAGGTATATTTAGATTTATTTTTTCTCTGGAGTTTCCCCTATTTCTAGATTCCCCAAAGCATAGTAGCAGCAATAATTTATTTTAAAGAATGTTATGATCTAGAGGCAAGCTGGAGAGGAGCTGTGAATGGATACTCCTAAAGTGATCACTTCTTACTTTGAGCATGGCTTTCTGAGCAGTTCCTGTGTGTCTTTTTACCCTCCTGCTGAGGGATTTGGCTGGAACCATCCTCCCCAGCTGCACTGCCTCCTTGATGGCTGGAGGCATTTCCTTGGTGACCAGAAAGTGGCACAGAGGAGCAATTGAACGTGGACTCTTTAAAGGGCTGGCACGATCCCAGGGAATGAGTGATCAGAAAAGCCACTCCACTGAGCAGCCTGAGAGGAAGGAGCATTTTGGAAGCCACCAGACTGGGAACAGAGGCTCAGGATTTTTAAGACGGAAATTTCTTGTCCAGAGGATCAAAGTAGGTGCATAAAGAAACACAGAATGAGTGTCTCAGAGTGGAAGAGATGCCTGGAGAAGATGTTTCTTTTCTTTCTTGGTTCAGGAAGGGGAATTTTGCTCAACCCATATCACACTACATTTATTAAGAAGCTGATCCTGCTATGTGCTAAAATTATTGGCTTTCACACTCATCAGTGACTGGAGGTCACCCAGTATTTCTCAGGGATCTATTCCATGGCAGGCACAGGCTCTAAAGTGTTTGATGTCCAGTCCTTTCTTTGCTCTTAAACATGTCACATATCTGCTTAAAAAAGGATCAAGCTCACTCCAGGGCACAGCACCCTTAGGGCTTTTCTCAGTGCAGAGAGCTGTGCTGTGTGTTTACTCTTCAGTGCACTCCTGTGGATCACACACACACTGTGGGCTGGCAAAACCCACAGCCCATGGGGATCCACAGGGATGCAGAGATCCACCCACAGCCCCTGGGGATCCATGGGGGATGCAGAGATCCACCCACAGCCCCTGGGGATCCACAGGGATGCAGAGATCCACCCACAGCCCCTGGGATCCAGGGGGATGCAGAGATCCACCCACAGCCCCTGGGGATCCATGGGGATGCAGAGATCCACCCACAGCCCCTGGGATCCAGGGGGGATGCAGAGATCCACCCACAGCCCCTGGGGATCCATGGGGGATGCAGAGATCCACCCACAGCCCCTGGGATCCAGGGGGGATGCAGAGATCAACCCACAGCCCCTGGGGACCCATGGGGGATGCAGAGATCCACCCACAGCCCCTGGGATCCAGGGGGGATGCAGAGATCCACTCGCTGACCATCCCCACACCAGGAAAACCACCTGCCTGTGGAGCTCATTTAACCCTGGAAGCCTCCTGGAGGGCTCCAAAACTTTTTCAAATGTTGTGGAATGAAAAACTGAATGAAAATCCTGAATGCTTATTGTTCAGGTTGCAACACAATTCCAGCCCAGCTCTAGGAAGGTCATGCTTTGCCTGCTCTACAGAGGTGTCTCAGAGATGTTTCTCTTGGAGGCTCAGACACTAAGAAGCATGAAATAAGACCCTTGGAAGTGGCAACTCAATTCCATCTTCATCAGTAACAGGGAATTAACTGCTAATGGCTAATAGATGACTGTAATTACATATTAAGTATAGTAATGAATGAAGATGAGAAACATGAGAGTCTTCATATGCAAAATTATCCAAATTACACAGTCCTTTCTGTTTTCCAAATAGTCAGTCAGCAACCTCATGAAAAAGGCTTGTAATAAAAGAGATTTCTACATTTTATTGTTTCTACAGATATCCCAGGAAAAGCAGCATGGTTTCCCCAGAAGTCCAGGGCTGCATCTGAAGCCTAATTTACCTTCTTGCACCTGAATTAGCAGTCTGGGCCAATATGTCATATCAAACAGTAATAAACCTGAAGTTTTACCTGATGGTAAAGCTGATTGACAAAGAAGAAATTCCTTGTTCTGTGGATATTGCCAGAGTAAAAGCATCTCTGCTTTTGGTGAGATGTTCCTTCTGCTGTCTCCAGAGTTCTTCATGTGCCACTGGGAATAACCAGCCTGTTTATTTTCTGATCTATTCACCACCTCTTCTCAAAGGTTGCTCTGGCAGGACGGCACCTTTCTGTAGATGTGGGAGCACCTGGCTGGATATACCCCTTTTCTGGAGAGATTCAGAGGCCTGATGACAGCAAAGAGGACTTTGGGTATCACTAAATGCCACTGTGCAGTTTGGGAACCTCTTCTCTGCAGGGACAGCAATGAGCTCTTGGCAGCTCTTTCACTGCTTCTTGCCTAATAGCAAAACATAACATTAATCAGAATATTTCCCATGCTTTTTTCCATGACACCACTGTGGCCCAAAGCATGGTCTCATCCACACTCTCTAGGAATAGCTAGAAAATAACCCAATTGGCTAAAACAGGCTGGTGATAGGAAAGGGTGGTGAGAAAGGAATTGGATAGGTTGTTCCTGAGTTCCCAGGGGAGTTTGGGAACCAGTTTGAGTGGTAGCACCAAAAAAGAGAAGCTCAGGATGTGGAGAGAAAGACAAGAACAAAGCCTGTGACTGTGTCCAGTAAGTGGCTGCAGCCTGACAGCTCTCATTAGTGCCACTGAAGGGAAAGGAAAGCCCCTGTGCCCTCACACCAGTTCCCTCCTGTTGACACGATTTTCCTGGCTCCCTTCAGGGGCTGGCGCACATCATTGCTCACAGACTTGCCTGGGCCTGTATCAGACATTCCCTCTCTCCATCCTCCTTTCACACCCACTCCTCCCTTTGCTTTCCTGCCACCTCTCTGCCACTCTTTTTTGCAGCACCATCTGTCCAGAATGGATTTGTCTGTTTTTCCTCAAACCAAGTTCTTCCTGAGAAGCAAGTACGCAATTTGAGCGAGTCCAAAATCAAAAACCAGGCTAATGATGAGAGAAGACACATCTTTCTGACTGTCCCTCACTCAGAGCTCCCATCTGGCAAACATTTCCAGCTCATTGCCAGATGATTGTTTCATCTGCTGGCTATGCACCTCATGTTTCTCCTGCTGGATAAGGCTCTCACTCCACAAGCCAGTTCTTCCCCAGGTGTCTTTCACGTGGGGTCTTCCCTGCCAAGTGACAAAGTGCCACCTTTGTGTCAGATAGCGGCAGCAGCTCAGAGAGAACAAGCTTGGAAGCAGCAGGTTAGAAGGAAAAGAGCAGGAAAAGCTTTGAGATTGAAGGGGACTCGTTTGAATCCCTCCTTCAAACTCCAAATGCCTTCAGTGACGAAAGGGGAAAAAATGAAAAAGATAAATGCTCTGCATGCCAGAACTACAGTGAAAGTCAGCACTGCTCCACTGCCATTGGGTGACTTCAAACACAGACCCTCCCTCAGCCCTTCCCTGGGGAAAGTCCTACAAAGTGCAGATCCACAGGCACACAGGACACCTCTATCCTAAATGCAGAGCAAAACAGACCCCAGCTGAAATAAATCCAGGTGTGGCTCCAGTGGTGCAGTGTAAATTTGCACCAACTTTAAACCTGCATTAAGAAGTACATGTTATATAAAGCAAATCCCAAGAAAGGGATTTTCAGAAACCAAAATTAAGCCAAGTTACAGCCAGCTTCTCAACTCCCTCAACACCCTTCCTTAGGTAGCTTTCCAATCAGTGTCAATGAAAGCTTTGCCTGAGTAGTGACAAAATAAAAATAGAATTATCAGCATTTGACCCAGAGCCTTTAATACACAGAAATAGACAGACCCACACACCAACACAGACAGAGAGGGCAAACCTCAGGAGTGATAATGAGCTTTGATTTTTCATCGGCCGCAAAAATATCAGCTGTGCCCCCAGTACATTCCACAATAGGGCAATATTTATATTTGATCCCTGCAGTGGTTTCACACTGCACATTACATAAGCCACGCATTCCCCATACAGTAATGGAAACAGAGCATTTGCCATGGTTTATTTTTTGCATCAGGCATTCTTTGCCAGGTACTCATGGGAAGCAAGATGGCAGGGGAAGGCTCTAAATTCCCCCTGCGCTGACTCCAGGGAGGCCATGAACAAGCAGTGCAGGAGTTTCACTCTTTTTTTGGAGCTCTTGCAGGAGCTTCTGGCTCATCTTGCCCCCTTTGCATACCTAGAAGGTGTCATGTGCTACCAGAGTGTATTTGCTGACAGAACAAATTTGGCCCCAGTGCCCAGAAAAGACTGTTCTCTGCAGCGAGCCCCTGCTTCTACCTGTGTGAAAGGAGTCAAACAATCCTTGGGGTGAGATCACCCTCCCCACAAATGTCAGTATTTTCCTGTGATCTCTACTAGAACAGATTCTCTGCTCCACCCTGTAGAGAATGAGCTCAAAGATAGGTTGATCCCTTCACTAAGCCCTGGGGTGGGAGATAAATTTCTGTGCAGAGTGAAATGAAAATTCAATGTTACTAAAAGGGACCGGCCGTTTAATATTGACCCCAGCATTAACCATACAAAATAGCTACTTGGTAACCTTTTGTGAGTCCAGCCACCACCATACTCACAATATATAAACATATGACTCTAAAAGAAAACTTGGATCCAGAGTGAAGATGCTGCTGCAAACTCGACTTCAGCCCTGGGTTTAGACTCGCTACAGATCTGGGATCATCCAGCAGCATTGCTTGTTCTCTGATTTTTTTTTTTTTTTGAATCTGCATGCTTCAGGGTAAGATTTGGACAGATTATTTCCTGCTGTTAGACACTCTTAGAGGGTGAAAGCTGAACTATCAAGAACTTCACAGAGTCGTAGCACTGTTCTTTGAGTCTTTTGAAAACAGGCCGGAACAAAAGAAGCTGCCTAAGCCATGTCTCCCACACTAAAGTAGGATCACTCAAGCCTGAAATAAAAACCATTTTTGTTACATCTGAGCAAGCCACTCCATGCACCAGGCACTGAATATCCTGAGCCCCAGTGGCATCACTGAGGAGCTGGGACCTTTCAGCCTTTGACAGGCTGGGCCCTAAGTTTGTGCTTACACAGAACATCTTTCCCTGAGTCTCACCCCACGCTTGCACAGAGCTCAGAGCCTTGCAGAGGGCTTGGCAGGCAGGGGACATCGTGCTCCACAATTTGCAAGCTGCGCCCAATGCTGCCCGGGCAGACTGCAACAACAAGGTCAGGGAAAGAGCCGGGCTGGGAGAGCTTGGAACATGCCCCACAGTGAGCTAGAAGGGCCTGGGATCAGCTTGAAGGGATCAGAAGATAGCAGTGCACTTTAAATCTGCCTTTTTTCTACAACCCATGTAAGCTCTTTTTCTTGGTCCCTAATTGCTTACAAGCAGTGAAGGGACACAGGGGCTGGAGTTTTATCATGTCTTTTGCTTCCAGCAAACAGGCACGATTATTTTTGCATCCTTGCTGGAGAGAACAGAGCAGACTGTACTCCAGGACTTTGTCACCTCAGGACATATGATCACCATTCGTGTGTGTCACCCTCAGACTCACGCCAGCCTGTTAGCAGAGCTGGAATAGTAAAGGCAGCCAGAGACAAGCTGCATTTCCACAACCCTCCAGCTGTCAAGAGGAGCAGAGACTGACAGAAATAAGCTGCACAGGGGAGACAGGCCAAACCAGAAATAATCCATCATGTGCCACAGTTCCCAGATTCCTCAGGATCCTTTCCGAGGAATCTGATGTCAAGCGTTGGGCATGTCAGCACGCCTTGCACTTTGGTGATTTTCCATCTCTAGCTGCTGTTTCTGATATTATACAAAGGGTTACCACTGACATGGAACACTTCAGGAACAGCTGGAGGAGCAGTGGCCAACCCTCCTTTGCATACTGATATTCTTGCTCAGCCAACAGCCACAAGACACATTCTGCAAGGCTGGGAATATCTCAGAAGGCAAGGACAGCAGCTCCCCTGGGGTCTCACTGCTCTGGTGAGTGCTGGCACCAGGCTGAACACGCTGTCAATAGCAAGTTCAGCCCCCTCCTGGCTGACTTGCAGAGATCTGAAGTCCCAGAGAAGCCCCCAGAGCCCCCACTGGTGGCTCTGTGACACAGACAGCACACGAGGAGCTGCACTTGGGAGGCAGCTCTGGCTCCAGAGCCACACAACCATCTTGAGAAAGATCAAGGCTTTAATGAGGGGAGTCAAGTAAACAGCCAGAGAGAGGCAGGTTTGTAGTTCTTAGTCCAAGTGGAACATCTGGGCTATTTTTGAGGGGAGAGTAGCTTGGAGTGTTCAATATCTGGCTTGACCAGCGAAACAGAAAGCAAAAGCAAAAGAGAACAAGGATGCTACAAAAACTCCTCCCAGGTTTCCCTGTTACAACTTTCTAAAGAGTCACTTAGGATGGGGCACCCACTATTTTTACCTTTCTCCCTCCTAGAAGATCCTTCCGTTAAAAATTTTTGGAAGCAACAGAAGTCCAAAACCCACGCAGGTTCCTTCACCATCAGACAGCACAAACAACATTTCTTTTCTGCCCCAGACCTGGCCATCAGTCTCCTCCTCCTCATTCCCTCTAAGGCAGATGCCAAATTCCTGCAGATCTTCCATGGGACCAAACTCTGCTGCCAGCCAGTTCTGGCCAGTCATGGAGAGGGAGCAGGAATCCACAGCATGGCCCTGCCCTGGGGACACTAGGCAGGAAAACAATCCCACAGAAACTGAAGTTTGGATCACCCTGGCTGCTCACATGCACATTTCACCATCACTCCTCCACTTGCTCTTCATCTCCATTCCTATCTATTCACAACCATGCTAGGCGTTTCAACAAGTATGAGAAGAAAAGAAGGCAGTTAAAAAAGAGGTAAACTGGTATAATTAGGATTATTTTGGAAAGCAGAATGCCCTCAGGAAATAAGAGTACTCATGACTGTGCAGTTTCATCTCATTTCTCTTTGTTGTGGGGTTACGCCACCACAAGCAGTTAGAAATATGGAAAGAAGCAACTCATGTTCAGAAGTAAAACACTCAAAGTCATCTGGATAGACACTGAACAATGCAATGAACAAGAAATTAAAAGGTATTCAAGAAATGCCAACCAAGAGAAAGAAGAAACACAGTCACATTGCTCAGCCTCATGTCCCAGCAGCTGAACTTTCTGTCCCCTTCTGTCATTTAATCCCAGCTTTTCCCAAGTCATCAGAGTGCTTCAAAGGAAACTCTTCACCAGAGTGCCCTGCACAGCCCTCCTGTCTCAAATTTAACACCTCTTGAGCTACTGCCTTTCATACCATTAAAAGGCCTTATGGTATATTTTAGTCACTAAGTGATCATTTGCAGCATTTACTGCAACAAGCTCACTCTTCCTTTCTTGCCTTTATCGGGGGAAGTTTGGTGTTTATTTTAAAATCTTCCTGTTCTGATTTTAAATGGCTTTTTTGCCCACTCCCTCAAGGATGTTTTTTGTTCTTCCATAAAGTCATGCTGCCTTGCAGGCCTCTCTTCTCATTCCATTGTTGCAACTGAGCTGTTGCAATCTCCCCAGCTAGACTGAATGGACAGATTCCTGCACAGGGCTCTCCTCAAGATGTTCTCAGCCCTCTCCCTGCCCAAGTGCACTCCCTGCTCACACAAGGAGAATTAGGTCATTGGTTGCAAGTGTACACAACAAATGCTGCAGCAACAGATGTTGTGGAACTCTGGGCTGTTCAGTGACGCATTTACCATGACCCAGTTTTGGATCTGTACCACTGGTGTCCCAAAATGTAGGATCTTGACTTAAAAAAAGAAAAATTCACATTCATTCCATAGAGAGCTCTGTGGATGGTTCTATGGCTGAAGTGCTCATGCAGCTGAAGAAAAGAGATGAAAAAAAAGGCATTTGTGCAAAATAAGATGCAGCTGCCAGCATTGTCCAAGCCATGATATTAATGTTTGCCACGTGAGGGTTGGGCAAAGCCTCAGCACGTGCTGCACCACAGCAAAAATCCACACTTAACTCAAGACTGGGCTAGCCAAGTATGGCAATGGGGATCATCACTGCTTTGTAGAGCTCGGTTCTACCACTGTGTGCTGGTTTCGGCTGGCATAGGGTTAATTTTCCTCACAGTAGCTGGTATGGGGCTGTGTTTTGGATTTGTGCTGAAAACTGTGTGGATAATACCGGGGTGTTTCATTAATGCTGAGCAGAGTTTGCACATGAGTCAAGTCCTTTTCCCTCACACTCCACCCCACCAGCAAGTCAGCTGGGGGTACACAGCAATGTGGGAGGGGACAGCTGACCCCAGGTGGCCCGAGGGATGTCCCACACCACATGGCATCCTGCTCTACTCACAAAGCTCAAGGAAGAAAAAGGGACAGGGGACAATGGAGTGATGGTGCTTGTCTTCCCCATCACATACATGATGGAGCCTTGCTTTCCTGGGGCTGGCTGAGCATCTGCCTGCCCATGGGAAGGGCTGAATGAATGCCTTGTTCTGCTTTGTTTGTGTGCACAGCTTTTGGGTTACTTACTAAATCACCTTTATCTCAGTTCATGAGTTTTCTCACTTTAACTCTTCCAATTCTCTCTCCCCCATCCCTGCTCAATAGCACTGTCATGAGATGCCAGAGCTGGACAGTTCATATATATCTCCATATCTTCTACTCTTTATTATCTCATGTACTGTCAGCCAGCAGGGATGGTTACAGAAACATAATCTTTTATTAAAAATAAAGAATAACAAGCCATGCTATCTAGAGGAGTTTTTGGAAACAATCCCTTCACTTAATCAGGAAACAACACCCTCTGAAGTCAACAGCACAACTTATTGCCACTAATTCCCAGCTCAGGCAAAGGAGCTGAGGTTCATATTTCTAATCAGCTCCACCACCAATGTTTGATTTTTCAGTGACTCACTTGGACCCAGCAGGGAATCCCAGAGGAGAACCCAAGAATGGAGATCCCATAGCATCAGCATCCTTTTTTTTTCAAGTAACTTCATCTAACTTGCTTCCATCCAAACCTTTTCCCCTTTCAACAAAACTTTTCACTGGTCCAATTCTAGCTCCAAAGCCTCTCTCTTATGGGGCCCTTGTGAAAGTCTTGGACTCACCAGCACTGGGAATTAGACTGTACATGGCTGTCCTAGCACAGAACAGAGAGAACATGATGTAATTTCCATTTTTCTCCCGTTTGTGCTCTTTCAAAGCCCCAAACTACTTATGGTTTCCACGCCACGTATTCTTCTGTCCGTTGCCATGGTGCAGCCACTGGTTTGTCATTAATATTGTGGGTAACTTCAGATCCTTGACCTCAGGGCTTTCAGAGCTTTTCATGGTGTATTTTCCTCTTGATTGAATTGCTCTGCATTCCCAAGCACAGCTAAAACAAAAATAAAACACTGCTGCTTTTGAATGGTGAAAATTCATTTCACAAAGACAGGCTAGCAAAGGCTGGAAACCCATTGAAGAACAGCAGATTAAAAGGAAAACAGCCATTCTCTGCAGACGTAGCAACTGTGGCATAGATTTAAATTTACCTACAGCATCTGAGTCAAGCAATGGTCCCCAGGGCCCATGCATGAACTCAGTATCTGGTGCTGTTCCAATCCTAATAATATGCCACCCCACTGGAGAGGACCTCAAATCATTCCAGAAATTCTCATCCATGAAGTTTCACAAGAGTTTTAAGAGTTTCCTTGTTCCCAGATCACAAACTGAAAGACAGAGGTATAGAAACAGAAAGCTGAATGAAGGTGCAGCTCCTGGCTTCCTGTGCATTTGCCCAGCCTTGATCTGTGTTCTTGCTTAGGGCAATTTGCACACCCAGGGATACCTCACTGCAGACCTGTGCAAATGGTTGTGTGCCTGTGCATTTTGCCCAGTGTGGATTATTATTCAGACAGCAATTAGTAAGTCAAGTGCTGTCTGTCACTCTCTATAGTCAAGACATGAATTTGCTTGGAGCAGAATTTAATCTCAAGTATTCTTTAATGCTAGTGATAATTCTCACTCCAGAAAGCAGTCCTTTGCTAAAGTCTCTGAGAAATCAGCAAGTTTACATACACTAGGCTGAGGCTGTGGTATCCCTGATTAACAGAAGTATGATTTTTTTCCCCAGCCTTAAGAAAATAGCCATTACCATGAAAAATGTATTAATTGTCATATGAACAGGAAATTGCCAAAGCTAAATTATTCTTCAAGTGAAGAGATTTTAAAAATTGCACGTACTTAAAGGTGGTGCTTTCACACCAGCTCTTTCTGTTAAATGGGATCCCAGAAACATGGATTTGCATTTAAAAGCCCTAAGCCATCACATTTCTGAAAGTCCAACCCTCCTGCCCAGCCTGGCAGTAGTTTTTTTTTTTTTTAGGGGCCCTTCAGGATATAAAATCCCAAGGGAACAGCAGCATTAGCATTTTCCTTTATTTCCTGGGGGTATTATTTGTTTAAAGGGAAAAATGCATCTATTACCTGCTTGGGGAAGATGCTTCAGAGGATGCAAAAAGCCCATCTGAATCTCCAGGCAATGCAATACTGCATGTGCCAGCCAGGCAGTTTTATGCAATTAAAAATGCCTAATAACAGGAGTGGGAATGACACCAAGCACTTGATCATGTCAGAACCCATACAAACACCTGTCAGGAAAAATAAACAGCAGCAAATGGACAGTGAGACACAAAGCCTGAAGGGATTTCTGGTAATGCTGAGGGAGCAAAGAACAAGCAAAGAGGAGAAGAACAAGTGACACAAAGTTATAACCATGCTCCTCAGATTTGGGATCTGGTCCAACTCATGTTGCCACTGGAGCAATTTTAGGATCACTCTCACTTCAAGAGTGTCTCCCCCATCCCTAACAGGACAGCTCTGTCCCAGACACAGAGCAGAGCCACATCACAAGTGCTTGGGGACAAAGCTCTCCCTGCCACCAGCAGGTCCCTCTTGCCAGAGGCTGGCAGTGAAGCCAGTCCCACGTTTCTTCCCAGCAGAATAAGGAGTCCCTTTAGGATTTGCTCAGTCAAGAGGACTCTCCAGCTGGCTCCACTGCCTCAGAACCCTGCACTGCTGTGTGTCCATCCTGCCAGGCCAGCCACAGCAGAGCCACTCTCACTCCTGCAGCAGGGCGAGTTGGCTGGGAGATCCCTCGGGCAGCCCATTTCAAAGCCTTTCATTGGGAAGGCCAGGCACATTCCACTTCAGACAAAAACCCTGCCTGACAAACAGCCTTGTTCCTCAGATCCCTGGCTGGAATAAGGAAAGAAAAAAAAAGGGGGAAAATAGAAAAAGGAAAGGAAAAAAAAAAGGCCACGAAATCCCAGATCTCCTCAGGGAAAAGTGTCTCTGTGTGTGTCAGTGTGTCTGTACCTGATATTTGTTCTTAAAAAAGCAATTTAAAAAAAGTTTTATTAAAAAAAACTTATGTTGAGGATTTGTAGAAACACAGTAGAAGTGTTGAGAAATGCCAAATATCCCTTGCAGGGTTAAATCTTGTGAGATGCTGAACATAGTCACCTCCTTCTGAATAAGGCAATTTAAACCCCCAGATCATAATTTAGTTTTCCTCATATTATCAGCCCCACACTCTCAATCAAGATGCTCACTTTGGAATCAGGTACCAGCCTTCTGCTTCCCATTATCAGAAGTGGGTTTTTTTGTTTATGGGGATTTAAAAATACATTTATGAATAAAATAATGCCATAAGTGGAACCTTTGTCTATAGATTGCAAAAAGCCATATCTGTTCCCACAGAGTGAACCACACAGGATTGGCCTAATAAATTCTGCTGTAAATTAGATTCATAGCATCTTAGTAAACCTAGGAAGAGAAAAATTCAGTGTACCTGCTGAAATAGAGCTGCCTGGCCTTTCTCGGGCCCAAATCCATCCATCCATCCATCCATCCATCCATCCATCCATCCATCCATCCATCCATCCATCCATCCATCCATCCCCATCCATCCATCCATCCATCCATCCATCCATCCATCCATCCATCCATCCATCCATCCATCCATCCATCCATCCATCCATCCCAGAGCAGAAGCAGTCCTACCATGAAGCACAAAGAAACATAAGAAAATAATTTCCATACTGTATGCTTTGCCACCTTCTCTGCTCCAGAGGGGTCAGAATTCAGCATGGACATGGAACTGCACCTCCTTATCACAGAGGAAAGAGATTGAAGAGCCTCAAAAAATGATTTTTCAGTTGAACACATTTCATTAGACAAAATTTCTCCCATATGGAGAACAGGATGCTGGAATGGAAATAGCTTAACCCATTTTGTAAATTGGCATGAATCAAGGTAAACAGCAGGTGTTAAACAGGCTCCAGTCATGCTGCTTGCGTGCTTCACTTACTCTATCATGATATAATTTCAACACTGTTGATTAACTAATTTTGTTAGCATCTAGAGTAGTCAACTATCAGGGCCTTGAGGTCTCCAATTATTTCTTTGCCAAAGTTATGACCTACTTATACATCATCCAATTACCTAACAGTGACAATAAAAATCACACCTTGTAGTTAAACTGCAAGAGTGAAAGTCAGGAAATGGAAATTTTGCCCCAGCTCTGTTACTCACTTGCTTTTTGTGGCCAGCTCAGGCCACGGTTTCTTCATATCCACTAATCTGGGAATTCCTGCTTCAGACAATCAAGATCTCTATGAAAAGAAAATATAGATACTCAACAAATCAATCTCTCACTGCCTCCAAGTGAGCTCCCAAATGCAGAGGAGAGTCCTACAATTCGACTCTGTAATGATTCCTTAGCCATTTAATCAGCTATAACAAGCCTCATGCACCAGCTGATTCCTACCTGATGTTCCCCCCAAAGGTGCCTGGAGCAGCTGCAGTGCAGATCCCTCTGTCCTGCTGCAGCATCCCATGCATTAAATGCACTGCAGCAGCCTCCCAGCTTGGTTTCTTACATGGAGACAAAACACGGGCTCGTGTCTTTGCTTGGGGTTGTGCCACTGAGGAGCTGCAAGAACAAACATCCCCAAACATCTGTGGGGTGAGGACCCTCACAGTGTGCTGCCTCCTGGAATGGGGGAAGGACCTCTCAGAACCGGGACAGTGTGAGTGCCTGCCTCGCACAGGCTGTGGCAGACCTGAGGAAACACAGTTCAGTTCATTTGTGGGAGAAGTGCTGCACAGCTCTCCATTCCTGTGCTGCTCTCATGTAGCACAGCAAGTTTTTAGCCCTTGTTTTCTTTCAACCAGCCCTGCAGCCTGGTTAAAAGGAAACACTGTTCCTCTGAAGACGGAATGTGCTCTGGGCAGCTGAGCTAAAAGCAGAGCTTCGTGCTGAAGCTGGAACAAGGTGAATCCTTTACACCATGGCACCTACTCATGGTGCAATGTGCAAGCATGAAAAATGAAACCAGCTGAGTTCTGCACAGAGCTTTTGTGTGTGTCTGTGTCTGATGTGCTCTGTGAATCTTTTGTCACAGCTCAAAGTGCTGTCCCCCAGAGAGGGGCAATTTTTTCCTTTCCCTCAACTGCGTTTTATGGTTTTATTCTAATTTTACAACCAGTCTGTGACAGCTGGTCACACAGTGTGTCTGGGTTGAATAAAGCCCAGGGACCCTTTGCCAAACTTCTACGCAATGTGCTGAGCTTAATGAAATGTGTCAGCTCCTCTGTGAATCGTGCATTCATGGAACTGAATGAATCAGAGTTTTCAAGGAAAACTTCAGGGATACATAACTGCACACAGCAAATTCGGGGTGGGGGGAGTGCAGAGAGGAGAGAAATCCCACAGAAACACTTAGCAGCTCTACTAATAGCCAAATAGATCCTGATAGCTGGAATTTAATCAACCTGTTTGAGTGAAGATTGAAAGTACCCCTGAGGCCTCAGGGGAGACCAAGTGTGGTTCAGTGGCTGAGCTAAAATGCTGTGTCCCACTGCTGGAGGTTATAGTGCAGCTCTGCCACACACATCCAGCACAATCCCAAGAAAGCCACACAATTTTGGGGCCTTTCTCTCCCATTTATACACCAGGAACAAAAGTGCTCCATTCTGGCTCGGGTTTCTTCTCTGATCTATTGAGGTTTTCAGCCCAGCAGGACACTGACCGCTCCTGACAGACAATCCTGGGTCAGTAGTTGAAGCCATTTTCATATTTGGGAGAGGACAGACATCTGAGAGACGCAAGGTACACAAAGCAAAGTGCATAATGCAAATTGGATTGTACTCTGGTGAACACAAAAATTGCTAATTTTGACAGAACAAGAGGACTCCAAAAGGTTCCAGATTTCCCTGCATCATGTCAATATGTGAAAGCCATGGTGCCATTCCATTTCTCATCCTTGTAGTTTCTTGCTAGAAATCAGTCCATCAGTAAAAAAAAAAAATAATGTCTCGATTCTCTGTTGGAAGGAAAAGGAAACAGGAGTGCTCAGCATCCCTGAAAACAATGCATGGTCTGGGAATTTTTTTGTCCTGAGAGATTCACAGGAGAAATAGGTAAATTGTCACTGTTACCTGCTGTAAAAGAGTTGCTCAGTTTTCCTTTCCCTCAATGTTTTCAGTTAATTGTCAGCTAAATTGTGCCAAAACCAGACCTAGCTGTGTCATACCAACCACTCTGCTGCAGAGTGGGGAGATCTGCAGAAGGCACCTGATGTCCATGGCTGGGCCCTGCTGCAGCTTGCTGTCAAAGTCAGTCTGACATTTCTGGATCAGACAAGAAGTTACCTGACCTTGACACCAAGGAAAACGGCAAACACACTTGCACAGACATTGTAAAACAGGAGGACAGATGTCAAAACGTGGATGTCCTTTGGAGTAGAGTTAAAAGTCCAAGACAGGACTCCTGGGTGTGTTAACACTGCTTTCAAAGCTTTTCACCTCTCACCAGCAGCTTTTACCTTAGAAGTGCTTCACTAAAAAATTTAGCCTTAAAATATCCTTTTAGATATTCTATAATACATTAAGGGAAACAGAAGATTAAATGACTCCTGCAAACTTTACACTTGTGTTGGAATCAGATATAAACCCCAGCTATCTTTGCTCCACTCCTTGGCTTTAGCCCAAGGCCATATTTTTTCACCTCTTAAAACAAGTCCTGCAGACGTGCTCAAGAGAAACTTCCTCTGCAAACAAGAGCCCTCGGGCTGTAATCATAGCTCTGAGCTCTGCCAACCAGCCACATGCACTGACAATGAACAAAAAAAATAAAACTCCACAGCCTTTGAGACGACACTCCCAAAAGTGGCCCAGATCCCACCACGCTGTCTCCAGCCACCTTCTTTTTGCACCTGAACCAACTGCACCATCTTCCTTGTCCCTGAACTCTCCTTCTCCTTCCACATCTGTTGCCTGCAAATCTTCCTGTCACCACCTCCTTTTTTAAATGCCAAGATCTGGATTGCATCCCCATTCCTTCAGCCCTTGGTCACTCCTGGCCGTGGGGAAGAGCAAACTCCGCTTGTCCCATGGAGCCTCCCCAGTTGCCCATGGCACTGACCGTACCAGGTGCAGTGTGTGATGTTCCAGCCCCTTGCCCTACATGGAAAGGGGAGAGGAGAGCCAGTCCCAGCCCAGCAGAGCCTTGGGGATTGCATCAGGAATATGAGATCCCACATGTAACAGGATGGAGGCTGGTGCAGTGCTACTGGGAGCACCCACAGCCCTCTGATTTCACCAGTAAGGCTTTGAGACAAGTCTTGCCTGTAATGTATTGCCTATATCCCATTGGTTCTGGGATCCAGCTCAAAATAATCCTTTTGGATTTTCTGCTTCTCTCTCTCACTGCTCCCTCTATTCCCTCATGCTCTCCATCATGACACAAATGGAATCAGATATAAACCTCAGCTGGTGCAAGACCTTTCTGTTGTACAGAAAGCCACAGGGTCCTCCTTTTCTGCCCTGGGGATGAGTTTGTGAATACTTAAATACATTCCAAGTATTTTTAACCAAACCTTTGTGTAATTACTAGCATCTATTCTCACTATCCTGCACATCATTCTGGAGATGGTTTGGGAGTGACATTGATTCTAGGCCCTGGCAGTGTGCTCTTTGTTGAGCCTAATGAAAGCAGGGTTTACCCAAGAGGAAGGATTAATTTAAGTGTCCTGTATCTCAGCTATAGCAATACTTTTAATTCATATGTTTGTAGACAAGCCAACCTGTTCAATTCTAATGACCTGTGCAAGAAATACATTTTTCAAACAAATTCTCAGTAGGATACTTTTCTTTAGCATCTCTGGCAAAGCAGGATCTGAGGTGATTTAGTTATGGATCTTATAACTTGCTCTGGAAGTGTCCTTAATGATGGTTAGGCTCTGAGTTTGTAGAAGTGTTTTTAATTACTAAAAGAAGAAAAAAAAGAAGTCAAAGCTTAGCCAGCTTGCCAGAGCTTCTAGAGGACTGACTACATTCACAAATCTTGTAATCTTTTTATGTTCATTATGAGGACACTACAAAAAAAAAAAAAGGCAATCAGATTCTGGCCAACAAATTAAATGCTTATTCAAAGATTAATTTACATCATCTGTACTCCATTAGATGTTCTCCTCTGCCAGGGAATATAATGCAATATTTTCAGGGGGAATAGTCACTGCTATTGCCAAGAGCTTGCAGTTTGCTGGCTCCTGCAGCACTGACATGGGAGTCACTGAGCTATGGGCACAGCTAGAGCAGATAGTGGAGCAATATTCAGGATGAAACATATGGACCAAATCTGCTTCATTCTGGTGTTAAAAGGTACTGATTATGACCCTGAGAAGCAGCCAAGTGACAAGGGGGAAGCAAACCCATAAACCAATAGAAGTTTATCTTTCCTTGTATCATGAATGAACAATTTGTTGCAGCTGGGTTTGGGCTCCCCCTCCCCCAGTTGTGAATACATCAAGATTTCATTTGAAAATCACAATATATGGCTGAGGGGAGTGGGACTTAATTTCAGTGTGTCTGTCCTGAAACCTCCTAAGAGGGCAAACCTTCCAAGAATAAATGCATAGTTAAAGGCAGATTCCCTGAATAATAATTTAAAATCCAGATTTCCTAATCAATTTGTGATTCCTTTCAGGACACACAGTGCCACAATGCAGTTTTCCTATCCTGCCTGTTTATACATTTGATAAACATGAAGATTTTACCTTTTGTTTCCCAACAGCAAAGGCCAGCTCTGCAGTGCTGTTAGCTAGATGTTAGATGGGTTCATGTACAACAGTGAAATTCATGAGAGCCAATATGCAGTGCAGAATTGCCTTTGCTACCCCATATGAAATCATAAATGCTTCATTTTTGTCCCATATGGAGCTGTTGCTACTGGATTTAAATAGCTGCAAAGGCAATTACACAAGGCAAAGGTGTTTGCATATTTTACTGGATTTGATATCTGATCCCTTTTCTGGGCAAACCTTCTAGAGCCACAATAGCACTAATTATCCCCAAACAGTCCTTAATTATAAAAAAACAGTTTTCTTTTATTTTTTTAACTGTTTTGCATTCAGGGTCCCTAATATAGTGAATACAAAAATCTCAGAGAGGTAAGACTTCTGAGTAAAAACTGGCTTCTAAATGGCAGAGATGGCACAGCAAAAGCAAACACAGAGATTACATCCAGGAGAAGAGGCAGATAATTCCAGCCACTGAACTGATCTTGAGAATTCAACTGATAATATGGAGGCTGACTCATGCTACACCTCTGATTTAGGTAGGCAGTTCTTGTTTGTGGAACACTTTGTTCTTTTCAGATGTTCTATTGCATCTGTGTGGTTGAAAGAGATGAATTTACAGCTATTACAAAATTTGCCTGCAGGCATTTTTTTTTTATTCTGCAGTATTTACAATAAACAAATCACCATGGAATGTAGATGCCACAGTGCCACATAATGTACCCCCTCATTTGATTTGGCTGAGGTTCAAATCAAAAACAAATTATGTTCTTCTATTGACTTCCCTGGGTACTGGAAAGGACCCTGCTTGCATTTGGCTCCCTGTGTAAGACAGATGCTGAGATGTGGCCATTTCAAATGGCTTTAGAGCAGAACTAAGTAACAGAAAGGTTTTTTTCCTGTAAAAGCCATACAAAATCTGGGGTACCTAGCCCAGCTTTTAGATACAAAAGTATATCTAATTCCCAAAACAGTTCTGTGTGAACTGTAACTTTCTGCCTGATCCATGAAGATTTAATCTCTGCTCTCCACTATAATCCACACTGCCTCTCAGAAATAAGGTAAATGCAACTGCTCTGTTTAATGAGCTGCTATTATTCTTATTTTGATGCTCAATAAAAATTAGGATTTATTTTCCTGAACTCTTTCCTTCAGGAAATGTCAGCCAAACATAACCCTGCAAAAGCAAACACCATGTTTGCCTTGGCTTCCTGGACATTCCATGTTCCCAGAACGAGGGCAGAACAAAATATTGGGGTCTAGGCACATTGCCTGGCTTGCAAATTGGGCACTGACCAAAGCTGCTTTGCAGATGCTGGAAGCCAAACCTGCATTCTGGGGTTTGCCAAGTCTGGGGCTTTTCCTGCACTCTCCCAAGCCCATGGTAGCCACATGTAGATGGATTTGGGAAAAGTGTGAGTGCATTTGAGGTGTTATGCTAATATCCTCTGTTATGTCCTGCTGCAATACCTGTATTGAATAACATCTTGGAAAGGTTTTACAGACATCAGTGTTTCTGGATTAATTACCAAGCAAAACCCAAACATTTTCCTGTTTTAATATACATTGATATAACCAATCAGCAGAGTCTAGTTGTCAAGCAGCACCAAAAATAGGACATTGAGCCAGGTTTCTAAAAAACTATTTGGACACCGTGCTCTCTGGTTTTGGCCCATGTACTGTTAGAAAGAGGACACCCTTATTTCTTCAAATTTCACTGGTGCAATAGGTTCATACTTATAAATTACTCCAACGGAAATGATGATTTTATTTTCTGCATTAAAAATTCCAGAACATAATTCATCCTCTTGTCACTGTATTTTGACATGAATACAACTCCTCCACAATCAGTGGAGCCAGACCAAACTGGGGTGCTAAACCAGGCTTTTAGGAAACTCTCTTTTTTCTAAGTCCATCTCTAACCAGTTTCTACTTTCACTAAGAGGAGAAGACTGAACTACAAAATTTTTCCGTTCCATGATGCTTATTATCAAAAATCTCACAATCCAAGGGTGGATTCCTTGAGATTGAACTAAACCCACACACAAACCTAATCTAACCACAAACAGGGCATGAAGGTTAGCCAAGTCTCCATATCCCAAGATCTTCAGCTGTGAATGCAGCAGGAAAATGAAGATGAGTTTAAGAATCATGTCCCCAACCAGCTTTCTCAAGGGACAAAACAACTTTGAAATTTGATCCTCAGATAAATAAATTTGGCTCAGTTTCAGTCATATCTGTCTGAACTACTCATTCCTAGAAATGCAGGAGCTGTCAAAATAGGGGTACAGTTGCTATTTTCAGGATATACAAGCATAACTTGCTAATCCTTCTGTTTATCCCCATCTTGATTGGAATAGAAAAGTAGAAAGGCATGTGATAGCAAAATGGATAGAATTTCACACCCTTTTCCAAGGGTCTCTATTAGTCTTGCCCCCATCAGTCTTTGCTCTGTGGCCCATCATTAGAGTCCCTCCTCCAAGGTGGTGTCTGCAGAATCTTTCAGTAATTTACTTTGCCTTTAAAGATGCTGAGATACAGAGTTCCTGAAAGCCACATGAACTTGTGACTTCAAAAAAATCAAAATCAGGTCAAGGTGTCAAGCTCTTACTTGGTGCTTTCTGAGTCTGTCCTGACATCTCTGCACATCTCAGTGTTAGACCAGAGAGCTTCCAGCAGAATTACTCCTTCTTAACAGGAGAAATCTGCAGTGTTGTGATATCAGACTGTATTTACCATATGCCACATTTAAATGCAGAAGTTTTCATTGGCACAGCATTGATCTGAAATATGCTAACCCTTTGGAAGGAAAATAGAGATAAAGAGAGAAAAAGAGAGGGGAAAACAACCTCATCCCTCTAACAAGTTACCTTACAACAACCAACTTCCAGGATCCTGGCAGATCCTCTTCTAGGGGAGAGAAGGGGATGCTGAGACCTGCACATGAAATGCAGTCCATCACATGGAAATGCTGTTTGTCATTCATATTCTACTCCTGTATGGTTAGTAAAGCCTACAGACACTGAAGTTGCACTTTATCAGCTTGTTTCTGTTCCTGCATGTGACCATCATCAAAGAGCTCTGCCAGCAGCTAAAGCAATGAACAAGAATAAACTACCAATAATCCCAGCCTCTGTAGTTTTCCCTTAAGCAGCTTTGACAGGACTTGTTGAACAGACAAGAGAGCCCTGAAACTTTCAAGATGAAAGCAGAAATACAAGCAAAACTGTCAAACTTCATTTGAGTTAACACCTCTAATAAATATTGTGACCAGAAATACTTTTCCAGAAATGCAGGCATGAGACTAAATACATAACTGAAAGACATTGCTCCTGGACTGTAACCCCAGCTCTGCCACTGACTTTTTCAGTGATTTTATTTGAGGTATTTATCCCCTGGTTTCCCTACTGGTAAATGAAAATGAGGATACTGAACTTCCTGGGTGAGGCTAAGGCAAGCACATGTGTTCTGACATCTGTTCCCAAGGCAAGTACCACACTTGTGTAAAATAATCAATATGTTACCCACATGTGAATTCCTGTCTCCATTTTGCTAGTGCCAGCAACTCTGCTATTTATTTTAATTGAGAAACTTCATACTCCTTTTTCCACGGGTGCCCAAACTATATTACACCTCATGGGAAGCTGCTTCTAATAAACGCCTAAAAATCCATCTCATTCTTGATTTAAATCCTTACATCACAGCAATTCTGCCACCCTAAAACATGATGATGAGGAGGCAAGCTCATAAGCTGACACGTCCCTGTGCTGTGCCAAAACCAGCTGTGACTGCACTGCAATGAAATCACGAGCAGGAGGTGTCTGAAGCAGCACTCCCCACACATGTGGGAGCCAGGGGGTTTCTGCACAAAACCATCAGCAAAAAGCAGCCTCAGTAAGGGTAAGCTGAGAGCAAGTTTGAGACAAACCAGAGGAAGAAGTTTTCCACACAATGCCAGCTGTGGAGCTTGTGACCACATGAGCTCAAAATGGGATTAAACACTTTCACAGGGTCACAGGCTATTAAACCCACCAGCTCAGAAATGGGCTAACCTGCCAGTCAGTGTTCTGTCAGGGACAGACCACTGAACACATGCCCTGCTCCCTTCCCTCCAGCCCTTGTCTCCAGTCACTTCCAGAGAGAACATCAGTTTAGACAAACCTGTGCTCTCATCCAGTAGCCCACCCTTACATTTTTAGGTAAGCTAGTAAGAATTGTTTTTTGGCAAAAGATTATTCCTACTGGGACAATACCATGGTATATTTCTTCTAGCTCAGTGGCAGCTTTCAGCAAGCTCAGCACCCCTGCACGCTGTTTATTGTCCTTGCTGATACATTTTATTTAGCAGGAACATTATAGGGAGCAGGACATTTGTTCAGTCCTGTTTATTGAATGCTCAGGATGACTCTGTGTAAATATTAGACCCTAAGGTGAGCTGTCAGAGAGCCCCTGTGGAGCAAACACATACAGGCCCAACCTCCAGCCCCCTCCATCCATCACCCCAGGTTAGCTGATATGATAAACAACGTAAATAGAAACCACTTGTTCTGAGCAATAGCTGTTAAACCAATAAACATCGAAAACTTTGGAGAAAAAACACTGCTTTTCCTCATTTATCAAGCAAGACTCTGTATCTATTTTTTTTCACCCTCTTCTTAAACAAGTTGAGTTTGTAAAGATTGAAGGAAAACAAGACGTCCTTTCAAATCCCTCCTTTGGATCAAACCTCATTGGGTTTTGATGTCAATGGTGCATAGAAGGCTGACCACTGCCAGCACAAGTATTTGGCAGCCTGGCTGTTACATAATACAATCCTGTCTTTCACAGGAGAGAGATCTCTGTGCTACTCAATGTGCTAAAATTTAACCCACTGCTTTGCTCCCTCCAGCCAAAACAACCTTGTACATTTTTCCATAGCACTAAATGATGGCTATTAAAAAAAAAAAGGAAAGCTTCTGCTTGAAAAATGAAATGCTCAGGAACACTAAAACCACATATAGGTATTTATTTAAGGAAGTACACATTTCCCTTTCCCCACCTCTGACCGAAATCTGCTCTGAGAAGAGAGATGTTTATCCCAAAAAGCAAGAAGTGTATTTAAAATACTTGTACACCTACTGCAAGAAATATACTAACAAAAATAAAAGTGTGTTACTCTCAAACTGTGTCACTGCCTCATGTAAATGTTTGGATTCAGAACTCTGGAAACATAAAATGTTTTCCAAGGCTGTTTACAGTAAGTTTGAGTTTTCAGCTCCCATGAGTAGGAAGAAAATGTCTAACTTCAACTTTTTTCCAGAATAGTTTTTTAGCTGTTCCTGTGTACCCTGTGATGCTAACAAAAAACAGTATCAGCTTTGAGTGGTGTAAATCAGGGGCACTTTTAGTCCCATTCGTAGCTTCTGCCAACAAACTGACACGGCAATTCACAGTGCCAAATGCTGACAGGTGATATTCCCACTGAACCCAAGTTTTAAAAAACAAATTATCTTTTCTGAGCCCAGTATAAAACAGCCCATGTAATATCACCCAGCCATCCCTGGACCAGCACCAATACCTTGTGCTCAGCTCATGAACACCCTCCAGCAACAGTGATATTAGCAAATCTGGGAAAGATAAATCCCAGTTATGGGACTTACAGGAACTGGAAGAAAGGCCTTCAGGATTTGCTCCATAGAGAATGAAATGGAAAGAGCCCAGGAGGCCCAGGTTTTCACAGTCAGTTTACAGTCACCAATAAAGATTACCCAATGGGACTCTCTGAAGGAGATGGAGAAATATTTTGGGGATACAAATCCATGCTCAAGCACAGAGTTAAGGGGAACTGTGGAGCAGAGCAGAGGGAAGAGGCATGTACTCCACCCCACACTGAAGACATGAAACGTGATGTGAGCAGCCATCTTTCTACTCCAGGGGTAGTACCAGGCAAAATCCTCTCTTGGAAGCCCTGGTGCCAGTAGCTGCTGGAAGAAGAGTTTAGAGTCATAGGCATTCCTTTATGGAGTATGGACAGAGGTCTGACACACAGCGCATATTGTATAATGTCTGTAATTTATGGCATCCCCTGTCCTGGGCTCCTACAACAGCAATGAGTGATCCTGAAGAAGGGAAGATGTCCACTGAGGCATTTAAGAAAACTTCAATCCAGAAGCCCTTCTGATAGTAAAGTCAGTATAGGATTTATTACACAGATTTATACAGTCTGAACTGTGCACTGAATCAGGCTCTCCAGCCACTGAGAGCAGAAGCCTCAGAGAAACCAGGCAGAGCTGGGTCCCAGGAGCTGAGCTCTCCTCTGGGAACACACCAGCCCAAATGCCACAGCTCAGAACCTGGACAAGCCAAGCCCCATCTCCCAGGGGAGGGTGGCCAAGCTGGCCTGTGTCACTGGAGCACTCCCATTCAGACATTGTGCTACCACAGTGTCCAGCAAAATCCTCCTCAGCACAACCTGGAGATCATCTCTTGATGTTCCTCCAAACCCCAGCTGAGCCCAGTATGTTTTTAATTCAGCTGTGTGTTTCATGAGTGGCCATTTTATTGTACACGGGGAGGAGCACAAGAGGGGAGGAAGTAGGTGGGAAGTGTTATTTATTTAGCTTTAGGGAAATTTAGTTTACTTAGGATTTTATCTTTTGTTTCCCCGAATCAGGAATCAATTAGCCCACATTACTCTCTTTGTTTAGATATTGTGTGTTATGCTTTGCTGGTCGGGAATAGGCCCTAGAGCAATAAACAAACACTTGTCACGGTGCCTTGGAGCGTGATGGAAAACCTGGAGACACAAACCAGCCAAACAGAGAGACAGATCAGCCCCAGGCTGGTGAACACATCACACGCGTCCAAACCCCTCAGTCCTCCCCTCTCACCCCCCCAGTCCCCTCCAGAGGGGTCCCAGGTGACAGATCCTGCTCAGAGCACGAGGCCCCGTGCTGCAGAGGCTGCCAGGGCAGGATTTGGGGACAGGGCTGAGTCCCTCTCAGCTCCAGGAAACCAGCAGCCCCCTGAGCCCCAAGCCTGGCCCTTCCTGCAGCCCCTGGGAGGGATGATACAGCCAAACCTGGCTCCCTCCAAGCTCTGCTCCAGCCAGAGGTTTCTCTTGGCTCGCCGGCTGCCTTGTGCAACCAGGGTGAGGTGGTGTGGGGAGCACGAAGGACACGAGGCCAGATCTGCAGGGCTGGGGATGGATGGGAGCTCAGCTGGGCTTTACTGGGTGTGAGAGACGTAATTAACAGCTTGGAGTCACCATGGCTGTGCAGGGACAAGAGCTGGGTTGTGCAGGAACTGTGGGACTGCTCTGTGGGCAAGGGTGTAAGGAAACCTTGAACCAGCAGCCCCTGTGCAGTTCCATTCCTCTCCCTGCTTCACTCAAAAGCAGCACGTTTCTTCCCCACCTTCCACATTTTCTTTTGGTTTAAAGTTCAACTCATCGCACAGACCCCCACTGGGGAATTATTAACATTTTGAATAACCACAATTTCGATGCCATGTCTATGTGATTCCCTGATATTCACGGGCAAGAACAAAATTGCTTTGATTTTTTAGCAAGTAGGCATTTAAGTAGATTGATAGAACAAGGCAGTACTAACTCAGAGAAAGGACACTGCTCTCTTATGACATGACCATTCTAGAAACAACACTGCCTGCCAGAATTTGCCACATTCCTGCTGAAATCAGGATATTTATTGTCCTTTGATTATTACAAGTTTGCTTCATGCTCTCTCTTTGCAAATGACAGGTACTGAATAGTAATTTTATGAGAGTCCCTCTGTGCAAATAATACAGCAGAAACATAATTGCTTGTCATTCATGCTTGGTTATTATTAAACTTCCATCATCAAACAGAATAAGTCTTTATGACTGCACATCCAAATGGGGAACTATTTCAACTGCTCACAATATTTTATCATGCAAACACTACAGGCTATGTGCATCACTCAAGATTAAAGCATGCTGAAGTGTATTCAAAAGCTTTGGTGCCTAAATCAGCCAAAATCACTTGATGAAGTATTTTAAATCTCACTGAAGTGTAACCTCTCTCAAACCTCCCTTTTTTCCCTCCCAATATCACATTACACACTACTTCAGCCTACAGACATGTTAGGCTTGAATTTTAAGTCATATCAAGTACAGCTCTGATCAACTTACAAACATGTATGACCACATAAGAGGGTTATTTCCATGTAGAATATTATTTGTTGGCTGAACTTACCAACTTCTAGAAACTTCAGGCCACCAACAGAGTCCTCACTTACCCATAAAACAGAAAATATGGCTTTGGACTGTGTTTAAAAACCACATGACACCTTTGATACTCACATCCCAGTTTGGCTTCCTTGCCCTTGCCTGCAACCACACGAGAGGTTAAATTCAAGACATTAATTTAAACCCTCTGTCTTCCCTGTGATTTGGGAAGAGCTGAGCAGTGCAACCCACAGGCACGTTAGCTGAGCATGAGGGTACCATGTAAGCAATCATCTCTCATTACCACGTGGTACTTATTTGTTTTCCAGGTAAACAAGCAGATAGAAATGACCAGACAAGAGCATTTTTAAACTATTGCTTCCTTAAATCATCCAAATACTGCATTTTAATTAACCACTGATTCATTCTTTGCATCCTTGAATTTGGAGTCCTTTTCTAGTCATGTCCCCCTGTAATTATTAGATATGCCATTCTTCTTTGCAGATAGGATGTTCAACTGTTCAATTTATCAAATAAACATAAATTCATATCCCAGAAAGTCTACCCAGAGACTGCCTTTGGCCTTAGCAGCTCCCTCAGAAGTTACAAACCAGGATTTTACCTGGCCCACAGGCACCATAATTTATGAGCCACTGGTTACAGGTACCTCAGCATGGAAAGCCCTGCAAAATCATCCTCCTCCTATTCTTTTCTCTAATGAAACTGTTTGATTTAATCCTAGTTTTGTGGGGAGAAAAAACACAATCACATCCAAATAAAGGTTAGCAATCAGGGCTTTAGGCTGGAAGCAGATTTGACCCCCACACAAGCAGACATTTCTGCAGAAATCTTCAGTGAAAAGACTGGTAAAACATTCAGTTTGACCAACATATGAGGGATCAAAGCAAGATCATTGGAGCTTAAGTGATTTGTCGCTAGAACTCGAGCTGGAAGCTCAGTTTCTTTGAGCTTAAGAGCCTGTAGAGACTGAGGAAAATCTCTGTTCTGCACACTCAGCACATGGAAACGCTCCCCAGTGCCCTGCACTGGGCACTGAACGGGTGCCAGGGCTCAGCCCCTCTTGCCCACACAGAGAATCCCCTGCTCCACCCTGAGAGAGAAAAAGATGTCTCAATAATTCATGAGTGCTAAAAATAAACTGCAAATTAAATAAACAGTTTATCAGGTTGGGACATTTTGTGCTACAACAGACATTTTTTAAAATTTATTTTCTTAAAAGCTTCATTTGGCAGAGCAGTTTATTTCCCAACACAGCCCAGGCACCCTGGGTTACTTCAGAGACGATGTAAACAAGCCAAGTTTTTCAGATTTGCAAATTAGCTACTGCACACGTACATGTAGCATTTGCAGAACAATTTCCCAACACGTACATTTGTACCAAGAACCTTAATATCCCCGTGGTGCAGAGTGATTTATATCTGAGGCGTGTGTGCCTGATTCATGTTGCCAGCCCAACGAGGCTGTGGCATACACCATAGATCAATTCTCAGGCTTGTTTTCTTTTCATTTTCTCTATTAAAAAAATTAAAGAAAATTAACCAGGGAATAAGGAAATGCAATTTGCCAGCCTTGCAGATTTTTCACAGTGATTTGAATAAATCAAATCACTATTATGAAAGGGCCAAGATCAAGAATAACTGTTGCATTAGAGAGCATTGCTCTGAATCTGAAGCAACTAACAGAACAGCCTTGGGTCTTCACTCTTTCCTTTGAATACGAAGCTATACAGGAGCAGCTTCAAGTAATTAGCTCAAGCAGGGAATTATCTTCCTGAAAATATATTAAGCACCATCTTTTTAATATAACAGCTGGATATTTACAGCTTTATAAAAACACCACACTGTCTCTGGGCCTTGCATGGGACAGGCACAGCTGGAAAAGGAAGACACAAGGAGGTGGCAGCATTGTGCATCTTGTTCAAAATCTAAAGATGATCACAATTCTTCTGCTGAGGAGTGTTAAAGCAAGGGCTCTGCCTACATGGGATGTTCAAAATCAACTCATGTGCACGTACAAACGAGAATTGCATGTTCCATTCGAGGGGACGCCAGATTTAAACACTCCTGAGTTTTGGAAAAGTTTGGATGAAAAATCACATGGCTCAGGTCCACTTCTCACTGCAGCCAAGTGCCCAGTCCTGATCTCACTGAAAACAATGGCAAAACTCCTGGAGAACAATCCAGATCAGAGCTAGCCAAGTGTCTATAATTTTTCTCACTACGTAAGCTCTTATTTTTACCATTATACCTGACTTGACTCTCCAAGTTGTGGGTTTTTTCCCACCCTGATCTCACTTGAGTGATGTCAGACAGGGAAGAAGGGAGACAAATACAGAAATGTGGTAAATGACAAAGCTGGAACCAGCACATCCAAGAAATAAATATAATAAGTAGATACAGTGCCAAGGCTGGATACAGCAGCTGAGGAAAAATGGGAAATGTAAAACTCTCTTGGCAAAGGCACATGGATTCATCCAGCTGAAAGAGGCACATTCCGGCCCACACCATTGTAAGCAATAATCTATGTCTCCCTTGAGAAAATACAGATGTTTGTAATTTTTTTGATTTTTTTTTTGACTGCTCAAGTGAAAATAACCTTGTTTTCTTGAAAAATTCCTCTAGGACCTGGTATTGCAAATGTTACTTCTGTACAAACTGTAAACTGCTGATTCAAACCAAACACACAATTACATACAGGACAGTTTTGAAATGCATTCTAATAATAAAAATGTAATTGAAGATTGACTGGTGTTAATAAATTAAAATTTCATGCAGGCTAGATAAGATGCAATTAATAATAACAATAATAAAGGGACTGCAATCAGAGCTTTTTCTTGTCTGCAAGTGTCCTACTCCTCTTCATCACCTATTTCAAAATTTTCTTTGCAGAAATGATACTCATGAATACTGAAAAAATATTTTAGTTATCTTATTTTAATTGAGCTGGTACTTCAGTAATTTAATTGTCTTTTAATCAGATATTGCTGATTTACAGGAGTGCAAGTGGTTGAAGAGTACAGTCATCACATTCTTAGAGAGGCTTACTGAATTTGGCACCAAGTCCTGGCAACTCTCATGATTTCGGCCAGAGAAATACTTTAACTGAAAAGGCCCAATTCTCCTCTGTTCTATTTACATAAAGCATATGGTAACTGTTGACTTCAGCCCTTCTGATTTTCACATCTTCCTGGGGATATGGACAGCTGTGTGCTGGGAAAATACTTCACTGTTCAGATGAAAAAACTTCAGTGCTCAAACACATTTTATTACACAAGTTTTCAGTTTTCACATTTAATCTTTCTCTACATTAACCAGAAGCCTGATTTGATTGTTCTTCACTTTTTTTCGTTTCTGGCTTACAAGTGCTGTAGCTTCAGTCAGCCTCCTGGCTGAAAGTCAGCCTTTCGCTTTTGTCTAGCTCTAGGGAGAATGATGGATTGGGAGAATTTAAAATACTTTGTCACAGAGGGGCCCAAGAGTCACCACTCAATCTGTCAAGCTCAGAACTGAGCCCCGAGGCAGTTGCTGGGGACAAGTGTCAAATCTGCTGTCAATCTGCAGGAAACCCTCCTGACTTTGTTGAGCACTGGCGATTCACACCAGCAAAAATCCAGCCCAGTATTTCAAAAATGTCCATCATTAACCTAGAACCCTTAGAGAAGGGTTAACCTCTGAGTCCCTGGAGATGAAAGACACCTTCTACAGATGAGAGCACAACCATCAAGAATAACAACATGCCCCTTCCCATATGGGATCATCACCCAACACTGAAAGCACACCAATTCTACAAATAGATTCTAGTCCTCTCTTTGAAGGGGCCCTTAGCAGGATAAGGTGTCAGGGAATTACTCAGGTAGCTTAAAAGAGCTTTGTGTAATCTTCTTTAGATATTCCATGCTCTCTTTTACTTGCAGAAAGCAGCTTCTTAACAACAGCATGCCAAGAGGGTGCAGGTGAGCAGAGGTGGTTTTTTACACCTTTCATTGTCTGCTTCAAGCAGGCTTCAGTGTTTAATCTTTTTTACCTGAACACTTCTCTGACAAGTCCTCAGTGACCTCCTTGGTAAACAATTCTGATTTTTAAATGATCACAGAGTTAAAAGCTTTTCAAAATTTCTCACTTAAATCTACCTGTGTTTAATTTCACAGCGTAAGTCTTTGCATACCTCACCTCTGTCTCTCTCAGACATCATCTTCTCCTGGCTTTAGTTTCTTTCCACCCTCACTTATGCACGTCTCACTTTTCCTCCTAAGCTTTGTAGGGTATTAAAACTGGCAATTTAGATGCACTGTAAAAATAAGAACACTCCTTCCTGCTAGGAGGACACATGGTTTATTGTTTTCTGAGCTCTGCTGTGTCAGCTTCTCCAACCAGCAATTATAAAATTGAAGCTGCCAAGGTTGGTAAAAGTCACTTTCTTATTAGCATCTAATTATCTACCAGTAGGTTTGGGTCCAGCCTTCAGTGCCATTGAACACATATGATATTGGCTAGGACAAGCAGAAAATTATGATTTCATTTTTAAGGAGTCTTGTGAATCGAAATGGAAAAAGAGTTGGATAACACAAGGAAAGCAATTAAAAACCTAATGCAAACTTTTTGTATTGCCAGAACCCATCCCCTCCAATTCCTTTCATTTCACACATCATCCATTATGTGTAACAGACTCAATTTCCATGCATGCTGCAATGTCCCACTGGTGTAAGCCCTCTGAACTGAGAGTGCTCTTGAGTGTGGAGCTACATCCACTCTTTCCTTCATCTGTGAAAGTGCAATCAGTGAGTTTCAGACTGTTTTCCTAACAACACCTCCCAAAATACCACCCTGACCTGCCATAACAGATGTCTGTTCTCTCTGAGGAAGACAGACAATTCAGGGGGTGTGTTTGCTGACACAACAGGTAACTGATCTGTGCGATTCCCTGGCAATGCAAGAAGTTTCCAGAGGCTCAATGGAAATAATTTACTTGGGAAAGATCCATTCAGGATTAGTAATTAGACTATCCACAGAAGGCTCATGTCTCAGGGAAAATAGTTGTGTGTTAAAAGACTGCCTTGGGCAGAATATCATGTGTGTTTGTCCTGTTCCTGATCTTCCCTGAGTATGCACTTGGACACCACTAGAGATGGGGTATTAAGCTGGAGGCCCTTTGGCATGTTCTCAGCATAGTTATTTTTATGACTTTTAAAATTAGGATGATCTACTTAAGTATATCAAGTGCTGAGACAGCATACAGAAAACTGCAAACACACAGGTTTGCACCAAGGATCTGCATGAGAACAGGCATGGGAGTCTTTCCTGGTTCCAGTTTCCTCCCAACCCCGTGGAGCAGTGGTTTCCAAATAGGACAAGTGGGACTACCTGGATATCATCACATAAGGGAACAACTCCAAATCCAGCGCAAAAATGCAGCAGTTTCATTTACCTCTGGCATGTTTACCCAACCAAGGCTAGGAAACCCTGTCTAAGAAGCCAGAATGGCAGAACAGGGCCCCTCTGCACAAACAGCTGACATGCTTTGTTAGTAGCTTGAATTGGGTGCCCTTTCCCCTGGTTTTCCTCCACTGAGGAGAGTCAGAAAGTAGGCAAGAAATGAAAGGTACACAGAGTCTGTCCCAGCACCCTGCCCATCTGTTTGCATGCTCCAATTCTCCTTAAGGGCCATTTCTGTGCCTTACATGCAGCAACCCCTGTTTTGTTAATGCCTCTGTTACCCTAATTCACCAGGAAAAGAGGGACTAACCCCAGATCCATTGAAGTGATTAAAAGTCTTGCAAAGGCACTTTGAACAAAGTCCTTAGCCACCTTCAATCAGTTCTTATTGAATTATACCATGCTAATGGACCACTGAGGAGCTTTTCTTCATGGATTTAAGACCTTCAGATCATAACTCAAGAGTTAAAATTAAGCATTAAAAAACCTACTATTCGAGTGGATAGTGAACTACCATAGAATCATGGAATGGTTTGAGTTGGAAAGGACTTTACAGACCATCTAATTCCAGCCCCCTGACATGGGCAGGGATGTCTTTCACTAGATCAAGCTGCTCAGGGCCCCACCCAACCTGGCTTTGAACACTGCCAGGGACTGGGCATCTACAGATTCTCTGGGCAACCTGTGCCAGTGCTTCACTGCCCTTTCAGGATCTAATCTAAACTTGCCCTCCTTCAGTTTAAACCCATTTCCCCTTGTACTGTCATTATCTACCTACATAAGTCTCTCTCCCTCGTTTTATGAGCTTCTTTAAGGTACTGAAAGACCACAATGAGGTGTCCTTGGGGTCTTCTCCAGGCTGAACGAGCACAGCTGTCTCAGCCTGTTTACACAGGAGAGGTGACCAAGCCCTCTGAGCACCTTTGGGACCCCTCTGGACCTGCTCCATCAGGTCCACGTCCTCCTCATGCTGTGGGTCCCAGAGCTGGACACTCCAGGCAGGGTCTCACCAGGGTGGAGCAGAGGGGCAGGATCACCTCCCTCTCCCTGGCCACGCTGCTCCTGAGGAGCCCAGGATGCTCTTGGTCCTCTGGGCTGTGAGTGCACCCTGGTAATGGGTAAATTAGGGTGTGCTGCTTGAAAGGTCACTGCAGAGTTCTTAAAGCTGTGTTTTAATAAGTTTTAATAACTTGGATAAATTCACATGAAACAATGGTTTCTCAGCACACATTTAGAACTTAGTAATTTAAAAAACAAGGTTGTTTGCTGTTATAAGTAATAGCTAGTGACTGTTAGGACCATTTTTTTCCTATCACAGATAGATTCAAGACACAGTTTGGATCCAATTCCAAACAATCCCCAAATTCAGGGAGCTTGGATCTAAGATTTGATTTTGATTCAACCCCTTCTTTTTTATTTCCTTATGTTTTGGCCTATCTTTAAGCATTACTAGGGCCAGAATAACTATTTCCAGGATCCCATTCAAAAGGAAGCCTCAAGCTGCTAAGAAAGGGGTTTGCCATTAAATTACATCCTCATCTTCCAATTTTACTGCTGAATAAAATCTGGACAGCTGTTAGCAGCTTTTTCAGAGTCTTGATTTGTAGAGTTACAAACTGAACAACATGTAGCTTGTACATGACTGTTATATCTGAATACTTGTCAGACACGGTTCTTGTTCAACACTGTTAGCCATCAAAAACTAGAGAGAGATCTTCCTGCCTCAGCAGAAGGAATTGTTTTGCTTTTCTGAATTTGTTGCATCAAAAAACCTGGCCAGCAATTGCAGAAACTTAACTCTCCAAGGATGGTGAAAATTGTCTACTTATTACTTGGTAATTATCAGAAATTTTGGATGAAAATGCTTCGAGTCCGCTGTCCACATTTCACCCTGACAAAGACAAAGCTGGCAGATGATCCAGCACCAAGAACCAAAGAGTAGGAAATTATTTGGAAACATGCTAAATGTGGAAGATAATCCTTTGAAACTGCAAAGGGGCCTCTGATTAAGTGATCACTCGGAGAATTTGTGATTGATTCAGAATAGAATAAATGGAAAAAAGCCAATTAATTTGGGACTTGGAGCTGAACTGAACCCAGAGTAGGGAATTGTCCTCATCCTGAGGGTGCCTTAGCAAGGCTGGAGCTGTGAGGGCAAAGGGAAATAGGAAAGCCAAACATATGGAAGTTCCACCTTTCAAAGAGAAACAGGGCATTTAATCTTACTGTTTTATTACCTCCAGTTTACATCCTTGCTCCTCTGGATTAAGGTCTCTCAACCACTGAGCAGCACAACCACCCAGGGGCTCACAGTGCTCACATCCCACAGTAACCCACTGAGAGCAGCATGGAGGTGTCTTGGAGGTGAACTTAAAACTGTTTCAAGAACTTGCTTCTAGAAAAGTCTTTGATCATATCCTGGGGTTCACAGGGAGGGATGAAGTCTTCCCTTCCTCTCCACTCCTGCATGAGTCACACTTTTGCTCTCCATTTCCTCTCTTTCAGATGACAAGGACAGTAACTTGTAAAGCAAGGAGCACTGTAAGTGAGAATCTGGAATCTCCATCCCAGTTCCAGAGGCTGGGGTAGGATGCACAGCATCCTTAGGAACATCAGGAACCAGACATTCGTGCATACACAGCAGCACACACTACACCATCTCCTTTAAAGAATTGTTCACACTTCTTTGCAAACAATTTAGGCATCTTATTAAATTAATCCAAATTGTTGTTAAGTGAATAAACTGAGAGTAACTTAAGACTCTCAGAAGTCTCAGTTGAAAATAAAATCTAATTTCTGTCCCTAACTTACTTTCCTACTTCAGTAATAACCAAACCAGGGTTTAAAATGCCATTTTCCCTAAAGGATTGAGAGATTCTTTTTTTTTTTTAAATAAGGAAATAAATAAGAAATCCATCATTTCAGAATTTAATTGGCTGGTGTCTCCCCATGACAAAGTAGAAACATATTAATGACATGACATGCATTTATCTTTAAACCACTCACAGTCAGTGCCATGGAATATGGATCTCATTGAGCAGGGTGGAAAACAACCCAAGTATCTTTTGGAAAGAATAATTTTGTTACAATTACAGATTTTCAAAAAGGCCTGAAATCTGATGATTTCCGAGCAACAGGGCACTAAAGCATTTCCCTCCAGGGAGCTAACTTTTGTTTAGGGACGTTCCAGGAAAACAGTCTGGACAGATCTATTTTGTTGGCTGCAGCTTTTTTGCAGGCTTGGTTCTGAATGCCATTAATTAACTGAAGAGGCCCCAAAAGAGAGCCTGTTCCGCATGAAAGCAGCAGCACACCAGAAGACTCAGAGCTCCATGAAGAAACTGCTTTTCTATCCTGTTCTGTTTTGCACCTTCCACATCCACCAAACTTCACTGCTGTACAGGACAAGAGATCTTTCCTAAATTGAATCAAACCTTGCATTTTGCTCTATTTTAGCTTCCTACTCAACCACACTGAGTCAACCACCTCGCTGTTGGCTTTGATAACCACATCCATCACAGGAGCTTCCTTCTGCTCACAGCACTTGTTTCTCAGAGCTTGTCTGCAAGGGAAAGCAAACAGTGACTCAGATCAATTTTAGACCCAAATGACCCTGACAGAGAACATGCCAAACTTTCTGCACCTCACTATTGAAAAGGGCCCTGGAGGCTGCAGCATCACTTTTTGCTTTTCAGTTTAACCAAACCAAAATACCAGGACTAAAGGTGAGAAGTTTCTTCTTTTCAGTCATTTAACCCGGTTACTGTGCACAAGGTGCTGATGCTGCTTATCTCTTCTACAGTTTTACATTTCCTTCCCTATTTCTTTGGAACTCCAAGCACACAGCAATCAGTCACAAACTCACAGATGCAGATTACCAGTTCAAAGGGGACACCCCAGAAACAAAAGCAAAAACCCCAACAACCAAAAAATGATCACCTGTACTGTCAGTCACAACCAAACCTCACCACCCTTTCAAAATACAAGTATCTTACTTCAAAATGTGTTGGTGAGCTGATCCTAACTCATCATTAGCTGATTTATGGGCTGCATCTGCTCCAGCAGACCAAGAGCAAGTTTGCAAACACCAGTGTACGTCAGATTGTGCTTTCCCCAGGCTGTGTTTTGTTTCACATGGTTTCTCTTTGACTGGGCAGCACAATGGGCACTCTGTACAGCCAATGCACTCAGATTTTCTGGAAATCGCCATGTCTCCAAGAATTTGGGGGGGGAAAAAAGAGCAACAGCTGAAATCCAGATGACTTGAGTATTTTGCTAACAAAGAAAGATTGTTGGAGGCTAAATGAGACTGATCCTTCCTAGAAAGAGCTCTGAACAAATAAGAACTGCATGGTTAAGTGCTAGATTAGGACTCAAATGAGGATTTCTGCATAGATCATAAATCAAACCTCCCAGTGGAAGGAGTTCATAGAAAAGCAGAGCAGATGTGCAATCTCACCTAAGTGTTCTGTTATTTTCCTTCTAAGATAAGGAGTTCCTGGTTTAAGGGATAGAGTAAAATTTGGAATTATTCTTAAGATCTTGCCAGCTTTATGAAAGGCACTGAGCAGGAAAATGAGGGATAACATCTTAAATTCACCCCTTTCTATTGGCTGCAGCCACTTCTCAGTCATAGTCTGCAGCCCCAACCTGCACTTACTCTGGGCAGTCCAGATGAATTCCACCAGTGCACATTTGCCTGAATTTCATGCATCTAACACCAATATCAACCCTGGAGGCACAGCCATGTGAGAGGGGTGCATGTGTGACCTGGAACAGATTGAAATCCACACATAAGTTCTCCACAGCAGAGGCACATGCCTGGTGTTAGAGGATGATGTAACAAGGGGCTGTAGCCTAAGGCTGCACCCAGGGAAATGCATCAGGCCTCACCCACAAGGACATTTCTTGGCAGTCTGGGCATAACAACCAAAGCTAAAAGAGCTCATCAGTCATCCTTTTTTCCCTGGGTAAGAGGAGCTTTGATCCCAGCAGAAAGAGTTCCCAGTCTGCTGAAAACTATTCTGTTCCTTAGAGAACAGTATGTAAATAAAGGTTAAGGTGAAAGGGGAAGTATATATGTATGTGTATATATATGTATATATGTATATATATATATATATATAAAAATATATGTAGATATATGAGCTGTTTGCTTGAGGGGTTTTAAACAAGATTTAATTACACAAACCCAGCACCACAGTCTGTACATTAGACTTCTGTCTCCCAAATCACAGACCTCTGATGCAAAGTGAGCACAAAATGTCCCTTAGCTCTAGCACTCCCAAGTTTTGCTCATCAGGCTTCCAGGCTCAAGAGGCCACATTTGTCCCATGTACTTCAGCAGATCCCCTTTCCAGCTGCCAGAGAACAGTGCTGGGACCATTTCCAGTGCAGTCCCAGTGAATACTGCCTTCAGATACACACTTGTTGCACTAGATATGGAAAACATGAGCTCTCTGTAGTGTTCACCAGGTGCAGCACTCTGTTATGTTCATCCATAAATAAGTGGGAGACTTTTTTCCTCCAAAAATCAGAACATTGTTATGCTAAGGCGGCAAAGTTGCTTCTGTGAATCAAACCTGGTCACCTGGTGCATAAACAGAAGAAATGGGTCCCATGAACCCTTTTCTCAGGAGGCCTGTGTGCAGGGAATGCCTGGAACCCAGCACCTTTTGGGCAATCAAGATTTTGGGAATGTCCTCCAGCCAGATCTTCCTTCCCCTCGTGAACTCCAAAAGAGATGCTGCGTCCTTTCTCCCTCACCACATCAGTGAACAGGGAAGTAAAAGCATTTGTCCTCAGCTGATGTCCTTTCCACAGGGCCCCTTCATTCCCTGGCAGCTGAAATCCAGCTGCAAGCATGCCACAGCCCCTGCTGAGGGAAGGGTTTATGAGCACAGGCACAGCCCTGCTGTGACATGGAAATCCATCACCGAGCCAGCCCAGGATGTGGGCACAGCTCACCCGACTTCCAGCCAGAGCTCTTCTGGATGGAGTGCTCAAAGTGCTGTGTAAAAATTACAGCTCTTCAGTTTGGGGCTGGAACTGCCACACCAGAGCCTTGAGCTGACCAGTCAATAACATGAGGAACACACTTTCAGTGGCCATCCACAAAACTGGGCTCAAATAACTGCCCTAGTGACAGGGAAGACATCTGGGGGCAAGAGCTGGCACAGGCTCCAGCCCAGCAAGGTGCTGCTCAGCTGCCCTCGTAAGGGCACCCTCCTGTATCACCTGCACCCCTTGGCCTGGTTTCATCTCACAACATACTCCAGCCTCTCTGCCCAACACAAATTCTGCCCCAGAAAATCACACTTGGTGTCTTGAAACAGAGATCTTGGGATCAGGAAAGGAAACTGGACAACGGAAGACTGTGTGACATATTCACAAAGTAGCCAAATTAACCTTTCCTGTCCTAAGGAGCACATGCTCTTGCTTGAAACAGTGTAATTTGTTCCAAATGGCAGTCAGAAAAGTAAACACAGACATAAAAATAGGTAAAAATCTTATGCTTTAGGACAAGAATTTGAAAATCCATCGTAGAGCCCCTGCAGCGTGAGTTCAATGGGATTTCCATTCTTTTTTTTTTGTTTTCTCCAAATAGCCACATATGTGGCTGCAACATTTCTGTGGAGACAAATACATCTTTATTTTAGTTACTGGAGTCCTCTCAAAAATGTGCCTATAAATCCTGCGGGAGCGAGGAGGAGTCACAATGGAAAGAGTGATGGACACGCAGCTCCGCCGCGGCTCGCACGGCCCCGTGGCCATGACTGCTCCTTTGTGGCCTCAGCCTGGCTCTGTGTGTGTCACCAGCCCTTAAATGTACATTTTGAACTGTCATGTCCAATATAGTGGGCCCTGGTGGATAGTTAATGGCAGCAGGGAAAAAAAATAGAAAAGCGTGGAAATACGACGTGAAAAGACTCACTTTTTAAACAAGAGAATAGGAACTGTTGTTGAACATGGTGCCTGGTGCCCAGGATATTCCACTGGCTTTGAGGGGATAAAGGATTTAGTAACACAGCTTTTATGGGCTTGCTTAGTTGTCTACTCTGAATGAAGAACCAACAGTATTTGGAGGCTCTCCTTGCTCCTTTTTCTTTGTGTTCTCAAGACCAGAATATTCTCCAACAATGCAATTTCCAGCTGACCTATCCTGAGGCCAAATGGAAACAAAAGAGAGAGATTAATGGCCCAGGAAACTTTGAAGAGAACAATAGCACAATCTTGGGATGAACTAGAACACGTGAAATGTAATAATCTTGGAGGAGGGAAAGCAGCTCTGCAAAGAGAAACCTTTTCCACGGCTTACTTAACAATGAGTGTAAAATGAAAACGTGCCTGACTGTTTTGATTTAAAATCTGCTGGCTATAAACAATGATTTTGAAATAACATGAGTCAATATTATTTTTCTTAAAATGTGACACAAGGTCTAAAAGCCAAGTTCTCCTCTGGGTGAGGCTGATACCAGTGTGATCAAAGGCAGAATTCAAATTGATTGCATTTGGCACCTAGTGATGCTCACACATGAGACACGGGCAAGAAGAAAAACTCCATGAATGAATGGGTTTGATCTGGAAACAGTAACTGGTTGTTCCAAGAGGAAATGTGCTTTTATTATCAGTACAGAATGACTCAATGGTAAATAAATCATTTGTATTGCAACTGAAATATTACTCCATTATACATCAAGGATGTGTGAAACTTTTCCACTTTTTTTTGTTTCATTTTGATTGTTTTTTTCCAGCTTGTTAAGTAGCTCTCCAAGGACCTATGAACTAGCAGCTAGAGGTTAAAAAAAAAAGGCAAAACAAAAATATCCTAAGCAGTATTCATATTATACAGAAATCTGTCCAAGCCACAATAAAACACAGAAAAAAGTCCATAACTAATCAGCTTAAATTATCTCAGTCTCTGCCTTCTATTGCCTTACCCAAAATTCAGCCTTACAAAAAATCTATGCAGAAAGGCAATCTTTTCAGAAGGCAACTGAAATCTAAGCCCAGGCTATCCAAGAAATAAAACATTTTCAAGAGTCTGGCAAGGGCTTCCATGACCTCTGGAACAAGTCATGCACAGCCTTCTGCGCCATCCTGGTGGCAGATCACTTGGTGTCACTTAATCATTTATGACACATAGCTTCTCTGGTATCTCTCACAAGATCTTCTCATGTGGCTTCTCTGACACCTTTGCAGAGATGCCACAGACTTGCCTTTCCTTCTTTCTTTCTTTCTCAGAGCTGCTTTTCTCTGATGCAAGTAGAAAGACAACAAATTGATATCTGTCCAGCAGAGCTGGAATCTACCAAGGGCTCCTAGCAGGAGAAGGAGGCCTAACACAAAGATCTAAGTCACATGGCTTCAGAAAAATAGATTTTAAAACCGTATATGAGAGGTTGTAGGCAAAGATTTTCTAGCATGGACAATTATACTAAAGGTGCAATAATGAGAGAAAATCCTAAAGTAATTTTTAGATCAGATTTAAAATACTCCGGAAAAGAGTTTTCCTTCCACTGCTGCTGTCGTGTTTGCATGGTAGGGTGGAAGGTTTTTATGTACTTTCCTACCAGCCTTGTGTCTATGCTGAGAGACTCAAACTGCCCCTGAGAGCCTTTAAGGAATCAGTGGGCTGGACAGACAAATTACGTTCAAGAACTCACTAAGAACAGTGAGCTCCCAAACACTCACTGCCATGGTGTCCTGGAGAGCCCTTTGTAGTGAACATATCAAAGCTGACTAACAGATGAAATAAAAGGATCATAAAAATCCTTATGTATTCCCAGGAGAAATGAGATGATCTGGTATCAGTGACACATACGCTTTGCCCAGCTGAAAAGGATTTAGAAAATTCCAAAGTGTCCCAGTTGCATCTGCTGTTATTTTGATGACCTACTTCCTGTTGCCAAGCAAAGGTGTAATGTGGATCAAAACAAAGAGGAGCTGAACTCTCTGTGTCACAGGCAGAACGTGTCATTCTAGTGTTTTCCCTTTCTTTAATTCAGATTAAGGCTCATGGCTTTTTTCCTTCCTATGGAAGGAAAAGGAGATCATGTTTCCCTTCATGCATCCCAAAATGCTTCCACATGCACAATCAGCCACTATAAACAAAACAAAACAAAACAAAAAAAAAAAAAACGAAAAAAAAGTGTGGAAAAATCAATCCACCTTGTCAGAGGCATACAAACAAAATTGACATGAGCCTCCACAAAACATCTTGAATGCTTAAACCTTCTCCTTACACTGGTATGCACTACATATAATGGACAACTGTTGAGTGGAGAGATCTGTCCTCTGAAGAATGAACAAGCAGAGGCAGAAGCAAAGGAAATATCAGAAATGTTAGAAATGTCTCCTGCATTTGTCTGCACCACCAAAAGCAGAGATTGTTAATCCATGTTAGAGGTCAGGTACACGGCAAGGCTGGAAGACATGGGTTGGGAAAGAATCTACTCAGCAGTTGAAACCAATGTTCCAGTTTACAGTATTTCCAGTTTATTAATACTTGGATAAGCTGCACAGTATGGATGAGCAGACAGCCCTCCTTTTACTGTAACACGTTTAAAGGGTGGACAATCCTCCCACTGTAGTACAACCTTTAAGGTTCACAAATTTCATGCTTTCACTTCAAGCACAGGGAAGTTCATTTCATCCTCCTGTGTTGCTTTTAGAACTGATTGTTCATAAAACTGTCCTTTGCAATCATCTCTTGTTTTTAAGGAGAAGAATGTAATGAAGGTTGTTCCACAGCAAATTGGGATTTAACTTTACAATCAACTCGGACTAAAGAGCAGGAGAAACACATCTCTGAAGAAGGATAAGAGAACATGGGGAGTAACACAGCTGTGATTTCTTTCCTCTTTCTTCATTTCTCATTTGCACCTTGCTTGTTTGAATAAGTCACCGGGATGAAGCCTCCTTGTGGAAAGGTTTTACACTTTTCATACATCCCACTATTCATGCAGAGCAAATGGGGCAAAGAAAGAAAGAAAGCAACACCTGGGTTCCTTCAGCTCTCAAATCCCTGCCCAGTCAGTGTGCTCACTTCATTAGCCCAGGACACATCACAAAAGGAAACCTTTCACCAGCAACTGCATTTGAGCAGCAGCAGCCACAGAGGCAGCTGCAACCCCTGACAATCCAGCCCTGGGCACTGGCTGTACTTTCAGGGGCTGGCACCAGTGGCAGCAAGTAAAAGGAAGCTGAATAACAGCAGACAGAGATCAGCCTGCAGTTTTGCAGGTTCAGATCCAGCATTTTCCCCAAAACACCCCAGAGAGCTGCTGAGGCAGGAGCCAGCCCTGGCATTTCCTTGTGGCTTTGGTGAGGGTGGCGTTGTGACCATTAAATGGGTGCTGCTTCAGTCCATGCCATGAGGGAAGGGGAAGGCTGGAAGGGAAAGTGATGAAGGTGGGAACAGGAATCCTTTTACAGTATGTGGGAAGGTGGACTTTTACACTTGGGAAGAATTTAATCAGTTGCATGCAGAACCAAGGGGCCGCACTGGGTGAAGTGCTAAGGGTACAAAGCTGACATCTAGGCAAACCCCTGTCTGATCTGGGGACTGCCTTACCTGGGGACTGTTCCCTGGGCTGCAGAATGTTCCAGCCCCATCCTGAGCTCTGTGCAAAAGGGCCTCAACCCAACCAGCAAACATTGGACATGAGCAGACATGAAGCCTCAGCATCACACAGATCTTCAAGGAGACAACTTTCAAACAGCACAAAGTGGTTACCTCAACATAGCTGGCATGAGAAGGAACTGGAGCTGAAGGTGTTTGGTGGTTTTGGAGAAACACACAAGGCCCTATTTCACCAAATACCATTATTTTTATTTTATTTTTTTTCATTTAAAAGCAATTTTTTCCTATTTGGGAATGTTATGCCTGGAATGTACAGAATCCATTATTTATTCTCTTTCCTATTCCTTGAAATTTCTCCTCCAGCTGCTTTCTCCAACAGCAGACTTTGCAGATCAACTCTCTCTCCATATGCTTGCTTTTCTCTGTGAGAAAATTTATCTTCTGGCATTCTGTTTAGCAGAGATGCATGGTCCTTCCAACATCCACAGTTATACACACTAAAACAATTAAACCTGTTTCTTTTCCAACCTTATGTTATGCACTCAACTTGCTAATTGATGCACTTACATGCTTGAAGATAATCTCATCCATGTTGGATCTGGATCTCCCATCCATGTGTGAAAAAAGCAATAAAATTCAGTGAAGAGAGGACATTTGGCCAGAGCCACAAGTTCTGCCTCTTTCATTCTATTCTAGCACAGAAAGCAGAAATAAAGGAACACTGACAAGTAAATTGGAAATCCTGGCTGCTTTGGAACGTGTGCTCCCTCCTCATTTCTTTATAGCACTTTGGCTTGCTGTTCTCTGTCATGTGAGCAGTGTCAAAGAGAGCCAGATTCTTCTTGCTTGGACATTGATTGTCTATGAATCAGCATTGATCCAACTGCCTTTATGGCCCAAAAGCTACATTTTAATCTTTTTTTGTCCCCTCAGCTTCTTAAAGTTATAGGCTAGATTGATACAGAGCCCTAACATTTATATATGCCTTCACTCAAATCTTCCTTTTCTGAGGCTGCTACAAAGCTTGAACACAATCCCAGGCCAACTGTTTCCACATCCAAGCATCCCACCCTTCTCTTACGTTTATACCACTAGCACTGCTTACTTTGACTTTCTCCTGGCTGATTTCCCAGAATATCCTTTGCCTCTGGCAGGATAATTACACAAGTGTAAAATACTGTCACCACAAAACTTAGTTATAATATATGCTGTTCTCAATACACCCAAGGGACTGGAAGCCTGTGGGAGAGAAGTGCTAGTTCCTGAAGAGTTAATTATCTTACATGTTCCAGAAAACCAGGGCAGTCCTTCCAAGTTTAGCCTTTTGGATTTTTTAACCCTGCGGTAAAACATTCAGGTTTTGTCTACCAAGAGAGAAATAGTCAGTGAGGGTAAAGGGGGTGGATTTCTGTCCACAAATAATTTTTTAAAAAGTACTTTTAAGCAATGTGGGTATTTTCACACCTTTTATTTTATTCAATACTTAGTCATCTGCTGAAGAGCAAATGGAAAATTTTAAGCTGCTGTCTTGAAGTGTTTGATCCACTTTCACTACACTTTTGTTAACTATGCCCTTAATAGAATGAATGTTACCAGACAAATGCCAGTCAATGACACAGCAGAGACTAAAACCTCAGGTCAGTGACCTTTCATGGGCGCCATGAAAAAATTCAGCCTTCTTTCCAAAATTAGAGGGTGAGGATGATGACAGACGAGGCAGCCGTGCTGGCAGGGCAGAGTTTGAGAGCTGCAGTTCCAACGTTCCATGGGGGCAGTACATTGCTGTCAGCCACTCACCTCTCTGCTAGGTAGCAGCAGCCAGTTCCTGCTATTTTGGGATCGCACAGGGGCCAGGCACCCACCTCATTTCCCAAACCTGCCCCAGCCCTCCTGCTCCTCAACATCTGCCCACTGCCCTCTTTAACAGAGTCTCTGTGGTAAAGGGACATAGAATTACCCTCTCTACCATTTCTTTGCAGGCAATTGCAAAACATCCTGCCCATAGAAGTGTTGTTTACATCAAAAAGGCTATTCCTTCCAATTTGTGTCCATTTCTGCTGTTTGGTTCAGGCCATGTCACACATCTTGGTGACACCAGAATTAGCACATAGTAGTAAATGGATTTTTGCCTTTACCATTAAGGGCAGATTGTATTCTTCTGTCTTCACTTTCACTGTTTTTGTTTTGCATGTGTGGTGGGAAGGCAAATGAAGGGTGGGTCTGTCAGTCAGCAAGGATTGCTGGCACTGGGGGAATTTGAGGGTAGTCCCACAGGGATTGTTTGTGTGATCCTGGGATAGGAAGCCAGACGTGGGCGTAATTGCAAGGACAACAGGCAAGGCCAGGTAAAAGTTTCATGCTCTGAGCACTTGTTTTCCCTGTGCTACAGCCCTAGAAATCCACAGGGCTGTCTGAGGGAGGGCATAAGGCACCTGGAGCAGCAGGTGCTGATAGCAGATAACGGAGGGGAGCTTTGTGAGAACAGTCATTAGTGCCCCCAGCCCCGGGTCTCCTCCTTCAGCCTCAACTCCAGGCATTTGTCATGTCTCTCTCATTGCAGGAATGGCCTGATCCTGTTCCCATTACAGTTTCCAACTCCACCTATAACCTAGAGAGCATTGTGCCAGGTCTGCCCACAACCTCAAGCATACCTAGGTATTTTGCCTTTCTTAAATGTGAAGTGAGCTGGACCCTTTGAAAAATCTAGGCCTGAATATGTCAGATCTTTGTTTGGACTTGAGGATTTTCTAGTTCTTCTGACATTCCCCCAAGTTCTTGAGCTCCTCAAAATCTTTCTTATCACTGTATGTTTGTGTCTCTCTGCCTTCAGCTCTGTAAGGCATCCTTCAATGCTGACCTTCCTTCCTTGCACACACATGCACTCGCTGGTATTTAAAGGAAAGTATTTCACTTTCACAGCACAGTAATTGCTTTTAAAAAACTAAAAAGTGCTTTGCTTCAGCAGAAATCCTTACTTAGAAATAAAGAGGAACTTCTCATTCAAACAAAAGGTTAAACAAGGGACAGTGATTGCCACACTCCTCACAGCAAAAACACTGATCAAGTATGATTGAACTCAGTCCAGGATTATATTGATTATAATCACTTGGTATTCACTTTGATGAAACTAAAGAGATGGTATTCTACTCTCAATTACACCACAGGTTTCAGTGAAATCACTTTGAATTGGTACTGTTGTCACAGGACAGCACACACCCCAAGTCTGTAATTCCTCCCACCCCAGCTTGGTTCCTCTCACATAATTGATGGCCAAATCTCCACTGCTGAGGTTTAACAAGTACTCAGTGAAAAAGGCCATTCTTCAAATAAGCATTCAGGAAAATGTTAATAAAGTAATAAAATGTCCAGCAAGTCAGAAGCCCAAGTTTTGTAGTGTGTCAGGAAAGCAAATTTTATTTGGAGCTTGGGAAGTGAAATTACAAAACAATTCCATTGGTTGGTAGAAATCCAAAGAATGGTTTTACACCCAAATTTTCAATGCCCAAATTCAGACTTGCAAATTACACTAAAGAGTCCAGCATTTCTGGCTGGACTGATCTAGGCAATGAAGGAGGAAAATGGAGTTAAAAAACCTTGCACACAAATCCTAACAACCCTTATTCTTATTTTACTCATCCCCATGAGCAGCACAGTTGAGGAGAGTATTTCAACAATCTGCGTAATTTTATCTTTCCTGTGTTCTTTGGATATTATGTGTCATCCCTGTTTGCACAATAGCCAAGTGCCTGATCCTGCTTTCTTTGCCAGCCATACAGATCATAAATCAGAGAGCACAGCTCATAAATCATGTGCCACTGAATACTGAATCAAAGTAAAACAGCCACTTGGTAGGAGCTGCAGGACTTCCCTGGGGCTGGGGGCAGCTGAAATATCCCCTGAGTACGTGGGGATAGGCACAGGCCCAGCTGTCCTCAGCAGTAAGCGTCCCCTGGTGAGGTGCCTCGGCCAAGCTCTTCCCAGTCTGCTCCTTCTCCTCGGCCCATTCCAAGCCCATCTCTATTCCCATGCCACGCACATGGATTGGACAGAGCAACTTTTGCACCACGTCCCTGTAATCCAGTCTGTAAATATTCTGAGTGAGGGGAAAGACAGTCCACAAAACACTCAGACTTCTGTGGGTAGCAATTTTTGCTTTCAGTGACGCGAAGGTTCCATTCAAATATTCTCTATGTGTACATCTAAGGGAAGGCAACCAGCCAGCAAACAGCCCAGTTGTGCTCAGTGAGGCACTCCAGAAACATCCTTCTGAAGGTGTATCATGGCCCTGAATGCACCACAGCTGCCCTCAGCACCCAGCCAGCCAGGCTGCTCATGCAGGGACTCCTCAACCCAGGCAAACAGGAGCCAAATCAGTTTGAACACCAGATCTTTCCAGCCCCATCACCTTCCTTGTGCAATGCAGGATGGAGCACCTGCAGAGATGATGTGCTGAAAAGAACCATGCAAAATGCAGCTAAAAAACCCCCATATGTAAGGATCATCAGAAATGGGCTCAGCAAGCAGCCTGCACCCCTTCTCAGAGCTCTGTGCAGCAATACATCCCTGGATATGGGTGGGGTGGGGAACATTGCTTGTGCTTTGGGGAAGAGCAAGCTTGGAGTGACTCAGTGTTGTTTTTGGCTCTCTGTTTTTAAAGACATGGGGAGGAGAAGCTAACAACATCCCCAGTGAGCTGAGAAAGAACCTACAGTGGAAACTTTCTCATTGCCTGATCTCTATTGTCCTGAGTAGTGCTCCAGTAGTGTAGAAATGCATGAAAGGTCTCTTAGCAAGGTCTCAGATGATGCTGGATGATAGAGGAGCAAGAATGATAAAAACCTGGATGCACAGGAACAAAACCATGTGCCAAGAAGTTGTGCCCTCTATCCATTAAATATCTGGAAAGTTAGTCTCATGCTGACCTGTCTGTTAAGTGGATTAGCCCACAGAACTGCAAGACCTGGATTCCAGCTTAGAAGAACCTAGATCTCAATCTATGTCCCACCTAAACTTTGATGGGAGTTTTGGAAGTCAAAGAAAATGAAAAGTTTGTTTTTCTTCCAAAACCCTGGCAAGTTGCATACCATTAACACAGACATCTGTCACAAGCTGTTGGGGGACCACATTTGGTTATTCTTCACCTTATGTAAGGAGACAACATCTACAACACATGAAGTCACTGAACCAAGGTAATTTTTTTCCCCAAAAGCAAGTTCACCCAACTGAGGTGAAGAGGTTGTTTTGGTGGATTCCAATTAAATGAAAACTGTATTTTAACCACAGTTCACCAATTATAAGTGAGGAACTGCAGTTTTTAGAGCACAGGTAAGACCTTTCTCACTCCAGAAATCAAAACGTAATACACTAAAGTACCACTATTCTTTTGTTTCCTTGTCTTCCTAGAAATAGTATCAGGTACCATCACATTTTCATTCCTGTACTCTGCACTGCAAAAATCTGCTTTAATACAGACTTTTTCCAGGCACTAGGTAGCCACATCTAAGATAGCCCCAGGAAAGAGGTGACAGAGAGAAGAATGGACCAGAGGAACCTGGCTCCTGGAAAAGATCAGTGTGGTTTGCAGGATCAGAACAAAGGCAGCTATGGGAGGGAGCTGAAAAAGGGAGGTAAACACTCAACCTGTGTCTGCATCCACCTTGCTACTCCTGACAAAGCTTTGCTTTAAACTGGGGATCTATGGGTTGTGCCAAAGCAAAAGTAGAGTGCTTACAGTTAGTCTGTAACTAGTGCCTCAAATGCAGAGTAAACACTTCAGGATGCACAGAAAAGAGGTGCTTTTTTCCTCTTTCCTTTACATTTCTTAAATTTTGGGTTACCTGCTTGCTATGAGAAAGAACACTAAGCAGCAGCAAGAACACAGTGCCTTCCCACAACAGTATTCTGAAAATGACACTTGTAAACAGTTCCATCAAGCAGAGAACAATAATGCAATTTGGCAGAAAGAATCTTAGAAGCCAAGTTACACAGAGAAATTATAGTTAAAATTACATTAATCAAAACCAGTTAGGAAAAGATGAGAGGAAGACTCTGGCAGAACACATGTGGGATGTTACCAATTAAACTTGTTTTTCTTCCTAAAAGGCTACAGCATTCTTTTTAATTAGCCTCTGTCATTGTAATTCTAACAATAACCCACAGCACAATTACTATTTGAGCTACTTGAAAACTTAAAGCATGTGCCCAGTTTCTTTAAAAGAACTCCTCTGTGGACATCCAATGGGGCTGGGTAGAGAGAAATAAACAGTTTCCTTTTTCATTTCTGAAGCTAAGTTATATTACAAGATTTATTCAAGTGCTGAGAAGTCATTCTGGGAATAGAAAAAAAAATTATCTGTAACAAATAAATCAACTAGCTAAGAGTCAGAAATAAGCAGAAAGACATTTCTTTCCAGATTTAACTTTAATGTTCTCTGTGGAGTAGCACACTGGCATTTGTGAACCACCACAGAGTTCTGCACAGAGTTCTGCATCTCATGAGCTCACAGCAGGCACACACTGGCACTCCTCCTGTTCCTGCTGCTGCTGCCATTGGCACTGAAGAAGTTAAAGCCTGTAGGTTGCAATGCCAACCCCAGTTTGGCTAATCCTCTGGCATTACTACACTATGCAAAATAAATGCTTGGCTGAAATGAGATTAGAAAACCTAATGGCATTAACAAAAGCCTGACCTATAAAAACTACTTGAAACATAGAAACACTGCATTTTTCAGGTTTTCTTCTCTAAAACACATGCTCTCCACTTCTCTGTACTGATACTAGCTCAGAACCCCAAGTGCAATACTTCAGGCCTTCCAACCTCAACACAAAAATCTGACTCCTACTATTAATAAGTTACATTTTCTTTGTCTGAATTTGTACTAGATTCTGGTCTTTGAAGTTTTTTCTTCCTCCACCACCAAGGACGCATCTCTTTATCTGCACCTCTGTGCTGTGAGTTATAGAAGATAGTTAGGGATGACAGGAAAGGTGAGAGTTTGATAAAAGTTGCACAGGGTGAAAAATCTCAGTTCAAAGACAATCAATTAGACTTGCTCTATAAAAACACATTAAAACAATTACAGACCAAACTGGTAAAATACACCTGTTGTTATCAATAATCTGTTTTCTATCTTGATTGTGACCCATTCTCTCTGCTGAAATATCCTAGTTGGGATAAAAATCTGTAATATATTCAAGTTATTTCTTTTCTGTGGAAATGTGTTACTGCTAAAAGGGTCACTGCACTCTTCATATCTTTACTAGAAGACAGAAGGCACTGCCAGTAGATGTATCTGCTTTCCAGCTTTTTCAGTGCTGTTCCTGCAGCAGTTCATACAAATGGATAGTTTCCCCTTAGACAATGGGATTCTCTGAAATGGAGTCAAGATCTAAAGAAGGGTTTTGCAGTCAACTCTGTATTATGAATGTTCACAGTGGTGGCCTTTTTTCCAGAATGTGAAATAGCCAGTTTCCACCTGGCCACTTTTAACTTCCTTCTATTGTTACAGGAGGACAAGACACAAAACAAAATCATGAGTCAGGAGAGCTGAAATGGTGCAGATTATTTGTGCCTGCACAAAACACATCCCCTCCATCCAGCTGGTGAGACATTCCCCAACACAGCACAGGATAAAAGGAAAACAGGCTCTTTGAGACAAAATGAAACACACTGAAGGGCTGAGAGAAGAATTCAACCTTTATCCAGATAATGAGAAAAATATTCACTGTGATACTAAGTAGGGTGTGAGATATCTATCTTCAGGCTCCAGGATACCAGCCAAGCATTAACTGCCAGGAATTCAGAGGAAAGTGTCTCTTACTAATGATACCACATAATTATTTAATAGGCTTTTACACCATGCTCTGAAGCATCTCTTAAAGTACTGGATGGAATACCTGGCTTGACCAACTAATGTTAATCAGGATGGAAATATTCATATTTTGTCCTACAAAAGAACAGCATACAACTCTTAACAAAGATTATATCAACCATGCTTTACATCTTCACATATTCTTGTCATGTGCAGTTTCCATTAAAGGCTAATAGGTATTTTAAAAGCCTCCCAGCTCTTTTACAGAACAGAGTTTTAAAATAGCCCAGCATAAGACATGTGGTATGCTGGCAAACACTGCGTATGTTGGCAGCCAGTCTGGGACCACTGCTGGCAAAAACAGGACACCTGTTGTCAGTGTTCTATCAAACACGATCATTTTAGCGTTGGGAAAGTTTGGAACAGCTCCATGAAAACCTGTCTGATGTCAAGTTAGCATCCCAGCCAAACAGCAACTCGACTGAATTTTCAAAATGTCATCAATTGACTAATGAAGTGACAGGAAAATTTAGATAGGCTCATGGGTGAAACACAGTGCACGTCAACTTGAAATATTTACTTGCAAAAAACACATATGCTAAAAATACTATTTGAAAGGCACACAAATTTTATAAACAGGTATTTTTAGTGGTAGCCCCAGTGAATGAAGAGGAATGACCAGAAATGCCTGGCAAAGCAGGCAGAAGAATGCTTTGACAAAAAAGCCACGTCAGAGATTGACGTCACTGCTGTAACTAATCTGGGAGCTGATGAAAAAACAAGAGGAATGGAATAGCCAGGATTCCACCAGCCACGCTAGTTCTGCCCTTTCGTGCTCTCCTTTGTGAGCATCTTTTTTGTATTTTCTTATTGGAAACAAGTGTCAAGAGTATTTGTCTGTATGAAGAAGCATGATGTGAGCTTGAGAACAACTTCAGACAAAGGTCAGCAGAATTGAACCTATGAGATGCTCTGGAGAGCACATTTGGCAGAAGAATCTTGCATCAACTACTGCAGCAAGAGGGCATTTAGAGGAACACAGCTCAGTCAGAACAGAAATACACTGGGCACCACACTTTCTATTCCAAGGAATCACAGAGATAGCACAGTTTATTTATAAAGCTACCCCGAGGCCAGCATTCAGAGAAGTTCCCTTTTCCAGGATGTGTATTGCTGCGAATTCAACTAAGGCTCTTCCAGAGAGAGGAGAAGGTTTGTGATTCAACACTAGTGGTTGCAAAATGTATTGCTATTAATGTCACTGTGATCTACCATGTATGTGGCACTGCCCAAGCCTGCCAGATTTATTTCTAGCATCAGTTAGATCTGAGTTTGATCAATAAAACTCTGGTTCTTACAGGAGCTGAGCTTGTCAAAAACAAGAAGTCTCCTCTAAGACTGAGGATACACTGAAGTACTCAGAATTTATCATTCCTGTAAAATGAGGAATCTCTCCTGTGATGAGAACAGGAAGTTTTTGAGAATGCATGGAAAGGGGAACAACAGAACGATAAAGTTACCCTGTTCATGCCCCCATTGAAGTGAGGGATAGCATGCCCATGGCACAGCACACAGTATGTGATGGGAGCAGTTGTGCTGCACACAGAAGCAGCTCTGATCCCTCCAGGCATGGATGGCACGGGGCAGCAGCTTTTCTGCCATCAGCCTGAAGCAATGCCCTGTGGATAACACTCAGCTCCCAGATGCAGACTCAGCTTGATAGGTGTAACCTGGGAATGACTTCACTCATTGCCACGTTTATGCTGGCACAGTCAAAAGCTGAAATCAGTGCCTTTGGAAAGGGATCAAGAGGAAATGGTGAGCAGAAGAGGAAGGAAATTCCAGAACATGAAAGAAATGGATAGGCATCCAGCAAAACATAAACCCAAAAGGCAATTTCTTTCCCATGTGTTCCTTTTGTCTCCTTTGTTACTATTAATTCAGTAGAACCTCAAGGCTCCAGCAAAGATCAATGTCTCTTTTCATTAAGACACGCCATGTGAAATTTGGCTTCCAAAATCAATTCAAGCATGGTTTTGTTGCTTATATCAGCAGAGGCAGCATTTCTCCCACAGCAATAGGCCTTTCCTGCCATAAGGTGTTTTTATTTAAATAAGCAAGACCAGTGAAGGAGGGAACAGAAAAAGAGGAGCAGACAGAGATAAAGTTCAAAATTCACAGAGCAAGTCCTCAACAAGAGCAAAGAGAACCAGAACTCCAAACGTTGCTTCATGTGCTGCAGTCCATGACAATACAGCAGCAAATCCTGCCAAGCTGGACAGTATCAACTATGGATAACACAGGAGAGAAACCATCCCTGCTCTTAAGCTGGTACCTAATGTCCAAAAAAAAAAAATGCAGAAAGAATGTATTCAAGCCATAAATAAGATTACAGTAATCCATCTAAGGTGGTGAAAGTGGTACTAAAGGGTAGAGAACATTTACACTGTGGGAACATGCCAGCTCTCTGACTGGACTGGGATGTCCTTTGGGTAATACCAGGAGCAGCTACCAAACAAATCTTGCCAGTGTCTTTAAATTCTGCTGTTAAAGAGCTGCCTGAAAAGGTCAGATAAGCCTCTGTGATTGCATTTGTCTTGACTTCTCTGTGTACACAAAGTCCACTTACTATCAGAAATGTCTGGGGTATTGACAGAGAAATGGTAGTGGATAACATTCAGTTAGTATGGCAAACAGTGCAGCAAACCCATAATCTCTTGGCTCAATTCCAGCTCCAGTGCACATTTCCTAAACTACTCTGGACTTCCATTTGTTTACTATAAATGCAAGCAAGATCAATAGTGGAAAATACATAGAGAAGAGGAGCCAGAGACCAGAGCACAGTCCTTAATACAGGCAACCTGACCCTACTATGATTTTCCTCCCTGGCAGCCCTAATTTGCTGTGAGTAGACAACACTTGGATGCACAGGGGGTGTTCAGACAGCTGTCACATCCTGGGTGCTGCATGGAAGTGCAGAGATCGGTCCTCCACAACCCAAGGTGATTTGCACAGGCTGCACTAAGTGTCTGCACAAATATTACAACACCTTTTTCCTGCAGGTACAGTGATAGCATTGGCCTCCACTGTTTTATAATTAACATCCTTTAACTGTTCCATGCACAGTCAGCAGTAACTTTCACCAGGGCATTTTCCATGCAAACCTGTGCCAGCAGTCTGAATTTTGTACTACACCATCCATCTGCATTCCCTCCTTTTTTTGGCTTATTCCTTAAGATATGTCATATGATATAGTCAGAAAGAAGGCAGGGTTAATATGGAAAAACCCTCAAAAAACTACTGTTTTCTTTGGGTAGGAAAGATCACTACAATTTTCATGCACTTCTCTACAAATGCAGGATTCTAAAGCAGAGAGCCCCTTAGTCCAAGAGCCTGGAATGTGAACACTCTCACAGCTGTTAATGTGGGGGAAAGGGAAGGGAAGGGAAGGGAAGGGAAGGGAAGGGAAGGGAAGGGAAGGGAAGGGAAGGGAAGGCGGGGCGGGGCGAGGCGAGGCGAGGCGGGGCGGGCGGGGCGAGGCGAGGCGAGGAAGGGCAGAAAGAGATGCTTTCTTTTGCAGGTGTTCCCAAGTGCCTGACTTGATTTTTGTTTAATTTACACCCTGGATTACTGCAAAAATTGAGTTTCATGTCTAAAGCAATCTAAGAGTGAGATCAGAATGAGAGCTAGAAGATTATTCCTTTGCAGAGTTGTACAAGTTAGATCAGTCTAGACAAGATGCTCCTTTATTCTGAGGGTCATTTGGAGACATTTTTTATGTTAAGCACCATCCCCCCAATCTTTATTACACAAAATTGTGTGTTTGCTTATGAATTTCTCCCTCTCTTGGCTGACCTGCCCCTAAGAGGTTTTGTAGTGTCCTAAAGAATTTAGCTAGAAAAGAGTCCCCTGCCTTGTGCCTTTAGCTTGATACCAGCTTGGAGATGAAGATTGAATTTTTGGATAAAAGTAACAATGGCTGCACCAGAATGACTCCAGGTTTATTCCAGGGTAACTGCAATCACAGTTTGTTACCAGTGCTGTAGGTTATGTAAACAGGCAGAGTAAATAACAGGTCTGAGCAAACAAGCCATGTCCTGTCCTCTGACAGCACAGAGGAAGTCTGAGCACATCTACATGTGGATGTCCACAAGAAGAATGTGGAGTCAGGACTAAATGAAAGAAACATGAAGTATGTCTTTGCCCTGATCCCTTAATGACAAAGTAGAATTGGCTGAATTCCAGTGTTTTCCAAGTACAATGCCAGTTGGCTTCACTAATCCTAGGAGTGCTTGCAATTCTGCTTCATCCCCAGCAGCATCTGCAGTGGGCACACTCCCTGTAGCCAAGTCTCACCTGACTCAAAAGTTGTGTCAGGACTCCCTAAACCACGTGTGCTGCAAGTGGAAATTAAACATGAGTTCTGTCCAAGCACCAAGGGGAAGAAGAGCATGTGGTCCTGCTGTTCCTGAGTGTCTCTAGAGCCTCCCCTGCCTCACCCCTGCATGGAACACCCCCAGGTGGGGCTGAGCACTGGACACAAGCTGAGGGACAAGTCTGCCAGATTGGATCCAAAGATCTTCCAGCTCCTTATCAGAAATCAGAATCCCTCACACTCAGTAGCTTCTCCTGGTTTGTGCCAAAACAGAGCCAAGCCTGCACCTCAGTTCCCTGAGCTGCACTCCCTGACATGTCTTAGGCTAACCAAGCCACCAGGACTATGGTGATACTATCTCAGATGGCATCATTTTGTCTTTTATAAGCTACTCATAGGGCAGGATGCTCTCTCTCTCTCAATGTCTTTTAGTGCTGAGACTGTTCCTGCTGCCCAAGAAAAATCACAGCTGGACAAGTGGTGATGGCTTTAAACTAAAAGAAGGTTGATTTAGGTAAGATATGAGGAAGAATGTTTTACAGTGAGGGTGGGGATTCACTGGAACAGGCTGTCCAGAAAGGTGGTCAATGTCCCATCACTGGGAACATTCCAGGCCAGGGCTCCAAGGAGCCTGGTGTGGTTGAAGACATCCCTGCTCACCGCAGGGGGATTTGAATTAATGGCCTGTAAAGGTCCCTTCAAACCCAAACATTCTGTGATTTTATGAACTGAGGCTCTCAGCCCTGAAGCCTCTCCACTCAGCCCTCAGACCACTTGCAAAGGTGAAAAGCTCTGCAAATGCATCTCATTTTCAAACTTTTTTTTTTACTGTTGATGCCCCCAAGAAAGCCAGCTGTAGTGCTTGCCAAAAAAAAAAAATAGAAATAACCGTATGGAAGTGAAAGAATGACAATAAGGAAACAGAAACCTCAAGGAGGGAGTGGGGAGGAAAGGAAACAAGAGCAAATAAAACCAAAAAAATCCAATCAAAAAACCCAACTAATGAAATTATTACATAGTAATTCTCTTGACCTCTGTCCTGCTCACATCATTCTCTCAAACTACAGTGTACAAAATAAAGGAAATGGGCTGAGATTGTGAATATGGTATATAGCTTAGTACATATATCTGTATGTATTCGTTTATATAAATATATATATATGCAATGTTTTCTCCCCCACAACAAAGCTGTCTAATAATCTCAGGCTGCAAGGTCCTTGGGAAAGAGCATTTGCTGTGGTTGACAACAGCTGAATTCAGTCAACTTCTGGCTGACACAGCAGTACAACATCATTATTATCCTTTCTGTGAAAAGGCTGTTTCACCAGGGTAATCTCTAACACTCTTGATTTACTCTTGAATAACCCAATCTATTTTTGCTGAGTAACTTGGATCTGGAGTAAGGAATTCAAAGATGCTCAATACATCCCACAGAGGTACCAGGAATTTTTTGCTTTTTTTGGTTTGTGGGGGCATTTTTTTAAACTGTGCCCTGGTTTAAGAAACATCACCAACAGAACAAGAGTTGTTCTTGATTACTTTACTAGTATCAAAAAAGCTAATTAATATAAAACATATAAGGCCCGATTTGCTTCTCACATGGGGTTGTTCTTTAACAACAAAGCATGGCAGCCTTCCACAGTCACACCATTAACTCATTTCCATTTTGGAAAAGGCTGGTGACACCTATGGAGACTGGTGCCAGGGAGCACTGACTCCTGAACCATGCCAAGGAATTGTTTGGGAGAGTGCTGGATGACCAGCAGCATGCCAGGGACAATGCCAATAGTATAAAGGCACAGGTTAGTGAGTTGCCATCTCTGAGAACATTTCTAACATGCTTTTGCATGGATGAAGGCTTAAGGGCTTAAGATTTTTCTCCTGCTACCACTGTGTAAGTACCCATGCAAAAAAACAGAGATAATATCCCCAGTATGGTGTTTATACAAACTCACAGTAATATAAGATTACAGATCCTCTACCTTAAAAAGTCAGAAATGCTGTAGAATAATTTGTTGTATTTGGTAAGTTTATGTATAAACACCATACTTTAAAGACAAAACTGTTCAAAAGTAAAGTCCTAAGGACTGCACATAGCTGGGAGGATTAAAGCTATTAAACATACAGAAGCATACATTGCCTGGGGATGTGTTAATCCACATTCTATAATAAGGCAATTACTGAAATCTTCAGGAAGAGCTTTCACAGCTTCCATGGCATTCAGCTGATACAGATACAATGATGGATTTTTTCACTTCTGTGCAAGAGGTGTTTTCTATACAAATGTAGAATATGCAGGAAGTCTTGGAACACTTCACCTGTGAGACCAGGTAACCAGCCACTGAAAATACACTTTGCATATTTTGAATCATTTTGAAACTATGGATTTAGGACAGGACTCTTAAAACCTTACACTTAAAACTTATCCCCATTTCCTTCCCCTAAACTATTAATAAATACTAAAGGACAAAAGAACACAGTTTGGCTTCAGTCAACTGGTGAAAATCTGGAGCAGCTCAGCTGAGGCCAGCGTAACTGAGATCAGAACTTGGCCCAGGCTCAACAAACTGAGCCAAATTCATTACCATGCTCTTTCCCTACATGTCTGCATATTAAAGAGCATGCTTTTTTGGGGGTTGTTTTTTTCTTTGGCTTTTTTTTTTCAGTGCGCATTTCAGCCAGTCTAAAAGTACATTTTGTAATTGTAACAAAAATGCCAACTGACGTAAAGAAGCTCCCCAGATTTAATAATATTTTGCTTGGAAATGGGTGTAGAAATGCATGCATTTTCTAATCCAGTGTGCCTTGGCTCTGAGCTGTAGGAAACACCTTTCTGAGAAGCCAGAAAAGGGAAACTTTTCTCCCACATGCAAAGTTTCAGAGATGTCAGCAATTACAGTTATTTTTATCAACTTGGACATTGTCTTTAGTGCTTGTATGAAGAAAATTTAATCAAGATAAACAAATTAAAAGCAGTCAGAAATGAAGCCAGAAGATTTTGGACACACTGTATGAGTCCAGTGTAAAAATCTTCCTTCTTGCCACCTTTTATTTTTATCAATTATAAACTTTTTAAGCTGAGCCTACAAAGTGTAAGAGCACTGAATAAAAAAAAAAAAAAAAAGAAGGTAGTTATCTGTCTGCATCTTTGGTCTTCTTTCAAAAGATAAAGTTAAAACCTTGCCAAGTTCTGCCCCCACATAAGCAAGTTCTTTGGTAGTCAGTGTTGGTCCCTATTCATGAATGTGGGCTTTGAAAAGCCTGGGCACAGCTCTGACTCCAAACCCATGGAGGGGAAGGGGCCGTGCACAGCAACAAATGCAGCAAAGAGAGAGAAAAGCAGTGAGGAAAAGGGAGGGATGTGTCATGCCCGGGCATCACCAGGTACATCCCTGTGCACCACGCCACAACCAGACTTCTCCTACACTTTAAAGCACTGAGAGCTGTACCAGACAGGAATTTTGGGTTCAGACAACAACTGAAATCAAAACCCAGCTCCCACAGCCACTGTAGAGTATTCTCAGTAGAAGGAGAATCATCCAATTTGCCTCTCCAAGAAAAGGATGGAATTTATGCCATTTTTCTCTTGTGATACAGTGAATTCTGGAGGGGACAGTTGGTACCCACAGCACTGTCAGCTGAAGAAGATCCTGGGGAACCTGAAAACAGTTGGATTTATAATCAGTCCTTTCTACTCTGTTCCTAGCTTCTCCCATTGCCTCAAGGACTCATCCTCCTTATGCACTACACTCCTGGGAAGAACCTACACTCCTGGGACACTCACACACCTGTCCTTTGTGCACTCCTGGGACACTCACACACCTGTCCTTTGTGCACTCCTGGGATACTCACCTTTATGCATTCTCTGTCCCTGGAACAGCTGTGGAGGGCTCCCTGCTCCTCCCTTCCCACCATCAGCTCCCAGCCTGGGCTCACAACACCCAGAGTGGAAGGACGACCTCTGCCAAGGCAGCATGGAGCACAGGCACAGACTGACACCCTCAAGGTGTGCAGGACAGGGGTGCCAGAGGCACAAACCCCTCTTCTGCTCCTCAAGCCCAGGTGCTGCGGAGGCAGAAGGAGATGCAGCAGGACTCTGTAATTCCTGCTTTGGCTGAGGCAGAGGAGTTCTGCAGCTCAGAGCAGCTCCTGAAGCACCCAGTGGCAGAGCCAGCCCCAGTGCCACAGCTGGCATCAGCCCAGCCCACCTCCATGGTGAGCTGCCCTCACACAGCTGTGGCCTCCAAGCCAGCCCTGGTGACTTCTACACAACCTTAGGGCTGCTCCTTGTCACAGACATGTTTCATGAACAATCCTTTCCTTAGGATTTTTTCTCCTGAGAAGCTGAGAGGCCTCAGGAACAAAACGTAAACATTGATTATCTGCTGCTGTGGAATGCAACAGGTGGATCTGTGATTGGTCTCATGTGGTTGTTTCTAATTAATGGCCAATCACAATCTGGCTGTTTCAGACTCTCGGTCAGTCCCAAGCCTTTGTTACTCATTCCTTTGCTATTCTTAGCTAGCCTTCTGATTAAATCCTTTCTTCTATTCTTTTACTATAGTTGTAATATAATATATATCCTAAAACAATAAATCAAGCCTTCTGAAACATAAAGTCAACATTCTCATCTCTTCCCTCATCCTGAGACCCCCGCAAGCACCACCACAGCTCCTCACAGCCAGATGTTCTCAGAGTGGCCGTGCACTAAATTAACTCTGGCCTTAATAAAGCCTATTGATGCTGTCTCACTTAGCAATGCTCATCTTTACAGGCATTTATTAGGCACTTAACTTTCATGAAAGAGGAAAATATTTGCTTGTAATTTCAATTGCTCCGTATGGCTCTCTGACTCAGTGGCCTCCAAAAGCACACAAATATTTTCCAATAAACAAAGAACTGGTTCAAACTGCTGTCCATTGAAAATGAGAGACTGAACACAGACACATTGATTCATAAGCTTTTTTACGCCCAAAAATCTGAAACAGGTACAACTTTTTTTTTTTTTTTACTCTTATGTGACTAAAATTTTCAGTTAGGATATCTACACAGGGCAGTGACTCCTTCAGGCCTCCAGGAGTCACTGACTTAACCAGGGAGTGAAACAGAGCCTGAAGCTTGCCATTACATTAATCTGAAAAGCACAAAGCACCTGGTCATCATTTTGATCCTTGCTACTCACCTTCAGTGACTGAGACCAAACCAGAGATTTTTTGTATTCAAACATCTTTCAAACTGAGCCCATGGGTGGAACTTTCAGTGAGTACCTTTCCTGGGTAGGTCAAATTTATGTACATGTGCACCCACATGAACAGAACCCAAAGAACTTGCAATATCAGAAAACAACAGGAAATCACAAAACCAAGCAGTAACTGAATCACTGAGCCACTGCATCACATTAGTGACTAGGCTGAATAGGCAAAAATCAGTGAACACAAAGAAATTGGGCCAGTCCTCATCAAGTAAAAGGTGTTCCATTATCCTTAAGGCTCCCTGTTTCCTTGTCAACACTGACAGTTTACCCAACAACTGCTGTTTGTTCTAGCATTTCAGGTTGTCAGAAAGCTTGTTAGAATGCTGTCAGCTGGGCTAATTTCTCATATTTATTATGCAAATACTTTTCTATTTGTTCTTGCTTTGTTGCTAGTTCTCTACATCTCCCTTCTGACTACAGAACAGCCAAGGCACCAACCAAAATGTCAAATTATTTGTAGTCTGGCATATTGAATTGTGCTTCCTCATCAAGCCCAAGAGTTCTGTTTGAACTGGTATTTGTTGATATTCATATTAAACTGTATCTTGTTCTCTACTCCCTCTGGTTTTTTTTATGTTCCACTCTCAATATACCTTGAAATTTTCATTTAAAGCCACTGAAACTAGTCTAAGAAGAGACTCACAAAGTCAGGCTCCATCACTCTTCCAAGAAAATCACCCTTAATGATTTTAAGGTATGGAGAGGAAGGTAGTGTCTGTTTTAGTTTTTTAAATAATCATTTATTTTTGAAGGTCTATCAGACCTAAATAAAAAAAAAATTGCCCACAGGTTTCACCTATTTTTTCCAATCCTCCTCCCCATCCTCCAGACCTTCAGGTACTTAACTGACAGCTGGGATTAAACCACAACAGCACCTGCACAGACCACCTTCCACAGTCAGTACAGCTCCAGAACATCAAACATTCACTACAATTGACAGAATAAACTGTTACAGTTAATCATATCAGTGGGTTTAGACATAAAAATCAGATTTAGAGAAGTTCTTCATAGTTTGGTACTCTGGGAATGAAGAAACTACACATGAAGCAATTACTAGCACTATTGTTTACAGGATATTTGGCAAGCCATTAACACTGGCCCAAGAGCCTGCTGGACACTCTGGTGTCCCTTAGGAGTGGATTCCTATATCTGCTTGCTCTTAACACCACAGGGCATCTCTCCAAAACTGTGTACTAGGAAGAGTGTGCACATTTTTGCTTCTCTATGAATTGAGAAAAATCTTGTCTATGTCAAAAGTTTTCTTCCTGAATTATTTCTATCAGTTGGCTTAGTTTCTACTTATTTATTGGTTTATTTTTAAGGCAGGAATTTGAAACTTTGTTAGAAACTTGCTCATCGCATAATTGAGCTAAGCTAAATCTTTCTTCTCCCAAATGTTCTCAACAAGAAACAGGGTCTCTAAAGCAAACTTTGCGTGAAAAAGTTGCTCCTTAATTTTTTTTTTCAAAAGAATATTCTGGATACAATGAAAAACCAATAATTTTTCTTTTCTTCTTTTTTTTTTTTTCTTTTGGTCAGAAGACAAAATTTCCTCCTCCAAATGGAAGAATTTCAAAACTCACTGCAGCAATAACATCTTAACTCTGGATGGAGAGAGATCTTATTTCTCTGGAAATACTTTTCTCAGAGGATGAGATGTTCAGAACAAAACGAGAGATTATATTGAGAAAGAAAACAGTGGAGTTCTACATGCAGCTTCCCACTTACTTCCATTTAAAACGAAGAAGAAAAGTTGCTTTTGTACAGTGGCCTTTTCTGTTGAGAAACACTACTTAGAGAAACAGAATCAGCTTCCCACCAAGCGACATACATTGAACACTTTCAATACAGAGAGCACAAGAGAGGCTCAAATATGATCTGCTTGATGAGTGATGCACTTGTCCCTGCTCAGGATTTCTTTATGTCCAGTTTCTTCCCATAACTGCTGGTTTTTCAGGCAGTAGGAGACTGAAGGGACACTCCTCTGGATACCAGCAGTGCTATCAGCTCCCACCAAGAGAACGCTTCCTTGTGTTCACATCCATTTCTCACAGGAAAACCACTGCCAGAAATATTTAAACCTCGTCTTGGGCTGCCACATTATTATTCTTGAGCCACTGCTTTGAGCTTCATAATCTGTAAATCTTTCATTTATAGATGAGCATATTAATATAATAAATTTTTTTGCATCATCTTTGGCATGATGTCAAGATTAAACATCACACACCACCTCGAGGGAAGGCTCATACATGGAGCATAAACATGGCAAAACCCAATTGTTTCACATACCGACTTTTGGGTTTAGAGGACTGTCACTATGAGTAAAACTCATTCAGCTATTCAGCATTTGGCCCTTTCAGAGATTACAACAAACTGATTGCTTTACCATGGACTATGAATCATAACAAGCTGTGCTACATTCTGGAAAGTCCTTGATCTCATCTGGGCCCAGATCACACACTTGACTACTACTGTCAAAGAAGAAAAAAAAGGCTTCTTTCACAGCATTGCAAATGTCATTTTTTCATTTTGAAGCTTGTGATCAGCTCTGTCTCGTGATTATCAGCAAGTCCCAGCTTCCACTTTAAAAAGTCACTGTCTCATTTCAGTGTCCTTAGAGAACAACATAATCCCATGGTACCCTTAAACCTCAAATGGTTCAAAGCCATAGGATGCCCATTTAACTCTTTTTGGAGAAAAATACTTCTTTTCACTGCACTTTGGTGTTAAAATCCTCTATTATTTTATTTTCTTCCTTGTAGAAAATATATCCACCAAGAAAAAAAAAAGTTAGCAAACAGGTTTTGAAATATTGAAAGCACCTCTCAATTCCAAAAGCTAATTTCGATTTTTACTTACAGTTCCTCCACAGTTTTTCATTAATCAGTGCTCTGATAGTCAAGCCAGCAATATTTAAGGAAGACTTAGAACAACACTTAAAATTTTAACTATTGCTCTCCCATATAAAAGATTGATGTGTTTTCAATTTTGCAACATCCACTGTATAAATGCTGAGTTTTGTGTAACTGAATTACAAACATATCTTAATTTAACATCTCACAGTACCTAGGAACCATAGCTTTTAGAAAATATGTTGCTCTTTTTGTGGGAAAAACAGCCTAAGATTAAAAAAAAGAAAGGTATACTGATGTGTCAAATAACATTTATTTCCTCTCCTTTTCTGATGCTTTGAATTGAAATTGTTATTGTAAACTGTGCTTACGCTTATTGGAATAGACTTACTCTTAATTGAGCAAATCTATCACTGTGGATTTTACTGACCAGGAATGGCAGGAGGAGCCTTGAACAGCATAACAATTGGGCTGCCTCTGCTTTGAGGTCACATAGACTCAGAAATAATATTTTCATTTATTCCCATGGTTTTGAAAAGTCAATATTCCCCTAGAGAATAGCTAAAAAAAAAATCTGATTTTTTGATACTTTGCATGATTCACCCTTATTTATCTTAATACAATTTTCTCTACAACAGTTCAGCAAAAGGGACTAGATTCTTACACTCACCATATGTTCCAAATTATCACTGTTTGAAGCTTAAGTGGCAGAAAGGATGAAATTAATTCCTCTTTTCCTTTAAAAAAACACAAACTGACAGAAATAAGAGAATTTATTCCATCTGCTTCCAGTCTCAAGTCCACCTTGTAAAGTTCAGTACTTCAGATTCAGTTTGATACCAAAAGTGAAACATGGGAACAATAAAGGCATTATTTTTAACTTATTTAACTTATTAAAAATAATGAACTTATTTTTAACTGTATTGTGCTAAGTTAGACTGGGGAAAAGAAAAAGTATCAATTCCTGAACAGGTCCAGATAAAGCCAAAATTCTAGGCCTGATGAAAATACAGACATGTAACAAATTTTATATCAGACATTGGCAACAAGTAGTGTGGTCTCCAAACTAGTTCAGTGAATGGCTCAGTCAAATGTTGTACAAAACTGTCAGGTTTACACTGCACAGAGCTGCTGAAAAGCTTTTTATTTACAGCAGTATTTGTATGCAGCTATGCCCTGACATTCTTTCTAGAGTGCTTTTGCAAGCCTCCCCCTTGCAGAAATTCCTCCTCTACCTTAAAAGCAATAAAGAGCAGATTGTTACCAGAAAGCAAAGAGTGCTCCAACCAGCTGAAAACACGGAGGGGAAGTAAATATGGGATTACACAAATTACAATCTGGCCAGGGCTCTGGGATCGGGACAGAGCTCCGAATCTCCAGCTCTCTATCTGCTGATCTCATCACTGCAGCTTCTCCCACCTCCCTTAAGGTCTTGCATTAAAACCAAAAAAAGCAATAAAGAGGTTGTAGCCAAAACACATGTTTATTTCAAAACTCTCCACACAGCCTTTAGATAAACAGTTCCTGTGAAGACTACTGAAAATTCCTCTGTTACAATGAGGAAGGAAATGCAAATACTGGACTCTCCAGTGTCACACAGTCATCCAACAGCCTCCAAGGTCCTCAAAATGTTTTCCCCAACCTCTTCTCAGGGCAATCTTTCTTTCCACATCCTACAAAGAGTGAGCAGGCATTTTGAGGTAGCCAAAAGAACTTCCATGAGTAGGCATTTTGAGGTAGCCAAAAGAGGTATTTCCAGCTCCTCAAGGACAAGCACCTTGTTTCAGGGAAGATCCAAGGTAATGAACTCAGCTTTAGCAGAGTGGCAAGAAGGTCCCTTAAACACAAAGGAAGAGGTGAAATGGAAAGGAGGGTTCAGACAGAGGTGGACAGGCCACCTACATTTAACCCATAAAGAAAAGGGACTTCCATAAATTGTGTGTTTTGATAAACAGCCCCATACCATTGCTGAAGAAATGCAGCCATGGGGAAAGGTAAGCAGGGTAAACAGCTTCACTGCTCCAAAGAAAATTATAATTTTCTTTTCCCTGACTTATGGCCTAGCGTGAAAGGAATGCAGCTGTCTGACATCCTGATGGTTTTGTTTGTTTTTGCAACAGATAATTGTCCTTTTAAGCTTCACTACCTCCTTTGTGTTATTTGTACTGTCCAGGGTAATGCTCAAGGCTATGAAGGCTGGAACTCAAACAGCTTTTTTATAGATATTCTGAGCTGCAATGCAACAGCAGAGAGCACTGCAGCCCCACAGCCTATATCAAGTGTCCCCACATCACCCACCATCAGTCCTCATTCCACCATCTGCAAGTCTTTGCCCAAATTCAATGTTGCTGCCCCTTCACCTTCCTTGGAGTAGAGGTTCCAACCACCTGCAGTGTGATTAACAGGAGAGAAGATATTCTCATTTCATGCAGTCCTCTCCAGAGCTCTGGTCTGCCAGGGGCACCAATCTCATCAATAGAAAGAGGACAAGTGAGTTGGGTCCCTAAGAGATGGGGACAGTGAAATAATTCCCACCTTGAAACACGAGCAGTTGATCTTAGAAGTTGTGGCAGGATCCAGCACCAGCCCAGACTGTAACAAGAGGCATCTGGAAATGCTTTTATATCTGGTCACAGAATAAACCCGTAAAGAAAAAGCTCAATGGTTGCTGTCCTGGGAGTTCTAGCTTTGCTTCAGTTCCAGATAAAACATCTCTCTTATGGGTAAGAAGCAGATGAAAAAAGGCATCTATTCATGGGTTCTGTGACTTGCAATCAGTTTACTGGAGCCTGGTTCTGGGTCTCTCACTTCAAAAAAGACATGGAAATGCTGGAGAGTGTCCAGAGAAGGGCAACAAAGATGGTGAAGAGTTTAGAGAGTCAGTCATACAACAAATGGCTGAGGGAGTTGGGTTGTTTTTTTTTTGACCATCCTTCCTTTCTGTGTCCCCATTCCCTTTTACAGCTACTGTGTAAATCAGATTTCTCTCAAATAGCTTCTGCTAATCTGACAGCTCATCGGGGACTAACCCTGTCACTTCCTGCCTAAAGATAAATATCTGCTGCAGCATAAAAACTGAATGAGAAGCAAGGGATGCTCTAGGTCAGCAGCTATCTTTGTATCACAGAGTGGGTGGGACCCAGGGGAACAGTAAAAGCACCTCAAACAGTATATTTGCCACCAAAATAACAGCTCTGAGATGTGAAAAAGAGGTGAACTATGTCTGCCCATCCACCAGGCCACATCAGACCTGATCAGTGTGGCTCACAGTTTCTATTAAAGGCCAGCGTGGATGCTCATTATTTAAACCTTTCAAACTTTTCTCATATTGACCATTATTACTCTCTTTTACACTCTCAGTAACACAACCAGACAGCTCTCATCCCCTGAACAGTGGCCATCTCACAAGGTTACACACCCTCCTGTCAAGAGGCAATAAATGAACAGAGAAAACACAGCCCAGTCTGTAACCCCTTCTGCCCCATCCACTTCCACTTCCAAAACTAACAAAGAGTTACATATCCTCCTTTCCTCCTCACTCCTCATTCTTGATGCACCTTTCAGTGATGGAGGCAGGAGCTGAGAAGGAGACAGGGTATTGTGAGAATTTCAGGATGGGTGTTCAATTCCAGCTGCCTCATGCCCTGTGCCACAGCAGAGGTGCCACACAGCTCACATTCAACCTCCTAAAATTGTCAGCATGTGGGCACCAAGAGAAAACAGAAGGAAGCCCAGATTTATTATGCTCAAATTATCACAATTTAAGGCACATCCAAGCCTGACACATGAATTAGGAATGACGGGAGCAGATGCTGTAAAATACATTTAAAGAATAATGCATGATTGTGATAGCTCATCACACCTTTCCTTCAAGTAGCTGCATTTGCTGTAAATCCTCCTGCTTTTTCACTCCCCTGGCAATGGGAAGCCTCATTTTACAGAGGAGTATCTGCACCATTAGCCAGCCTCCACCAAACAAGCACCACTAATGAGAGCAATGCCTGGAACTCTCCCTGCATCAAGAAGCCCAGGAGGTGATTACTGATGTGTTTGCAGAAACACAAACTCCAGGCTCAAATAACAAAGCAGAAGAGCAGCCAAACTCCTCAGGCCCAGTGTGAGCACCTGGCTGGTCACCAGGAACCAGTGGGGCTGGGTTTGCTCCCTGATTTCAGCCTTTACTCTGTTCTCACACTCAAACCCACACTGACACTGGCCTGGAGAGATGGGGGAGAAGGAAGAGAGCAACAAACTGCAACACCCCAGGGATGGGGCTGCTGGTCTAGAAACAAGTGCTGCCAGCTGTCCAGACATGCTGTCACTCACAGACACAGGAGATGGCACTGATGGCAGCTGAGCAGAGGTTAAAAGATTGAGGGACATCCTTGATTCTTACCGTGAAGATTTTAAAACCTGAGAATAAATTATATATATATATATATATAATTTTATATATATATATAATTATATATATATAATTATATATATTTATATATGTATAAATATTTCTATTATATATATATAAATATATGTATAAATTTATATGTATAAATAATATAAAACCTGAGAATAAATATCCTAGAGAAAATTAGCAGCACCTTCCATCCCTAGAAAAGATGGTCAGAGTTTTGTTCCCACTCAGCTGGTTGCAGACCCAAGGAAGATAACTGAAATCACATGGTGACAAAAAAATAGAGCCCCTGAGCTGGGCATTGAGAAAATAACACTGGGCTACAGGGAAAATGCAAAGAAATACATTTCTTTCAGTAGAAGGCTGATGATTTTGGTGGCAGTTGAGCTGTACATGACCATTCAAAGGATATTTCAGTCTTGTTTTGCGCTCAAGTTCCTCCTATCCCACTATTTCTCCTAGAAACCACAAAAGACAACCTAATGCAGCAGCCTCCTAGAGAAATCAGGTAATTGCTGTCTGTGGATTCCTGTCTTTACTATAGAAAAGGTTGCATTTTAAATATTTTTGAGTAACTTTTGTGCTATCATTTTACCAATTGCAAATATAAAAATTTAGCAATGACCAGGTATTGGTTAATTTTCAAGTTACTTTGGTTAGAAAATTTACTCCATATTTTCATCTTGGAAATGCTGATGTGCCTTTGTTACTCAAGAGACAAAGCACATTCAAATTAGTCTCAAGTCTATGGTGAAGTTGATTAAGCACTTTTTACCACCCTGTCCCTTTGAGAGCTCTCAGTTTAGAGTTGCAGCAGGGCTGCAGAATGAGAGATAAGGTAGCAATTCACCAGGGCAGCCTCCTCCCCCTGCATTCATCTCACTGCAGCAGTAACACAGCACTGGGGATGTGCTCCTTGGAAAAAAAATCAAAACGAGGAAAAGAAAAAGTCATGTTCAGTCTTAAAGAGAAAGGTCTAAGTCAGCCTTCCAGAATGTAGCATTTAGACTCTGGAAAACTTCATTTTTGGATCCCAGCTTTACAGCCTGGCCCTAGAAATGCATCTGGTTTAACCAGCTCCATCTTACCCTTTAGCAAAAAAACAGCAATTGTCAGGGAGTTTCCTAACTGCCAAGAATTCCTTTCCTAGACATAGATCCTTCACTGTCCATTGTTCAATTTATTTTTAACTAACTACTTCAAGCTTTAGGCTTGATCTTGCTGCTCCTTGAGCAATTCTTTTCCTCTGTATGCTAATGCATTTTAGAGAATATGTAAAAGGCTAATAAAAATTTCACCATCTCCCTGATTAAATTAAGGCAAGTTATTACCTTGATCTGTTCTCTAACTGCTAAGGAGAAAGGCAGGGTAGCAGGGTCTGTGGGGGAATGAAGGAAAATGTTTTGTTGAAGGGGTCAAGACATGGGAATGGAGAATAATAAATGCAGTAGAAAGACCAGATTTGTGTAAGGCAGCATTACTTCTTGAGAGTAATTTTGCTTCACCAAGTTCAATTAGAAACAGCTAGGAAGATAAATTTGTTGTGTTTTTTTAACTACAGACCAAGAAGCTGGAAAGGGAGAGAACAAACAAATGCCGCAGTACACAAGCAATCACAAAAAACCTATAGAGACCTTTGTGTCTCTTAAATACTTTGCCCACAGCAGTTCAGCAGGGCAAGCCCCACTTCTCAGTGGCTACAAAGGCTTTGCACGCTGCAAGAACCTGAATGAACTCAGTGATGGTGAATTAAGTCAGCATAACACAAGTTCATAATCAAAGCAACCTTTATAACCCAGTTCAGCACTTTTCCCCCTCCCTTGCACTGCCCTAGGTAGGGTAACCCCAGGAAGCTGCATGTGCAACAGAAAATCTCCCTCCTTTAATATGCTCCCATACCAGTTTCTACGGTCCTCACAGCTTCCCCAGCTCTTCCCACTGTGGTGCACACATCTTGCTTGGGTTCCCAAAGGATTCAAAGGAGCACTGGAACAAGCCTCCTGGCCACTGCACACAGGTCACAATTACCCAGCAGAAACCAGGAGCTAAACAATTTGACCTGAACAGTAGTCATTTCACGAGAGAATCAACTCTGTTTGAGGCAGTCCCCCAAAACCTGCCGGCTGAGCAAACACTAGGTGTGATTTCTCAGCTGCTGGTTATATGTCAGTGTTTGAATTGATTTGCCTGACAAAAGGCACTTGCACAAAACAGTGATGGAGCAAGGTCACAATGACACCTGGCCCTCTGGGAGCAGCTCCCTGCTCCTCCAACACCTTTGCTCACTGTGCTGTGCTCATCAGCTTTGGCCTCAGCCCCTTTGACAATCAGCTGAGCCACAGAGCTTCTTCAGGATAGCAGAGCCTGGCCTCAGGCTTTACAACACACCTGAGCAGAGAGAATGCAAAACTTGAGCAGTGGCCTCTGCTGAATCCTCCTTCCACCAAGAGAAGCTGGAACATGCAATGACAGAGGCAGCAAACTGGGATCCAGCCACACATCCCAGCAGGGATCCAGCAGGGTACAGTTGTGTCACTGTTGTCACAAGTGAACCAACACACGCCAAAACAACATAACAAAAACTCTCCTGTTTCACCCCCTAGCACAAACATTTATTGAGAATTTGAGGAGGACTCCAAACCTCTCTGCACTGAAGAGCTATTTTGGCTTCTCCTTCTGAGGGCTGAGCCTTCCCCAAATGGAAGGAGGGATGGAGGGCTGTGAGCCAGGGCACCCTGAGGTCAGGGGAGCACCAGGGTGGTTGGTACCTCATCCAGGCACACCTGGGCAGGACAGGGCCAGTTATGCTGCCTCAGTCTGCTGCTGGCCACTGCAGCATTCAAAACTGAGGAGCAGAGCTTTATGCATATGAACAAATGGTTTAATTGCTTCTAATCCCATCTGTACCACACTTTCTCCTCCTAGGCTTTACCACGTTCTGGTTGCTTACAAACATCTCAGCTCATTAAGCCTAAAGAGTTAAAGCTTTGACCTTTGCATCATATTCAGAGACACTTTCCTACCACGTTAATATGAAGATGCTTCTTCAGCATGTTTTGACACATCTGCCTTGCTCAGAAGTGGCAGAACACCTCTCCCATGAGACATCCTGGGAAGAACCAACAGGAGAATTAACCAGAAAACCTGCATGGGAAAGACAGATGTTTATATGGGAGAAGAGCTGCCATTAATTACAGCTATTACAGCACTGAAAGGCACCAGCACAAGTTCACGTTTAATGGAACAACATGTTATGATACAAAACATCCTACAAGGCCTGATCTGACCCAATTCCCAGAAGTTGCACCTTATTAACAAGGGCAATTACTCAAACAGACAAAGGTATCCACAGACAAGTCCTGATTCAGTAACCTCCACAATGTGACTGGAGCTCTGGAATGTGGGCAGTCAGCATTACTTAGAGTGACTCAGGTCACTCTAAATATAAGATACCTACTCTGCCTTATAGCTTTTAGAGGGTTTTAAATCATACATAAAATGATCTCATCATGTGCTGCTTTGAACCTTATTGCTCAATCAGGTGTTGCTAAACAGAAGCATTAAATGATTTATTGTATAGTAGACAGAACTCACATTACAGAGAATTCCACTCTAATTCCATCAGCAGTTTGCTGTGTAATTTCTGGTGCAGGCAATATATTACTGTGGCCTGTACAGCAATTTATAGGCCCTTAAAGGTTTATAAGGGCTGAAAAGAATGCATTGCATAATGATAGATGCTACAATGTAAGTGTGATTTTGAAAGAGTCAGAGAAGCTTCTGAAGCCCAGCACTCAAACAGCCTCTACAGCACCATCCCTCTATCATTTGACTTCTTTCTCTCTGTCACTTGGCAGTCACAGAGCTGATAAAACTGAGGTACAGCAATGTGTAAATGGAGCAGAAGGAAGATGCATGCAAGTCTGAATTGGGTCACCATCAGTTAGTGAACTTGTGATAATTTATACCAGCAAAGATTTGCACTTGTAATTGTGTACACTGAGTTTTACTCACAGATTCAGAATCCAGTTTGGGTGTTAAAGCCTTCTTGCCTTCAAAAGGTCTCAGTTTCAATCTTCAGAGTTTGGAGGAGAGATTGAAAGAATTATGGCCCATGCTTATTTTCCCTATTTCGGCCACCTTTTTTTGGTCATTGTATTTTGTATCTCATTCCCCTCTTGGCTGATTCTCCCTACTAAGGTGGAAGAAATAAACCAGCATTCCTGTGCTTCAGACACACAAAGCTTTACTATAGCTGTGGCTATTTTATGGGTATTAATCTGAAACATCTTCTTTACTTAAAGCCAGGGAGTAAGTACAGCAGCTTAGAGAAGAGACCAGAAGAATTCACTATGAAAAGCAAATTTCCTGGAAAAGATCTACACCTCCTGATGCATGTTCAGGTTCTGCACAAAGCTGCCTGCTTGCCCAAGCTCCAAGGGAAATCCTTGGCTCTGTGAGGAGCCCATTCCTTCACCTGGCCATGGAGGAGCCTTTTCTCAGCTGGCCCAGGCTGCACAGGGAGGTTTACCCAGGATGGAGCACACTGCTCCTGCACCTGCCTGCTCTTACTTTGTGGTAGAGCAGGAAGGTCTTCAGTGAAGTTTGATTAAATGAAAGCCCTGAACTCCCACCAGTTGTGCTCAGCAGGAAGGAGACACCACATGCACATCTCCTGTGGGAGACCAGCAGCCCTTCCAGAAGAGACTTTACCAGCTGCCATCTGTCACCCTTAAGAACCAGAGTGGGCTGAATCCACTCCCAGCTGTGAGTCTCATAACTCTGGTTAACATACTGTCATAGTAGGATACAACAGAATAAACTGCTATAAAATAAAATAATGCAGTGTCTTCCAACAACCCTCAAGCTGTATGTGGCCATTTTGCTTCTGAAGTACAAAAATCATACAATATATTCTCCATTTAAAATTTGTTCCTGTACTAAACCCAGCTCACAACCTTCTGTCATTCAAAACTGTGCTTCCCAGCAGTGCTAAGATTTCAGCAGCAAGTAGCAATTTAAAGGGTTGCACCTAATGAATTAGGTCCAGCTCAGTTAACAGTTCCTTGCGGACAAATTAGAAATGCCACGCATAAAAGCCAAGGAGAGAGAGAATTTTGGAAAAGCCTTGCTAGATTTTGCTACAATTACCAGGAAATGTGCTCATTTTATTTAGAAAAATAAAATAAAACCAGCAAGGGATTATGTGCACAAGGTGTTTGGAAAGAATGGGTGAACCAGAAGACAAGACCTTGCTGGGAGGAACTTTACCTGCAGAGCTGCACACAGGAATTCAGACCACACGTGCTCACTGCAGTGGTGCTGACAGCAGCATGGAGATGAGTCTGTGCTGTCCCCTGACTGATCTGTGATGAGCTTTCTGTGTCCCCTCACTGATCTATGATGAGCTTTCTGTACCTGCCTTACCACACTGGTGTTGCTGTCTGGTGCTGTACACAGCCAAAATAAATTGATCCAGGTATCTGGTGAGTCCTTCATCCACTGCCATATCCAGGAGAAGTCAGAACATTTCATCTACAGTGGTATAAGGGGAACAGATCGAAGGCAACATCTACCAGCACTCTCTTTGCCTTAAAATAAAGCATTCCCCTTGCTTGTCTCACCCAGCACATGCTGTTCATGTGCAATGGCCCTGGGTTTTAGAGATGTGCACATTAAGGGCAGGGTACAGCACAGAGGCAGGTCAAGAGGTACAAGGGAAACAGGCTGAAAAAACCCAACCAAACACCTCACACCAATTATCACCCATTCCATGCTTTTGTGAAGATGGTTGATATTTGAAAGCAGCTGCCAAACCTTTTGAACAAACGATTTTTTATCCTGAAGAGATCTGGACCCTTTGCTGCCCTTTCTTTGTGGGTGGATGGCATTATTTCTTCTCCACAGCTGAATGGCAACAGCATTTTGAAAAATGAATTACAAAAGGGGAGAACTGCAAATACTTGTCTGAGCACAAATTGCTTTGTTTGCCTGAGAGGGAAGGTGTTTATTTGGAGAACAATCACTCCTGTACAGGCACCTTCAGAGACAGCACACACTCACAACCACAGTGGGGATCCCACAGCAGCTCAGCACTGAGCACCAGCAGCTCGTGCCTCCAGAGGGATCACAAAATGACAGCATAATGAGGTTGGAAGAGATGTCTAAGATCATTGAGTCCAACCTATGCCCTAACACCTCAACTAGACTATAGCACCAAGTGCCATGTCCAGTCTTTTTTTAAACACATCCAGAGATGGTGATTCTACCAGCTCCCTGGGAAGAGCATTCCAGTATTTTATTATTCTTTAAGTGAAAAAATTCTTCCTAATATCCAACCCATACCTTCCCTGACATAGCTTGAGACTGTCTCCTCTGGTCCTGATTAATTAATTAATTAATGCTTAACTGAGCACTTTCTCAGTTCTCATCTCACCCAGAAGCTGGCATTCTCAGGCCTGCAGCCAGTGATCCACCAGCAGCCATCTGTGTTGCTGTGGTCCCTGTGAAGTTAAACATGTTTTATTTGCTGCCATTCACGTCTCCTGATGCGTGCTGGGAAACAGAACCCTGCAGTTTGGGAAAACTGCTCCTCTGCATCATCTGAAGACTTGTGGTTTGATGTAACCCATTACAAGGAAAACAGATCTGAAGATCAGTGCTCCTATACATCCACTCCTCCAGCACCCCAGGAGTCACTGGGGAGAGGAATTTGTCAATACTGGCTGGGCTCCTATGTTGGCATCTTCCTCAGTCCTGCAGAGGGTCCCCTGACCCTTTCCTACAGCAGCTCCCCAGCTGTGGCAGCACACACCACACACTCTCAGTGCCAGGATCTTGCACAATTTACCTGCAAGTCTTTGAGACAGACTCTGCTGCCTGTTCTGGGCTTAGGCTGGAGAGCAAGGGAATGCTCCCATTTTAGCTTTGAATCATTTTGAACACATGATGACAGATGCTCTGCAGTGAGGAGGGCTCTGCAGCATGAGAGCACACAGGCACAAATGCCTGTGACTGCAGGGGATGGGGAGAAGAGCTCACACGTGTTCTTGCCCAACCAGGAGACCCTGCTGCATTCTGAGCAGCACAGATACAACCTGCACTCCATTTAGGCGTCTCCTGGTCACGTGTTTCTGCCATGAACACCAAAAAAACCCTACAGGAAACAAATCAACATGAAACCAACAGAAAGCTCACTCCTTGGTATTTGTTTCCATGCCCTCAGTCCAAATGCCCAGGATTGCCACAGCACAAAGGAGGATTGCCAGACTCCAAGGAGGAGCAGTGGATGGTTTTGGTGCTGTCTCTCTTCTTTGAACTGCTATAGCTCTATCTGAACTGAACGTAAATGCCTAAACTGTGGAAAAAAATACCTGAAAGCAGATTTAAGCATCACAGTCACTCCTCTTTTCTGGAGTGGTCTGAACTTTGTCACCTTTTTGACTGACAGAGTACAATGCAGGTCCATCTTCAAGTCTCTGCAGCATCAACACCTTCCACAGGCTTTTACTGCCTCTAAAGTCCAAGACAACACATTTTTTTCAAGTATTATTGGAAACAAACAGCAAACATTCATTAGATATCCAAGATGCCCCTAGGACAGCCATTATTTAGCTGACATTGAAGATCCGTGCCCATAAATCCCTTCACATAGAGAGATGCTTGAACAAGACCCTGAGACACAGATGATCACATCATCACTTTAGAAATTGATCCCATCCCCTGTCAAGAGCAACTATCACAACCTAAAATATTTTTATTCTCCTTCCTTTTTCCTTGAAAAAGGACTCCCACTCACATACAGCAAAGTGGATGCATTTTAAGAGCAAATTTAAAGCACATACACATCAGAGGGTTACAAAGGAAAAAGCACACACTCTCTGGGACATTTTGCTTCAGTTCTCAGGCCCCAGTTATACAAACACATAGGCCTGTATTTAATTTTAGTGCAGAAACCAGCAGGTTTTGTAGCACAGTTGTGGAAACTCAGGCAGGCACACTCCCATCTGAAGATCCAGGGCCAAAGCCATGGCCTCTTACTGAGTGAGGGCTGAGAAATATCTCCCTCCACAAGACAGAGGTGAGCAAAATAAGGTGACAAAATCAGAGCAGAAACTGTAGGAAAAGAAAACAACCCTGTTGGTAAAGCCACAGTGCATGGATCTACAATATCTGTTTAATTTGGTTCTTTAATTTGGGGAAAAACTGCAGTCTGAAGGGCTTTCCATTTCTATCCACATGGGACACTTAACAAGTATTCAAATATAGTACATATGACAGCAGAAACGACAAAGGGTTAAGCTCATAATCACACCAAAGGGGAACCAGGGAAGCACAAACATTCAGATGGAGAGCACCAGCCTAGAGCATTCCTCATCCCTGCTCACATATTGGAGCAGCAATTTTCAGCAGGTGCTGTGGCCACCTTCTCACTGTGGTCAGGCCCAAACTTATCCTGGTGCATCTTACCTACCAGAAGCAGCCTTGAAGAAAAAAAAAAAAAAAAAAAAAAAATAGACTTGTTTTTCACAATCTGGGAGGCATCCACTCAGCAATAAATAGCACAGCATTCATTTAGCAGTATCCCCTTTCCTCCACCCACTCAGCCTGGGCTGAGCTTTTAGCACCTCATAGTCTATTCATTCTTAAAAGCCATCAGGATGCAAACAAGTGCTCAGAGGGGATCAAGGATCTGTGCCTTCCTGTGTATGAATCATTACAGCAGACTCACCGAGCTCAAGTGAGTCTCAGTAAAGGCACTTTCATCAGAGTTTCTCTCTAAGATGCATGAATAGAACGGTTGAGTAGAACATTCAAGTCTGTGCAGACTTTTGAAATGCAGCTGCCTCTCCTCAAGTGCCTGGCCCTGTGACATGTCCAGCAGCATCACCAGGAGTCATAGGACTCAGCTGAACTGCTGTTGTCTGATTGTTCCCCTCCCAGATACTGCGACTTCCACGGCAGGACCTTTTACAGTTTCACTCACAACTTATAAGTTTCCTATCACAATTAGCTATTCAATGTTTTAGATAGTTTTACAATCTGAGTTCCATTGGTGGTCTTCCAGAAACTTGGCACAGCACATTAACAGATGGACTATTTGGCATTTGAAGAGCTTTGCTTTGTTGCATTGGTCAGATGTAGGAATTTGGCCTGCCTCAGGTAGCAGCTTATTTTACTGGCTTTCTGTACTGATATAGAGATCAAGGATCTCAATCATAAGCAGCCCTGCTGAGCAGGAGCTGTACAAATGCTGAACAAAAAGACATCTCATGCTTTTTATTTCACTTTGAAATAGATATTTAGATGTGAGACAACAAGATCTTTCTTCCTCACAATAAGTACATGGAGCAGCATAAAGAGAGATGGCCAGCAGAAAAAAGTTCTTTCATGGAACTCCCCAGAGGAGGGGCTGAATAGATGGGTAAGCAGGCCTAGATCTGAAACAGGCTTTGGGAGACTTCTACAAAGCAGTGGTTCAGTGTTTTCTTCTCCCATCACTTAAAATCACCCAGACAAATACCTACACACACAGAGCAAACACAGATTTCACTTAGCACATTCCCAGCTGTGTCTGGTTAATTTATTTAATGCATCCGTTCTTTACTCATAAAAGGAGGCACACACACCAAATCCTGTGAATTTCAATCTTTCATTTTGGGTGATAATTTTACTGTTATTATTTCTAGACACACACACACTCCTGACAACTCCATAGCTTATTGCAATTTCCAAAAAAATCCCAGAGAGCACTGACTAACCCTCTTTTTGAGGGAAAGAATAAGTGATGATGCAGACAGCTGTGAGACATAACCTGGTCAAAGTATGAAATTGCAAGGCCATGGAAACAAAACCCCTGTGCATGCCTGCAGAGAGAGCTGCACCTATGCTCTTACTCACTGTCACACAACTTTTGCATCAGCTGCTGCTGCAGACCTCAGATCTAAAGAGCTGCAGAGCCTATTAGATGCCTAATCAGCCATGATTAATTCAAATGGAGCTTTCCCATTCACAGGAACACTCCCTGCTCCTGAACAAGAACAGCAGTGTTCTCCATTGTGTCTCCACATGCTCTATAAAGTGTGATGAAAGAGGACAAGAAATTTTCCTCGAGAAAGACAACAGTCTGCTCGTGTTTTAATAAACTTGTACGTTTAGTTCTTCATGAGTGCAGACTTTTATTACCTGTGGCAAGCCAAACCTGCTAAGCAACACAGGCCTCTGGGGCAGCCCCTTTAGAGCTCTCAGAGCCCACATTAACATGCCAAACACGCCAGGCTTTACTTCTCTTTGTCCCTCTCGCAGTCCCATCTGCTGCTGCCTTAAAGTGAGACCCAGTTCCAACAGCACGGAGGAAGAAGATGCGTTCTGGCAGGTTTGGAGCTACATCTGCTGCTCCTTTGCACCAGGCTTGTATATTTTAGAAAAAGCAAATCACGTCCCTGGCAGCCCATTCTCACCTGAGCACTACAGCATAAAAAAAGCTAAGTAGGTTTCTCTGGATCAGCCTCTAGCTTTAGGGTACTTGTAGGTGGAACTATTTCCCGCAGGTAGTTTTTTCTTACTGAAGGAAGAAGGTGGGTGCAAGGTAAGAATTTTTCTTTCTTGCCTAAGGTGGATACAAGGTATGAATTTTTTCAAATACATATATTATTCAGACAATTCACTTCTACAGCACCAGGAACTGTGCACTGAAAAGGCACCATTACCTCCCAGACAGGAGTGCACACCTGCAGTGCAGAAAGGGAACAAGGTGGGGTACACAGTGCTGATGCAAAAAACCAAAACAGCAAACAAATAAAACCCCAAAAAACACACACCAGATTCTATTAGAGGTCTTGCACTGAGACATCCAAAATCATCAGTTCTAACTGAAAGTCCCACCCTGAACCCTTAGATGACATTCTAAGGTCTCTCAATGATTTCTTGGTCACTCCCTGCCTCAGTTTCCTCAGTTACACAATGATGAGATCAAATCTTATTTGCCAATACTGAATGTGGATGGCAGCAGTTGGGGGGGGGTGGTGCTGCTGTTTTCTTTTTTTAATCTGGGACACTTCCCATGAATTACTGCTTCATGTCATGCAAAAGCTCTGTCTTCTTTTTTTTTTTTCTTTTTTCCTTTTAACAACTGCAGAAGCCCCAGCCTTGGCTTGGAACATGCAGTTCCAACTGAAAATGCCCAGAAATTTTCTCCCAACCATAAAATTTCATGTGGAAGAACCATGCCAGCTGCATCAGCCAAATTCTGCTTCTATAACCCCTGTGAAATGTAAAGAGATTCATAAACCCAACATGGAGAAAGGAAAGCTCCTCCAATACTGTGCTGAGGCTGCCAAGCCTTTCTCTTGTCATCAGTTGTACCAAACAACCTCTTGGTACTTCACTTCCAGCCAGACAACAATGTGCATGTTATCCCATGGAAAATGAGTTGTTGTAACCACAAAAAGAGGTGTTACAAGTTTCCAGGTAAGTGGAGACAAACAGGAAACTAAGATGGATTGCGAATGCAAATGAAAAAGAACAACCTAACACCACAGAAATACACGCCAGGAGCTCCAGCTCAGCTGGCCCAATTCAGCTCTCCAAATACACCCAGAGGGTGAAACAAGCTGCTCCCACACATGCTGTGGGCAGGGTCTGCACCAGCAAGGTAACACTGAGACAAATGAGCCCGGAAAGTCCAGAGAGCCTTCCTTACCTGCTGCCCTGGACCTTCCCCTGCCAGCTCCACACAGGCAGGGCTCTCCTCCAGAGCCTTTTGGGATGAGGGGACAAGACCAGTGCTTCCCTGTCCCAGAGCAGCCAAGCTGCTCGCTCCTAAATAAAGGAATTTACCACAGCTGTATTAAACACTCTGCAAACTGAGCCCACCCACCCCTGCTGGCCAGGGGTCTCCTGCCCAGCCCCAAAGCCCACCACGTGAACTGCTGCCCCTGGGCACCTGGGTGCTTTCAGACAGCCACAGCCCCGGACACCTCAGCCATCCCTCAGCTCTCACAAGGGAAGAAGGAAAGTGAGAAATTGCTGGAAAGGAGTCACCTTCCTCCCAGTGTCCTGCCCAGGTTCCTGCCCAGGCTGTTAATTGACCCCCTGAGAGAAGTACACCAGTCCCTCCGCGCTTCTCACAAGCAGGCTCTGCAGCCTGGGGGAAATGACAGCTCTGCCCAGGGCTGAGAAGGGGATGGGCAGAAATTTGGAAACCCCTTTCTCCTCCTGGTAAACTGTGAAGTGTCTTGGGATCTGTTTTCAAGTTAGCAGAGTACTTCAGGCATCACAAGGCTTGTATTCTTGCAGTACAGAAGAAGCCATGGGCTACTGTGAAGTGGCCACCAGCTGAGGTACTGCATGGCTTTGTGAAGCATGAGGTGACACGAGGCCAGAGCACACCATTAATGCAGCTTTTATAGGATCCCTGCACAGCCACAAGTCACTCTGTGATTTTACACTCCGTTCTGATCATCCTGTAAAACTTCCTCTACTCTCTCCTGAGTTCACATCCATCTTTACTGTAAGTATGAAGAATAAATGAATCTTTGTTTAATAGGGAGGTTAACCTGCCTTCTCAAACCAGAGAAAATGTGTGGTTAGGGCTGTGAGTTTCCCTGATGGATCTGAATCATCAGTTTCATGGAAGGGAGCACAGGGTTGACCGAAAGCTCTGACCTTCTCAATTTCCCAGGAGGAAGCCTTGGTGTTGTAAAGTCTGCCCTCCTCTGCTTAAAAGGAAGCTATAAGACTAAGAAAAAAGGAAGCTATAAGACTAAGACTTAGCTCATTCCTCCCACACATCATTCCTTTAAAGTTCCACACCACTGCCCTAGGTTGATGGAGTTTATTCAGTTTTCTTCACAGTTCCCAGCTTGTCCTTAGAGCTGATGAAGTAATTTATCCTGTAACTTAATAGTAAAATTCACCTATAGAATGCACACAAGCTCCCAAGTGGCTGCCAGATGGCAAGAAAGCCATCTGATTTCTATTAACTTTGTTGGATTTGAACCTGGGAGCTGAAAGGCTGCACATCTCACAGCCAATCTTGGCTGAGTCCCTTCCTTGCTGCTCTCCTTTCTTTGAAGGTTGAGATTCCATTCACACAAGTCCGGCCAAGCACCACCTCCAGCCCCAGCTAAGCTAAACCCAGCTACCCATGTGAATGATGAGCACAACCTTGACTTTGCAGATCTTTGAAATGCAGTGTCTGAGCAGACACTTGGAGGTGATCTCTCCCAGGACAAGCGTAGCCAAGCCACCCACATCTTCCAGAAAAAGAACTTCAAATATAGCAATGATTTTAAATTCACAGTTAAGTGTGACTGCTCACACCACACTGCAGTTTAAAAGCCATGAGTCAAAGGTATGCTAATCAACACAGATCCATGGCAAAGCTTATAACAAAACCCAACTCTCTCTGCCCATAGTGTTAAGCTCTGACTAGAAACACATTCTTCCTTTATATTAACACCTCCTCTGTCCAGTGTCATTGAGAACAACGAGTTAAAAATTGCAGCAACATAACTGGAATGGAAATTAGTTGGAAGTCTTTGATAAGATTGTCTTCATTGCAAGGTGATTCTGCTTTGTTAGCTTCCAGCTGACAGCAGAGAACTGGCAATAGCTTTGTGGCCTTGCATGGAGCCTGAAATGGATCCATTCCCATTTCTTCAGTTAAAAACCGAACGTCATACATTGATTTTCTGCTCAGCCTAGAGGTATTCTTCACCACCTGGGGGATCAGGCAGTTGCCCTGAGAGCTCAGCCTAGAACTGGAGATTTTGACAGGAAAGTTCTGCTAGATGTTACACCATAACTTTGTTTGAAGGGTGTGGAGGAAATGCTGTCCAACGTGCTAACTGCGTAAAAGGCCCTTTGAACTGCAGTTACCTGTTGGCACAGAGCTCAGTTAGGCAATCTCAATTGTTTGCATTTGATTATACATATAAAGAAAATGTGGAGCTGTGTCACATTGAACTAGGATATTTTCAAAAAGACATGGATAAACAGCTCAGGAACACACTGCAGGAACACTTGGAAGTCTGCCAGGGGAAAAACAGAGGAGACAGACCTCAGGTCAACCTTGTACATTCATTCATCTGGTTGTTCATCTATTCACAGTCGCCATCCTCCTCTTTAAGTGCCAGTGGGTTTTGGTAGAGCACAAAGAAGGAAAGTTTTGAGTGAACAAAACACAAAATCAGTATCTTCGTGTTGTGGCCAATCCTTATGTTTGGACTGGGGTCTCCCACAGCATCTACATTTTGGGAGAGTGAAGGTTCATGTTCCAGACCCAGGTTCACATTGCACATGCAAAGAAACACAGCAATGGGCATTTATCATGGGGTTTTATGGGACTGGTGGCAGCCTAAAAACACACAGGGGAGCACAAGTGTGTTCTGGTCTCCCAGTGTACAGTCATCCCCCACTCCCCATGGCCAGGCTCTCAGAGGGTATTTATTGTGTGGTGTGGCAGTTTTGGTAATGGGGAGACTACCAGAGATACAGAAAGGCAGCTGGTGTGGTTAAGAGGATGCACTGCGACTGTTTCGTAGAGGAAGAATATAGCGATGACTAAGGGAGGAAAAACAGGAGAGGAAGAAGATATCTAATGTCAAAGGGCTCCAATGTACACCCTGATTTTTAGTATCAGCCTTTTTGGGTTGACACATGTTTATATGGAATGATTCCTGGGTGGTGAGAAAGCAAATAAATGTAGTTCTGCAGGCTATATGTCAGAATGTTCCTGACAGCTGTAGATGATTTATATCCTAGCAGACACTGAGATCAGTGCTTGGACCACACTGGCTCTTTTCCCAAGACAAGACACAGGTCTATATAACACAGAGGGTTCAGGGCCTATCTGTCCATCTGACACTCTCATGGGAAATCATATTTCTGATGCCAGGGGGGAAAAGTTTCCATTTACTGCCTGCTGGCTCTGCCCCATGAGCTGCAGCATGTCATGTGCACCACTAGTGCCTCAGCTGCTCTGTTTGCTTACAAAGCAGATGTTTGACAGGCACAGAAATAATTCCTTCAAGATCTGCAACAGCTGTGGACAGCTCTTATTCAGATAAGAGGCCCTGTATTTCTACAGCCACCCAGCCAAGGCCTTATGCAACTTGGTTAAGTTGCCTTTTGAGACCGTGCCTTGCCAGCTCGAGTAAGTGGCAGATACCTCTCTATGGAGAAGAAAATAAGTCTTTTGTTAGACGTCAATTTGCTTTTCCTTTGGGCTCACATTTTGAAACACTTTATTTTTCCCTTGTTTTGGGAAGTTTGTCATAATGTGGAGTCTTCATGCATCAAAAAACGTGCTGCTCCTGCCCCTGCCAGCTTCTGTGCTTTAGGGTGGAGGCATGTCAGCTCTGTCTCTGTAGGATCACAGAGCTTTCCTGAGGTCCACTGTTGGCCTCATTGGTGTGGAGTGGCTGTTTTCATAACCCAGACCTCGTCCTCTCTTGCTGACACTGCTCACTCTGTGCAGGCTAGAGTCTACAGCTGACATGGGAAGTTGGAAAGGTTCTCTTTCCAGAACTAAAATCTCATTCTGCGACCCATCCTTTAAGGAAGGGGAAAGAGAAACAAGGCTGAGCTCATCAAAATCCTCCTCTCAACAAGCAGAAGAGAGTCCCAAAACATTTTTGCACACGAATGGGAAATGTAGGAACACATAATACTTGTGTACTCACCCTGTGTGAACACAAGCCATCCTCAGTAGCTTAACACTGACCTAACATTGTACCCACTCAATAGAGCAAGCCCAGCACCAGGGATTAGTGCATGGTCTCAGCAGCACCAGGTGAGATGAGACCATCAGCTCCTCTTGGCTTAAATGAGTTTTTCTATAGCCCCTATCTATGGTGTTATCACAACTTCCTGGTTCACTGAAATCACCCCTGGCTCAGAATTTAAACACAGGACCTGTGTACATGAGGCAACAGAAAGTCTACCTGGCACATTTCACATGTGGTTTTTGATCCTAGAAGTAACAGGATATGTGCTGATGACATGGAAGAGCTGACACCAAAGCAGCCAGAATTAACCACAGATTTTTAATTAGGAACAGCTTGGGAAAAATGCAGATGGAAGAAAAACTTCCATATTTCCAATGAGAAGCTGAGAATAAAACTGAGCTTCACCAGTTCAGACATGAATTTCCTCCAGGTTGATTGCTCTGGGAGTGGCCATCACAAAGGCAGATCTAGGAAATAGAAAAAACATGAGTAAATTTCAAAACAACAGCACATGACCACTCTTTGTAAAACAGGAGTAATAAAACCTCAAAGGAGCTATTAACACTTCACCCTTCTATTGTACCTCCCTCTGGAGACACGTGCCAGATTGTGACACCTTTACTCTGCACCTCACTATCTGCATGACCCCATTTGATTTTATGGTTCAAAGCAGCTTCTGAAGTACAAAGGGATCAGACTCCTGCCCTAGCTGGTGCAGGGTCACTCAGCTTAGCACTGATGAAAATGTTGAGTGGCTTTCCCTTGGCTTCAGTTTTGATATTCAGAGTCCAATGTAGCATCAGTTACAGATAGAGAAGTCTGATAACCAAGGTACTTGTCAAGGAAAAATGGAAAACTACCTGAGGCGTTAAGCACTGCTCTTAGTGGTTGGTACACTGCGTATGCAACGTTATTTTCTGCTTTAAAAGAAGGTATCAAGGGCTCTGACCTGCTCTTACACCAGATCTTCCAGACTCAGATGAGGGACCAGCTTAGCTCCTCCTTGGAAAGGTCACTGAGGTAAGGGAAGGTGAATCAGGAGCCTGCTCTGTGCTACATTTCACCACTGCTGAAAGGCCACCCACAGTGGCAATTCCACAGTGAGTAAAGTGGTGATCATTAGATCATCACAGCATGGCACAATCCTATCGTTGCTACAATGATCCTAATAAAAAAATCTTCACGAGGCTTCTCTTGGGTGTAGCTATCATTAATAAGCATTTCCTCTTGCAATTTATCTCAGTTAAATTAAATGGAAATTCCATTAAGAAAGAATGTCCATATAGCAATGGTACACATGACATGATCCTGCAGGTAGCCAACATTTGAAAGAGCTAAAAATATCTTAAATGTTTTTATGGACATTTCACAGTACTGAGAAATTAAATTACTTTACATAGGAGTGAATTAGAATAATTTTTTCTGGCCTATATTGTGGGGGATTTCTGGGAACCTGAATTCACATTGTAAATCCATTCTTCATAGGGGAAAGAGATGGAGCAGAGATTTTCTGTTGTTTCCTCAACTCCCAGGCACAAAATGTGTTGATGCTTCTCTTTTGGCCTCCTTCCCTGAATTTTGAATGTTTAGAGGCAGTCCTCCTCTGCTCTTGTCAGGCTTATTGAGGTAGGGGCTGCCTGAATGTCCCCTGCCTGTACATCCCTTCACAGCCCAGGACTGGGGGTCCTCTGCTCTGCCATAAGCAATCAACATCACAGAATACTCATTAGAACATTTCTGACTTTGTGTCATGTTCAGGTGTCGAAGTGTCACTAACACCAGAGATGCTTCAGTGACCTAATCAGACACTGCACCTTCGTGTTCCAGCCAGGAGTCCTCGCTTTGAGTCAAAGCAAGCAGCTGAAACACTGATGGAGGGCAATGGAGCCTTGTCATTTATCAATGGAACAGAGCAACTAAAACAACAGCTGCCCAAGAAGACGAGGAAGCATGCTTTGAAGCATCAGCACAGTCTCAGAAGTTATTTCTCAGTAAAAATTTTCATTACAGAGTTGCTCTCTAACCAAGTATTTCCATTTCTGGTTCTCATTGCTGGTGTTTTATCTTATAGAGGTTCTTCAGAATGGGGAAGATCTCTTCCCCTGAACAATTGCTCAACATGCTCACAATTTTGAGACAATCTATATTAGTCAAAGGCAGAACTTGGACTGCCATGCCAGAATTTGGCATTTGCAACTTTTCTGCAAGCATATTTTTTTGGTTTAACCCTGAGGTCAGACATGTTGCTGATATATATAGAAATTACTTTCTGTGGATGCAACTCAAATGAATCTGAGTGTCCAAAGAGGGAATTAGTGTTTGCAACTGATTGCAGTTAGAGTTGCAACACAGGGGAGAGTGGTTTTTGCCTTTTTTGCTTTTTTCTCCCTTGTCGCCTTTGGAAATTTCACAACTGTCCATTAGCCAGACTCTGAGTCTGAGCTGAGGATCTTGCAACACTGCCTCATCAATGCCACTGAAAAACAAATCTGTACCGTGTCATAACTTTCATTGATCCACCAGGCTGGATCCAAGCTGATAGCAGAGTAGGTGAGATCTCAGGCAAAAAAAAAAGTCAAATTTCGTGATCCAGACTGCCATGGAATTGCAGCCTGGCAGCACACCAGCCTTCTGGCTAGCACAGAGACCCCGGCCCCAAGGCTTCACCCAGCACAAACTCGGGCACAGTGCAGTAAGTCAGGCGTGTCCCAGCACAAAGAGAAGGATTCTCATGTCCTGGGACCCGCGGGGCACAGCCAGGAGAGGCCCTACAGCTGTGTTATAGAGCAGGGTCTCCAAAGCTAGCCCAGCCAGAGACCCAGACACCATTCATCTAGATAACCCCATAAAATCAATGCTCACTGGTCCTGCTCTTGCCCAATAAGACTGGCTTAGGACCACTCTCATTGATGCTTTTTGGAATATGTGACCTTGAGTCTGTTGGTTTTGTTTGCAGTTTCCTCTTTATTTGCTCTTTGTTACTACGTTAATGTAGTTCTCCCTGCATGTACCGTAGCCTGGATCTGTCCCATGTTCTTGTTAGTGGTGTCACAAGCAGGGTTATGACCACTTGTGACAGCACATGCTAAAACAACACTTCAGAAGATAAAGAAGCCATTGGGAGCACTGACATCCTGGGGGCAGAATTCCCTCTTCTGTGTGAAATGTCCCATGTCAGTAAACTGTCAAAGAGGGGGAAGCATGTGGAGCTTAAGGAACTCTGCATCAAGCACAGGATTTTCCTTTAGATCTCATTCCAGGCTCAAGAGAGAGACAAAGGATCAGGGACTTAATGCTGTCTTCATCTCTTTCATCCTTTATTCTTGAAGAGAACAACTGAAAACGTGAGAACAGACCTTTCCTAGAGCCCCTTCCGCTTTTCCTGGAAATCAGTGCTCAGTCACATGAGAGGGTTTTGCTGCTCTTTAGGAATTCCAGATCCTGAATGAGGCAGACTGTAAACAAGGAAACCTGATACTTCAAGGACAGAAGGAGAGAACAAGATGTCCATAGACACACTGGAGTGTTTTCAAGCACTGCAATGTGTTCAGTGGTTTGTTTATAAATGTGCCTGTCTCTGAGTGTACACACACACATACACTCACTCCTACAGAGTACATACTACCATCTTTTCTCACACCTCGCTGAAAGGACAGAGAGTCAGTCGTAAACAAAGTGACATTCTCCAGGACAGGCACTGCTCTTTCAGCCCAGCCCCAACCACAGCTTTGTGTCTGCAGCTCTGCAGTGGTTTAAAACCCAGTTATTTTCTAATATAAGGCCGAGATTGCAGGGCCTTGTTTGTGGGTGCAAGCAGGTATATGAGTACCCACAAGCTACCACTCAATACCAGCCTCTCTTGACTAGTTGGTTACTGAAACCCTGTCTGGCTTTTAAGGAATGTATCTGACTTTGTGGCTGCTGGAGAAGAGACATGGGGTGGGCAAACAGAGAATTTTGTCAGCAAATAAGCAGTGTGGTTAAAAAAGAGAAGGCACAGATTCCTCAAAATGCACAAGGAGGAAAAGGAATCTTGGGGAATCAGGGTAGCAGCTGGATTGGTACACCCCAAGGGCAAATGAGAACTGCAGGAGAAGCTGAACCTTTACACTAGAGCATGTTCTTTCTCCTCCAAGTCAGATGCAGCTTGCAGTCCTGTGCCACACATTCACATGAATTACTAGGAGTTCCTTATTTCTAAGACATTTTTATTCTTAATATTAAACGTTTACCCCTTATCAGGAAACTAGCCTTAAACCTAACACAGCTGGAACTCAGTCAGAAACAGTCAAAAATGGCTTCTTCACCCTCCATTTATAACAGGCAACTTTCAGACAGTTGGAGACAGATATTTGTTAATCAAGAACTTCCCAAGTGAGTTAATTTCTTCCCATTTGCAAAATGTTGATTGAGGAGCCGTGTTTGCTTAAGCCTGTTTTGGAGGCACAGCTCTGAGTGGTACTGTGAGAGGAGCAGTCACAATCACAGCATCCAGGCCATTAATTAAAGCCTTATAAAATCCCAGCAGAAATTATTGGAAGGATTCCCATTGATCCATTAGATTTTGGATAAGTCTTGAAATACAACAGCTTAACTGATAAATGCAGAGACCTCTTCCCTCTCTTGCAGCATTTTTCCTGCTATTTGAATCCTTTGCATGTCAAATGCCATCAGGATCAGTGGCCAAAATCTCTGCCAGGAAGGAAAGGTTTGTTTTGTGTGTGGTCGCTTCAGGATTGGTGTCAGGGCTTGGTTTGAGCTGCCAGGTGCTGTGTCTCCACCTTCCCTCTGCTGTGGGCTCTCCAAGGCCTTGCAATCCCAACATGATTGTGCCTGCTCTGCACAGAGTAAGGAGAGAGCCCCATGGCCAGTTCTGCCATATCCACCTGAAACAGGCTGCGACCTCTGGGCATTTATCTGAACAACTTCATATAACAAAACTGCTTGCTTACACTGCATGTGGAGCAGCCATCCAGAATCTTTTCTCAGTCCTCTCCATTGTTATGCTCTGCTTTAGCCAAGGAAACACCAAGAGCAAAACAGTGGAGAGGTGTAAATCTGAAACTCCTGGAAAGAAAAAGCCTTTGTCATCTCAAGGACTCTGGCAGGAAAGCTTCTTGCTTAGGCAGCTGCTGGGGACTCATTTGGTTCTAGCCCTGAGCTAAGCACCTGCCAGGCCATTTTTCTGCTGCAGTTTTACTTTCTGTAAAAATAGAACTAATTATTAAATGTCACTAACCCAATTTATACCCATCTTAAGAGGCCTAATAAATAGTGGCAAATTCATGAGGAAAACGCTTAGACTTGAAATACAATGTTAATACTAATCACAAAATTGAGAAATTCAGCTCCCCTGGAAAGCCAGAGGGGTTATGATGCTCCTGTTGCTCCCTCCTGTCCAAGTACAGCTTCACAAACAACTCCCTCTGACTTTGCCATCCTGCAAACTGCCCCCCTTGGGCAAATGTCATTGTGCTCCCTTGGCCATGGAAACATGGCAAGGTGCTCTCTACCCTCTGCAGTGTCACAGTGGGCAGCTGGGCTCTTACTGAGATGAGCTAGAAATCAGCCCCGATTTATCTTTTCATGCAGTCATAGCCTGGAGCTGCTGCAAAACAATTCTGGTCACAGATTTTCATCTTTGGATCCTCTGAAGATAGTTCTAATGGGCTGAAACATCTCAGAGGAAGATTAAAAAAAAAACAAACAGCCAACAGCAATGGTTTTGGCCAATCAGCAAATTTTTTCCCAACAATCCACCAGTGTGTGGATGCCTGGTGGTTTATGTCCCTTCTGATACTTTTCTCTCCTATCACTTATAACTGTGAATCCTCTCATTAGTCATACTGTACTCATTCCAGTACATCATTTAATCTTTCTTCATCAAAACACCATTTAGACAAAGATGATCGTATTTGAAATGTGGTTGCTGTCATCACTTCCCTCTCTGCTGTATTTGTTCACTGCTCTATTCTTTTTTTAACTAGTCATGCCAGGTAGCTTTTGATGAATAACACACTGTTCATCTGTTGCTGTCATGTAGCCAACAAAGCCCCAAAGATGCCATCAGAAGTAAAAATAAAGCCCATTGCATGATACTGAAATCATATTTTCTGCATGAGAGTGTCAGATAGCTCTTTTTCCTACCATTCTCTTAATCCCTCTCAAGAAAACATCTTGTTTATTTTCACAAAAAGAAACCACAAATCCCCTAGAGTTCACTTGAAAGAAGCATTTAAAAACTAATTGCAGCTAAAAGTTGCTAGAGAGGGTGCAGGATACTGCACAGCTGCTTAGAGAAGCAAATTGTCCATATTGAGATTAGTGTGAGCATGCCCAAGTCTTGGCTGAAAAGTCATGTATGCACATGGATGCTTGCAAGCATAAGATAATTTATGTTATGGATGCAAATGTGTCTGCAAGTAAAGTACTGGGCTTCAGAAATGTGCTGTGCTGCCTTGCTGCTCAGAAGTGGCCAGCAGAATGCACTGTACGTGCAGCACAGATACAATCTGGATCATTGCTCAATGCCCACAGGGCCAGGGTTAATAAAGCAAAAGGGAACAGAGCACCAAAGCACTGTTGATATCTGTATGTGCACCAGGGACCATTTCATTGGCTTTGTGGAGGAGCTTTCTGTCATGTAATTGCTCAATATTCAAAGCAATACTTGATATGCTTACCCAGAGATCTACAGTTCCAACCAGAAAAACACATAGACTGACAAAAAGGGCAGTGTTGGGAAAGTCATAGCAGGAGTTGCAGTGAAAAAGCAACTAGCCACAGAAAGAAATTCAGTATTCAAGCAATATGACATAAAGGTTGGTGTAGCATCTCTAATGGAACTCAAACTTTGGATGTTTGGACAACAAGGATGTAATTCTGGAAGGAATTGAGGGATTCCCACTCTAATTTGAAGTGTGCTGCAAATAATTCCCATCACAAAGGCAGGAATGAAGGTTAAGGATCTGCCCAACATCTTGTGGCAGAGAATTAAGCAAATGTGGAGTCTGGTGAGTCCTGCATGTGAAACCAGTTCCTTTCACCAGGTACCTTCTCCTTGCCTAGGACAGCACTTCAAATGCAATTTGTGAGGACACCCACGGAGGAAAAACTTGTGTTCTGGGGAAAGTTTCAAACAGGAGTAAGGAGGAAAGGAGACTTTTGTGTCTTGGGCATGACAGAAGTGGAGCTGAGGGTGCAGAAGGAGACAAGACTAGAGTGAGCAGGGCTCAAAACAACACTCAGCCATCTCTGGATGGAAGGCCTGGGATACCCCACATTCCTAACACACAGGGAGGGATTTGGGGATCTGAACTAGAGGGGGTGGGAGAAGGAGGAGGAAAGACAGACACTTGTAAGCCAGATGTGAGCAGTATTGCCCCTCATAGTCAGGTACAGCTGGGGGAAGGAGGGAGCCTGGCCAGCCTGGGATGCAGCTGTAATTTTCACAAACACGTGGCAGGCTGCCTGCCCAGCCTGGGGGCAGAAACCTGTAGGTTTTCCTCCAGCAGTATCGCAAAGACACAGAGAAACCAAGCCAGACACTGCCAGATGAGAGAGCTTTGGGACAGCCACCTTGTCATACTCACGTTGGTGGAGGAGCAGTTTGGGTCCATCTTTCACCAAGTGGCCTTCCAAGCCATGGCACAGTGGCTCACAGCCGCTCTTCTCTCTAGCACAGGCTCACAGAGGGTCCCAGCTGGCTGGGCAGACTTCCCCAAGGAAGGGAAGGGCAGGACCTGACACAGTTTGTTTTGCACATGTTTTAATCAGCAGAGCAGAGCTTCATGTGCATGCCAGAAGCAGCCCTCCTCCTCAGAGCTGTCAGTGATGTTAAACAGAGTGAGAAAGGCCCAGCCTCACACGGGCCAGAGCTGCTATTTTCAGGGTCACATCCAGAGCCTGGGGGCTGGACTCCGGCTTAGGAGATTTTCCTCTCAGTTCTATTGGGCAGAGTGAACAGGCTCTGCACTGTTCTGCATCCGAGGATGTGGCAGGGGGGACAGGAACCCCCTGCAGAAGCTTTTTATGACAGGCAGGTAACGCTGAGATTTCCCACAACTGCTTGAATGAACAAGTGCCTGTCTTTCCTTTGCTGAGTTTGTATTTGTCCTTGTCAGCAGTGCTAGGTTGTTGTCCTACTGCAGCCCAATGGCTGATGACAATAAGATAATGCAGAGTTTGGACTGCTGGGAGCTTATAATTACTTCTGTGGAAAGTAATTGTAAGTATATGTACATGTTCTCACACATACACATGCACACAGATATGCACATATTTATGCTCACCCACTGATACCCTGCACATCCTCTGTAAAAAACAGGGAGAGGAAAATAATACTTAAAGACACTGAATAGACATATTACTTATATAACAAATAATACTTAAAGACACTGAATAATGAGTCACAGATTGTAGGGGCTTAACCCCTTGTGTTGCCACTAAAACCAGAAATAGTTTTGCCCTCAGCAGGGTGATGAGCCCAGGTTGTTCTTTGGTACTGTGGGGATCTGTGCCTCAAACAGTCACTTATTTGAGATCATGTTTTATTTCTTTTTGGCAAGAAAATATTTTTTTATTCCATTTGTAGTAATACAAAACTCCTTAGGAGCATTTTAATAATTACTACTGGTAATAATTATTGTAATGATGAGTAGCAAACTGCTCTGGCAACATACAAGAAATACCTGAATTCTCCCCTTAAATGATGCCAGGGAATTGCCCAGGGAACAAATCATATTCTCCCATCCTTT